>NC_142036.1:24804022-25111522 GCF_982192425.1 Myodes glareolus | reverse complement strand
GACCTTCCTCTTGGCAAGTTACTACAAATTCCTAGGAGCTGAGGGTGTAAGGGGAGCCATAGTTAGACACCAGATCACCCGGGTCAGCAACTGGTAGAACCCTGCTCTGGAGCAACGATGCAAGTGTCCCCCACAGGGCTGGGTCCTCCCTGGACAGGGGGGGGCTTTCACCTGTCTTCATTGGTACATCATTCTGTGAGGCTGATAACGGGAGAAGCCAGAGGTATGGTGTCGTGGGGAGGCTTGAGGATGATTCTGCAGGCTTCCTGAAGAAAGTCAGCCATTTCCACCTGTACCCTTTAGTATGAATGTCCCCCAGATCAGACCAGCCTCTCAGGGTACATGGCAGCCGGCTGAGACCACACAGTTCTAGATAGTGGATTTCCCAAGGACACTTGGAACACCAGGAGAGGCACGTCACTCATGTTAGAGCCTAGTCAAGGGTTGATAACTAAATCTGGGTTTAAGGATGAAGGAAATATAAGGTTTCTTGTGAGTTCCCTCCACCCCAGCATACATCTGGTTCTTCCAGATTCTCGGGACAGAAGCTTGGGAGCCATCCCAACTCCTCCTTCTTCTGTTGCCCCGGGTTGCTTCCCATCACCAGCCAGTCCTCTCCACTCTGAATTCCTTTAGAGCCAGTGCCCTTTTGTCTAGATTCACTGCTGAGCCTGTGATAACCTGGAGTTCTTCTTCTCATTTGCCTCCCTGTAATTGCCTCTTCAACCTTCCTTCTGTGATAGTTGCAGAATGGTATTCATTTGTGGGTTGTTTTTGTTTGTTTGTTTGAGAGAGCATCTCAAGAACTCGCTATGTAGTTGATGTTCTGGGGTAAGGTCAAGGACGGCCTTGAAATCCTGCTCCTCCTGCTCCTCCCTGCCAAGTGCTAGGATCACAGGTGTACACCACTTACTGTACCTGGCCTCAGAATATATTTAGCATGTACGGGGTGGGGTGTGTATGTATATGGGGATGGGTGCATGCATGTGGAGAGAAGACAGCGTCAGGCATCATTCTTAGAAATGCCATCCACTTTCAGTGTCTCTCTGGCCTGAAGCTAGCTGGCTAGGCTAAGCTGGAGCCAGTCACAGAAATACTCCTGTCTCCAGCACTGGTATTTTGTGTGTATGTGTGTGTGTGTGTGTGTGTGTGTGTGTCCTGGGGAATGAATGCAGCTCCTCATATCAATAAGGCAAGCTTTAGAAACTGAGCCGCACCCCTAGTTCCTCAGAAGACTTTAAAATGTATTTTATTTTTAAGGCATGTACATATGCATGTATGTGCAGACACCCATAGAGGCCAGAAGAGTGCATTAGATCTCCTGAAGTTGGGGTTACAAGTAGTTGTGACACACCCAGTGTGACTGCTGTGACCCAAAATCAAGTCCTCTAGAATAGCAGCAGATGTCTTTGACAACCAAGTCCTCTCAGTAACCACCACTCCCCTGAGAAGGGTTTTTAAAAGCTGGATCCGACCATTTCAGTCACCCATGCAGAACCCTTGGGCTCTCTTGCTCTCCACCTCCATTGTTGGGAAGTCAACAGCATCAGTAGAGACTTGTATCTGAGAAGCCACCATGGCAAGTGACCAATACCATGAGAGAGGTGGAGAATGGAGAGAGAGGAGCTCTCAGATTCAAGATTTACCCTGTGGAGTCCAGAAGGAGAATGAGCAGGGTCTAAGGTGTTTGGGCAGGCTCTCCCTGATAGTCCCATGAAGAACAGATGGGAAAATAGTGAAAACAGAGGGCAGATGGGAGAACCAGACTTTAGAGGTAGTGATCCCTGGGAGACACAATAGATGGACATTAAAGCAACATGAAGTCTCATCAACATGGCTGCCTAAACAAGACCTGTACAAGTATGACACCAACAGACAAACTAAGCAGAGAGGGAATATCTCATGAGACCCTAATTCTAGACAAAGAAGTACAGGCAACCAAGGAATGTTGAGAGTGGAAGGAACAGTCTTCCTCAGGAAGAGTCCCCCAATTGGGTATCTAATACCAAATGATCAGCCCTGAAACCACATACATACAAGTAACAGTGTGTATATACTAAACAGGTTATATTCATATACATAGGAGTGTGTGTGTGTGTGTGTGTGTGTGTGTGTGTGTGTGTGTGTGTAACAATGAAAGAAAAAGTAGCCATGAATTTGAGAGGGAGCAAAATGAGGTTCATTAAGAGGTTGGAGGGAGGGAAGGGAAGAGGAAACTGATGAGATAAGAATTCCAAAAAATTACAAAGTATTTTTAAAAAGCACAGTCTTCCAGTACACCCTTAGTAACTAGTAGGGTTGGACATACTTTGTTTGTAGAGAATCAGAGAGCAAATGTGTTCGGGTTTATAGGCCTTTCAGTCTTTGTCAGAACTATGTATCTGTTGGTATAGTAGCTTGAAAGCAGCTAGACACTTTGTAAGTGAATACTCATGGCTGTATTCTAATAAAGCTTTATTGATAAAAGAAGCATGTTGGCTGATACTTTGTGTGAAATGATACCCAGGATTTTCTTAATCAGAATTCTGGGCCTGCCAGAGGTGAGGAGTTGAATATGTATATCTGAAAGTTGAAAAGTCAGGACCTATATGGGTGCAAATGCAATAAAAAGAGTGGGATGCTGAGACCCCTAAAAATTCATTGCAGCAAGAAGACATCCATATCCCTAGGTGCCAAGGGTCAAGAGAAGGAATGCAGTTGGTGGAGCCTGGATATGAGACAGGGGTCTAGAAAAAGGAGTCTCCTGGGAGAGATTCTGACTGTGACCGAAAGTGGTCATTCTAAAGACTGTGTTCAAACCATGAGGAGAGGCAGCAGATATCCTGACCTCACTCTTGGCTGTTTATTCCTTTCAGAGTTGGCATTTGCCTCATCTTCATCCCTATCCTCTTTGTGGTTCATCCTCCTCCCTCCAAGCCTATATGCATCTTAGACTAATGAGTATCTTTAAGATATCTCCAGAAGGCTGTTTCAGGATCCCACTTCAGTAACTGTATTAGGAAGGCAAGGTGGGGGTCTGATCATAAATGACTTTGAATCTCCTGGCAAGTTCATTCAGGTTGGACTGTGGGTCCTGTGGGCACAGGGGCATGAACAAAGGGTCAAGCAATAATTGAGTCAGTCACCTTGACTATTAAACATTCATATTGAAAGCTGAAAAGTTTCTCTCTCAACCCCTGACCTCCTGCCTCCTTTCCACCAGCTCTTACCTTGACCTGTTCATCACGAAGACACAGCCACTGCTCCCCCACAGCCCTTTCTTTGATTCAATCTCTTTTTCAATGAAAATCATTTTTCTCTAAACAGCTCACTGTCTATCTCGACTTCTTATAAACCTGCCTTGGGAAGATTTGCATGATGAAAGGGAAAATGAAATTGTCTTCTCCTTAGGGAAATAATTTGTGCACCTTCTGTTTGGAAATTATTCCAAGTTCATGCTTCTTGGGAAAGTCACAAACTGTTCCCTGGAATGGCACTAATAAACCCATCCACAAACATCCTGACCTTCATCTTGGTACAGCGTTATCTAGAATGCCCCATGGCCTTGGGAAAGGGAAAAAGAGTCATAGATCAAGGTCACTCGGGCTTGCTTTCTTTCCTTCCTTCTTTCTTTCTTCCTTCCTTCCTTCCTTCCTTCCTTCCTTTCTTTCTTTCTTTCTTTCTTTCTTTCTTTCTTTCTTTCTTTCTTTCTTTCTTTGAGCCTGGGCTTTCTGAGTAGCCCTGGCTGTACTGGAGACTAGGCTCACCTCAAACTCAGAGATTCTCCTATCTCTGTCTCCCAAGTGTTGAGATTAAAGGCACATGCCACCATTGCCCGACTTTTTTTTTAATTTACTTTTTTTATGTGAATTTGTGTTTTGCCTATATGTATGTCTGTATGAGGGTACCGGATCCCCTGGAACTGGAGTTATAGACAGTTGGGAGCTGCCATGTGGTTGTTGGAACTTCTCTGGAAGAGCAGTCAGTGTTATTAACCACTGACTCTCTCCAGCCCTGTTCTTTCTTTTCTTGTGTGTTGAGGGGGTACATAAGTGCACATGTGTACACATCTGTGTGAAAGTCAGAGGACAGGCTCAAGTATAATGCTTCAGGCACCTTCCACATTTTTTTGTTTGAGGTGGGGTCTCTCATGATTCTGGAGCTTTACAAAATAAGCTGGCTAATTCACCTGGCCAATGAGCTGCCAGTGATGTGCCTGTCTGTACTGGCTATCTTACTATCTCTGGCTAATGCCACCATACCAGACTTTTATTACAAGGGTTCTGGGGATCTTCACACCTATAAGACACATGTTTCACCAACTGAATTATGTCCCCAACTCTTGTTATTGGGCATTTATTAGCAATTGGTTAGGGTTCCAACACCAGGAAAGATCTAGGCAATAGACACAGGTGTGTGTTTGTGTGTGTGTGTGGGGGGGCTCTGTATACCACATAAGCCCAGCATAGCAGGGTCTGTCTGACGGAAGCTCCAGGCTCATCTCTAGGTCAGGACCTAACACCTGATGGTAGGTACTTCATCACTCTTTACTAAGTGAATAGATACTTGAAAGAAAGCTATACTGTTTTAATCTTAGACTCAAATAACAAGCAAATCAATGTCCTTACCTATAAAAATGATTTGTTCAATCTAGTAAGAGTTAAGTTCTGCTCTTAAAAATGTCACACACATGCAGTCACACACCACATCACCACACTTCTTTATCCTGAGTGGGAGAAACCCATCTAAGCAAATGTTACAAGCATCACAATCTCCAAAATGTCACTAAGTCCTCTATGGATCTCATAACTATAAACAGGACAAACTAAGAATTCAACAGAACAGACAGTAAGCTGTAGTATGAATAACTGCTTTTTCAGTAGTCCCCAACTCCCTTTTTTGTGTGACTATAAAGAAGAGCAGGCACAGAGCCCCACCAATTCTCCCTCCACCACAGTTGTGTGGAGCCAGTTGATAGAACTTTCTCTGTCCCCACTGGCCACACAATCAGCAAAATGATCAGCCCCACTCACTGCCCTTGGCTTTTTGGTCAACTGAGCCCTGACAATAGCAGCCAGCAGTTGTCACAGCTCAGATAATAGGTCCGAGTCGCCAGCCCCACATTTGTTGCCTGACAATGGCTCGGATTCTGCAGGCTGGCATTATCCAAAACCTGCTTCCCCACCCCCTACCCTTGAGGGATCTGTGAAAGAGACCTCAGTGGAGCCGAGGCAAGCTAGACTGAATGACAAAGGGACTCTCCTGGGAAGCCTGAAAAGCTCTATTTGTAAATAAAAATGTCAAGTGAATTGATGGTGAAGAGCATAGGATTCGGGGACACATGCCCTGCATACCTGGCAGAGTTCCAGTTAAGATGTCTTCCAAGGGCTGTGGTCGCAAGTATAGGGCAGAAGAGGTCCAGAGAACTAAGAGGTTCCCCTGTTTAGGTGGAAAGTACCATCCTCCTCTCCCTGAAAGCTCTTCCATGTGAGGTTTGAACTTTGATCCATGCTTAGCAATTATTAGAGGCTCTGGGTCATAGGAGTATGTTATCGTCATCACGAACTATGCTTCTGACTAGCCTTTATAGTGACAGGGTCATTGTCCATCTTGTCATTTGACCCAATTGAAACAAGACTCTCACTTCTACAAACAAAAACAAAAATAATAACAAGACAAAACAAAAAACAACCAACCCCCCCCGCCCCAAAGAAACCAACAACAGAGGGGTTCAAAGGTTTGCTTAGAGTTGTCGGCTAATACACTTTAAAGCCAAAGATGCTGTGGAGGGAACTGACTTGAGTCTCTCATCACCTGAGTCATCACTTCTGTAATATCTCAGTCACCTCCTGTCTGCTAGGAATCTAAACAATGAAGATCTAGTCCCCAACAGACAACTGCCTTACTGCACCACTGGACAAACCTCAATCCTGCCTCTCCTTTGCATCACGGAACCCATGTTGACCTCCCTAGATCTTGTGCTCAGTGGTTACTGTTTTTACTTTGACTACATGGGATAGGTCAAGTTTTCTTCTATGACCATCTATTTTAGTGCTGGAAGATGAAACACCTCTGAGGGCTTCCTCTTCAATCTAAACAATTCTCCAATCATCGTTGTTGGTGTTAAGTGTGCTTTAAATTCTTAAACTCAGTTTAGAACGTGGCCACCAGAAAATAACATGGCATGAACCTTTGGCCTGAGAAACAGTATAGAATTTCCTCTATTGCCTGTTTGGGCTGGGGTCTGTGCTTCCATGGATGACCCTGAGGCCTGCATGAGTTGTTAGGCTTAACTTCCACTTGGAATTATGGTGTACAGAGAAGGTAAGGCTTAAGAATCAGAAATCAAGAAAACACGAAATGAAGGGGTTACTGTGGGAACTCCACAATAGGGCCCAGGCAGTGTTCCAGCTGCTGAAAAAGAACAGGACAGACACCAGGACAGGAAGGCCTTGATCAGCTCCCCAAGCCATACGCCCACTTTCTCTGCTCTCCTTGGATCCACCAATGCCCTAATTTCAGGCGCCTTATTTTCTGGTTCAGCTGAGTTAAGCCCCATGTTGCTATTGCCAAGGTGACCAGAGGGCAGGTCCAGCTGAAGCTGCTAGTGGTCCATCCGAATTTGCTCTCTCCTTCCGTGATGATGGGATCTAAACTGTCCCCTGGAAGCTGTGTGTTAACGTGGGCTTTTTGGAAGTGATTGAATCATGATGACTCTGATAGATTAATCTACAGATAGACTCATAGATAGGCAGACTATGGCAGAAGCTGTAGGAGACAATGCCCTAGCTATAGGACACAGATTACTGTGTTCTTGAAGGGGAGCACTTGTTGCTGCCCCACACACTGTTTGTTGACCACCATGAAATGAGCAGCCTCCTCTGTGTTTTCTGGTGGTCTTAGACAATCCTTATGAAAGGGCCTTTTGACCCCAAAGGGTTCACTACCCACAATTTGAGAATTGCTGGACAGTATATGGAACATACTTATGTCAGAATATTGGTTATTAGGAACTCCATTGTGACTTGCCGTATTGCATTTTATCTGGCAACCTAATGTTCTTTAGGCCGGCATAGTTTAGGATGTCCTGATTGCAGGAGATTGACCCTTCTCATCCCAAATACAGATCAACCTAGGAGTTGGAAGAACTAGGGCTGAGTCCTAGCTCTCAGGCAGGGTCCTCTGCATGTTGCCTGCCTTGGGGTCCCCATGGTAACCACAGAACCTTCTTGCTGTATTCCTGATCCAGTTCTCTTAGCGGGGCTTGTGAGTTTGTATATTCCAGATCCCACTGTGACAACTGCCTGGAAGCCCATCTGTGACAGAACTGAAGTCATGCTTGCCCCTCAGTCATCGTTCTTGCTGTATCATCGTCTGCGCTCATCCTCCGTGCCAGTCAGCTGTTTGCTGGTGAGCCCCAACACCCGAGGAAGTCAGCTGAAGCGAAGAAAAGCACATTGGCTTGTGGTTTCAGTCTATCATGGTGGAAAAGGCATCGTAGAACAAAATACGGTCATCATGACAGGAGAGAGAGAGAGAGAGAGAGAGAGAGAGAGAGAGAGACTACTTACTGGTTTCATCTATCCCTTTTGTCCCATCTGGACTCCAAGCCATCGGTGCCCACGCAATCAGAGCAGGTCTTCCCCCCCCTTAGTGACTGTCACACATGTCAAATAACCTTGGAAATGCCTTCACAGACAAATAAGAAGTGTGCCTTAAGAGATCAGGACCCCGTGATGGCCTTAATGACTCCAGAAGAAAAGGAAGAGAGACTTGAGTTGGTACACTTGCTTTCTCTCACCAGGTGACCTGTTGTACCACGTCCTCAGGCCACCAGGAAGTCCTCCACAGGTGCCAAACCACGCACTTGGATTTCTGTCCTCCGGAATCATGGTTCAAATAAACAGTTATTATTCATAAATCACACAGCCTTTGGCATTCAGAAGACAGACTATGACAGTCACCAGTATATATTTGTGGCACTAACAAATGCAGTCAAGTGCCCACTTGGCCTCCTGTCGACATACGGAGGACTCCAGGCTTACCAGAAATTAACTTACCCAGACCTGTATCAAGGTCACAAAAATCCCATGAGGTTGGCTCACCCCCAGAAATGGCGTTGTTTCATTGACTTTGTAGGTTGCTGGGAGGAGCTGTGAAATAGAGAAAGGGGCTCCCTGGAGTGAAAGGACCAGGACCCCAGCCCATCCTCTGAAGTGACTCTGTTCAGGTGACAGACGTAGCAATGCAGGCCCCCTGTAATAGACACCCTGGGATGCTGGATGGAGGCAGAACGAGAGACTCAGTGACAGCCAAAAGTCAAAAGGAAACAGGTGTTTAAATTCAAGAAGACACGGGTCCCAACCAATGGTGATGAGTTTATACCCCAGTGAAGTGGTAGAAAAGCCGGAAGTCTGGGCCAGATCTGCACAGAACTTCATACAGGGTATTCTACCTTACTCCTTGAGGGATGGCAATAGGTTGGGGGGGACCCTATGGCCAGGCTCTGCCCTCCTGAGGGGCTGCCCAAGTTTACAGGCAAGAGGTGAGGGAAGTCAGGACTGGACCTCAGCCCTGGCACACCAAAGCACTTCTGAGAGATTCCTTAGTCTGAGCCTCCACTTGGCATGAAGAAGGATAAGCTCTGTGCTCTGGCCCCCATTGCCAACAGTGCCACTGTCTGGATTCACCTGGGATACTGGGAACGGCCCCTTATACTTGGGGGGCTGGACACCCCTTTCTTGAGAAGGAGAATTGCCATTTCTTACTACCAGCTGATCCTTGACTGTTAATCCCTGCTCTTTCAGGGAGCCTGATGTCCATCTGAGCATAAGACACGATGCAAGCTTTGCTGGAAAGGCCGTCAGGACCAGGGGCTGCCACTTGATGCCTCCTGTGCTCCGAGCATTGGGCAAGCCCTGCTGTGGTCTTCTCCCTCTTCTAAGCCAACCACTCCGCTGGCTTCTTCCAAACTGTTAGATCTGGGTTCCTTGGTAAAAGAATACAAGGTAGAATTTGATTTGTTTTTTTATTCCACATGAAATCCATGTGAAATAAAAATTATTGTTTCCCCTTTAACATGATCCCCAAATCTACATTCTGTGCTCCTACACACCCGCTTCGATTCCTTACACTCAAACCTCTCTGGACTTTTTGTTATTTCTTGAGCTCACCAAGTTCTTTATCACCCTAAGGCTGATGCAAGGGTAGTTGCCTCTGCCTGGACCTCTGCACTCTTCAGTTAGCTGCTCTTCACCCTTCAGCTCCTGGATTGTAATGTGACTTCCACAGAGAGGCCTTCCTTGACCTGCTCTCTTTTATTCTTTCTCCAGGACCTTTGTATGTGTCCCTCCTCACGTCTATCACGAGCTGTGATCATGTATTGTACATATGTGTCCCTTTTAAATGCCACAATTGCTTTTGTGTTGTTGTTGTACTGCCTATCCCCAGCATATTGTCTAGTACATAAAAATGATCCATAAATACTTCAAATAAGTAACAGAAAGGTATTGCTTTCATTTTTAAAAGGAGGAGGAGCCAGAGAGATGGCTTGTTTAACTGTTAGCACTTGCAGAAGACCTGAGCTCAGTTCCCAGTACCCACATGGCCCCTTCTTCTGACCTCAAAGGGCTCCAAGCATTCACATGCACATGAAAATAAATACATGCAGATACTCACTCGTACACATAAAATAAAATATCTTTTATTTTTAAAGGCGAGAGCATCTGCTTCGAGAGCTGGTGGGCACCGATGATGGGATAATTGGAATTTGAACACTGGTTGTTTTACTCCAAGCTGTACTTACTCTCTGCCCCCGAAACAAACACTTTTTAAAAAATGAACTGTGGTTGAACATTTGGTACATATAAAGGGGTATATGTAGCACATATGCAGTTATCAGGGATAACTACATATAACATATATGTAGTTATATAACATACATATATATGTATGATATATATATATACACACACACACATATAACAATAAATGCTATCCCTGTGAACCTGGCTCCTGAGGGCTCACAAGGCTTCCAAATGAATGGTAGGAGGGACCTGTCGGAGACTAAGCAAATGTCTATAGCCATTAGTCCCATGACACCCTGAGCAGACATTTCATCTTCAGCATACCGATGGAGACACAGAGGTGTTGACTTGCCAGTCTCACTGTAGTTCCTGGAAGGAAGATGTGGCCTGGGAAGTCATGCCTGTTCTTATTGACTCTCCGAGTCCGTGGTTTTCACAGGAGGATACTTCTTCCTTGCTCTGGGGACATTCTTTGGAAATGTAGGTCCCCCAAACTGCCTCACTGACATTGTGAGTAAGACTTCACAGGCCTGGAAGCCCCCACCGCAAGTTCTTCAGATGACATTGATGTAGCTGGCCCACAGGTGGGGGTGGGGCTGTCTCAGCATCTCCCACGTTGGGTGACCCAGAGAGGAGGGCAGAGCTTCGGACTCACCTACTTATCCTGCTTGACATCTGGCTTTGGTGCTCGTGATTGATGTGTGATCCGCAGCCCACTGGGGGTCTTCTGGTACCTCCTGATAGAAGCACACCAATCTTCTCTCCAAGCAAAGGGCACACTACCTCGAGGGCTGTCCTTGTCACATATGATCGAGGTCTCTCAATAGGTGAGAACTGAAGGTTTTTGATGTATGGTGTGTACAAAGTCATATACATCTACCCGTAGAGACAACGAGAGGCTGCCATTCAATATCCCTATGAAGTCCAGCTGCCACCCAGCTACGGACAGCAAGGACAGCTGGGAATCCTGTACTTTGGGGAAAGGATACTCATCAAAGTTCAAAGCGGTGTGGTGTCTGGTGGGATGGACTCCCAGTCTCTGCTCTTCTGTGGCGTATGGTGCAGTGAATTCAGCAGCAGGTGTGTCCGTGGAGACTTTAACGGGGCATTTGACTAACCCAGCCATGTGGACAATTAATCAACCATTGGGATACTTGAATTTTCTAGTAACTAGATTCTGACATTAGAGATTAGACACTGATTTCCATTTAAGCCATCCATATCCTGTGCAAAGGCAGACCTCTAACTTTATCTAAATTTCCTTTTAAGTGGCGTGGCATATTGTCACATGGTCCCCTCCCACGGAAATTGGGACTGGAGGGGGCAATGACTGGGGAATCTCCGGTCCTTTTCAAGTGAGTCCCCTGGCAACGACGTATGAAAACCATGCATCCAGAGGTTCAGCTCTTAGAGCTGGAAGGAGCTTCACCTGCAGAACCAGGAGCCTTGGGTTGTTCCTGCCAGCTAGGCGCACAAGGTAGTTTCTTCTTGTTTTTTAAGAAAAAGCCAGGCACACAGACAGTGGCCACCTGCCCAGGAATGTGATATTTCGTTTACAACAGCCCAAGCGCGTAGCTTGTACGTGTTAATATTGGATTATTTCTCTTCATAGTTAGCTGCCTCCTCACTTCACTGTTTCCATGGCAACACTCCTCAAACACCACTTCCTACTCTGAATACACAATGTAAACAATCTGCTGTTGAACATTTCCCAATTTAGGGGATTGGAGCCAAAGCTGAGAAGCCTGCGGTTAGAGAGGAAGGTGGGCCACTGAGAAGCAAGGTGCTGGCATTACAACAGAGGTGCCCACAACAACTTGTGGGGCTAAAAACACCAGACGGTTATGCATCACTCCATTCTTTCGGGGGGGGGGATGTAGTTTAAGAAGAGTTCAGGGGGCTCCTCTGTTATGGCTTAGGGACGAGGAGTCTCAGGATCCCGGAAGTGACATAAATTGCTCCTATTGTGACAGAGCTAAGACAAGAATTAGGGCTTGTCCGAGAAATGCAAATGTTTCCCCTCCAAGTGAGCCCTGGCAGCCCTCAGCTGCCCTGAGTCCACGGCAGTCACTATTGGTGCGCCTTGGCATTCTCCCCTATGAGCCTGCATACTGAGCAATTCCTCCTAAGGTCAGCACTGTCACCCAGCCGGACACCCAGGCCATGCTGCAAAGACCTTGCTGGGCCTGTGTTCATGGGGTTCTTAGGGATCAGGAGTTGTATTTTTCTGCTGAGGAAAACTGGGACTTGGTTTTCTGTCCCAAGCACATCTGAGGACCCTGCTCAAGGCATTGCTATTTTCTTTTTATCAAAGGAGCTATTTTTGTTTCCAGTCTCACCCACACATAGTAGTGTCCACAATTTCCACTTCTTCAGAAGCAAGGCGAGACTCTTCTTTCTTCTTTTTTTTTTTTTTCCAAGCAGGGAAAAAAAAAACCCTCAGACCATTTTCTTTCAACTTCTTAGCAACCCTTAGCATTCTTTGACTTCTGAGCAAATGATCACATGATTTCTGTGTCTTTAGCAATGAGCCAGAGGACACTCATGGCCTCAGGAAGTTCAAGAAAGGCTCACAGAAGTTGGGGGAAAAAATGCCAGCCCCAGGGGGATGGTTAGTGTTAGGAGGTGGCAGCAAGGTCCCCACCCAGCTGCTAACTAGACTTTGGAGCAGTGAGAGGGGTGTGGAGAAGCTCATCACTGGGAGGTTTTCAGCAAGTGACAGCCATCTAATGCTACCCTTGCAGTGCCCAGGGGGCATCTGTGGTCTGCTCCCCTCAGCCACCAGAACATCACTGCCTTGGGGTGGAGCTTGCCTGCTGTCTATCCTCCTAAGGATGGCTCATCAGGTCTCCTCAGAGACACCAGTTAGAGACACAAAGAACACTAAGAGGGTCCCCAAGAGGAAGACCTGCCCCCTTGCTGTCTATTCTGAGCAGGTCCTACTGAAGTTGCCATCACGAGCGTCTTCTCAGGCCTTCAGAATATTTCTCATGAGATGACATTGACAAGTTTGCCAGGGCTCCTGTCAGGCTCCCGTTCCAAAGAGGGAATGGAACAGTAAACCCAGGTGGTAGATGAAGACCACACTTAGCCTCTCAGACTCAGGGATGCGTGCCTTTGTTCTGTTGCTTCCTCTCAGAGGAAAGAGGGGGCTCAGATAAAAAAACTGCGAGGTAGGAGATCAAGCTTAGACATGTGACTCCATCACTGCCTCACTGTGACCCTGAGAAAGCCATGCCCTTTCCCTGAGCCTCAGTTTCCCCATCCATAATGTGCAGGGACTAGTTTGTATTCATATTCCTTAAACAGGTGTCGTATAGGGATACTGGGTGGTAAGAGGTAATATAGGTTTGGACATGCCAAATGCAGCAAATGGAAGACAGTCTCCCACAAATCTTCTCAGCCCCCTTAGTATGCCATCCACATTCCCCAAGTGGGCAGAGCATGCAACATGTCCAAAATTGTGGAAATGAAATTTGGGTCTGAGGCGTTTGAAGATGAGCACATCCCAGATGACTATGATGTCTTGATGGAAACTAGAGGGGGTAAGCGACAGAAATGCAAAACATGGGGGGCCCACCAGCGACTCTATCTCAGGAGGGCCATGGCATCCTTAACTTCTCTCCCAGGCCTGGTGTGTCTGTTCTAAAAGCCACCACATGGCTCTTGGTTATGAAACTCAGCTCATGGATATTGATGCCCCAGGGTGGAGAGAAAAATGACTGCCGTATTCAGAAGTCTCTGTCTTACAGGTCATCAGGGCACCATTTATTAAGCCCATCACTCAAGGGTACACATTTCTCTTCTGCTCAGTGATGCTACCTCTGTGCAAACTCAGGAGCCAAGGTGAGAAGCCGAAGAATGGCGGCAAGGGCTTCCTCCCCCCATTACACAGCACAGCCTACACACACACACACACACACGGCTCATGGTGGCTAAGAGAAGGTTCCTAGAAACCCAGGCACATCGAGTGAGAAGTCCTCAGAAGGCAATTCTAAGGCAGAGTTCTGAAGTTCACCTGTCTGCCATCTGCTGCCTTTGATGTGCTGGCCTTTGAGACAGGATACTAATAATAAGTTTATATATTTGCCAGCAGGCTGAGGGATTAGCACTCTTTGGGCTTGAATGGGCTCATGACTACTCACATGAGTGACCTACAGGAGGATGGCTTTAGCCACTGGTGATGAGGAGGACAGAAAGCTATTCTGCTCTCAGAACCAACAGGCTCTTTCCTGTCCCCACTTTGAGATCTCTAAAATGCTTGCATTTCTTACCTGGAATTGCTCCATCTAATAGAAAGTAAGAATTTGTTGCAGAATTTGTCTTTTAACCCTGGTTTAAGAGGAGGGAGAGGGCAAAGAGCACTCCCCAAAGCTAACCAAGAACATCCTTCAGAAATCCTTTAAATTAAATTAAAACGCTGAATCATTCGGATCCATCCCATTGCATAACAGCCATTAAAGTATTAACATTACTTTGGGGGTACTCTGTTACGCAAGCTACTGCTAAATCTCCTCTGGGCCTTAAAAAAAATTTCCCCCAAAGAGTTGTTGTTTGCTAATTTATTTGTAAATGGGCTGCATCTGTATTCATCCTAACCTTCTATTCAGTGTTTGGCCTCTTCGCAAGGACGGCAGAGTGTGCAAATGTACTAGCACTCAAGACGTGCGTGATGCCTTTTTTTGCTCTATACTTCTGGGCCTCAGTTTTCCCAACAGGAGGGATGGGATGAGGAGGCTCATTCTTGGCCAGATGATAAGGAGCAGAGATCTTGAACTCCGGCTTTGTCACTTCCAGATGTGTGACTTTGAGCAAGTTGCTTAACTCTTCAGAGCCTTGACCTCCAACATCTGCAAATGATGTTCATGATGGTACTCGGTGCACAGAGTCATGAGGAAGACTCAATGAGCAGATGCATATCAAGGGCTGTGATGACTGTCTGATTCAGAGTGAGGACCACTAAATAATCTAGGGTCATAAAGGATCTTGTGGAGGCCCCAACAAGATGATCGTGCATGGCAGAAGACCCTCCTCTTATCTTTGGCTTCTTTTCCTATCCCGACAGGCAGCCATGGCCAGGTGGCTGAGCTCTATCTACCCCATGAGAGCAGAGGAAAATCTCCATAGCAGATTTGACCCATCAAAATCTTCCCCTGAGATTCTTTACATTTTTCCCACACTGCAGTCTCTACAGTCGAACATGTTTCCCTGGGTGCCATATTATTACAGATGGCATGGTCACGAGACTAAAAAAAAAAAAAAAAACAAAAAAACAAGGACGCTTCAACAACCAGTCGGGCCCGGCGGTGGTAGCGCATGTCTTTAATACCAGCACTTGGGAGGCAGAGGCAGGTGGATCTCTGTGAGTTGGAGGCCAGCCTGATCTACAAGAGCTAGTTGCAGGACAGGCTCCAAAGCTACAGAGAAAACCTATCTCAAAAAAACAAAACAAACAAACGGAAAAAAAAACCCAAAAAACCAAAACCAACAACAATAACAAACAAACAAACAAAAAACCAAAAAACAACCAGTCAGAGAATAGCTACTTGCTACACTTCCAGTTGGGGCCTCATGTGAGAGAAAAATAAACTCCTAAAGTGCTAAGTCAGTGAGATTTGGGGGTAACTGGGGTTTCCATAGCAATGCCCTGGGTTAGGTACCAAGTCTAATGGGATTGTTACATCTTCCCTGAGGGACCAAACCTGGTTGCAATTTTTTGATTAGTCAGCTCCTAGTTTCGAATGTTAACAGGGTAACAACCAGATACCCCCAGTTCTCTAGCTGGGGACACAAGCTTGCATGCCTGGCAAGTGCTGGTCTGGTACCTGGCGAGCTCTCTGCAGATGGCTGCCCAAGCTGGCCGCCTGGGCTGACTGCCCCCACACTCTGGACAATGGAGCATGTTTCTGCCCAGATGCCACAGGGAACTGCTAGGGTTACCCAGGCAGTAGCCCACGTTCAAATCCATCAGTTTAGCTTGAAGAGCTTTGTCAGCCCCTGCCTTCCTAGCTGGGCTATCCTCTGAGTGGGAAGGAGCAGGGATTCCTACCTGGGGGCCTCAGGATGGGCAAAATGAGATGTTTCCTCATTAAAACTCAGAACAAACACCCTTCCCTGCAAAACACGGGGCCGGGGAGAGGCTCACTCAGCACACGGTACCAGCTCTGAAGGGAAGTGGTTGGCCAACCTATGCCTGATCTGAGATGGAGATGTTTCTCTCTGGTAGCCTCGCTTTAACAATTCCCATATGCAGATATGGCCCTAGGTGTGAAGTCCCTCCAACACTCTCTCGGCCCCTCTTTACTGGTGCCTTCCCTCTTCACCATACCAACATCATTCTCAACCACGCATTGCATCTCTTCCAGACAGGCTGAGCTTTTGATTCTTGAGCTGTAACAAATAAATAAAGAAATATGAAAACATAATATATTGGCTAAAGATCAAACCCCCAAGCCTCCCTCGCTTTTGGCTGCACAGGGTACTGATTATAAAGGAAAGTCTGGCTTTTGTGCCATGTCACAGCTTGTACTGAGCGAGAAGAGACCAGTTGAACAACATGATCGGGGTCTAAATAGGAGCCAAATGCCTTGCCAAATGGCTCTTGTCCCTGGACCCGAGATCTTCTGCCTACTTTGGTGACAGGAGTAGGGTGAACAGAGGGCCAGCAAGTGGAGGGTCATCTGAGATTGGAAGCTCAAGTCTGGACACATCACTTGACCACAATTTCGTATCTTGAGTGAGGTGGGTTGTGGCCCAATTAATGGAAGTCTCCCTGTGCCAAGCTGCTCAGTCAGACTTTTTCTAGTCTCCCTTTGGTAAACAGGTCATGTGATCAAGTGTCCACCAGTGGAATTGAGGGGTGTTATAGGGTACTGCTGTGCCTAGGACTTATGACGCTGCTAGTCCTCTATCCTGCTATCCTCCACACTTCTATTGACAACCCCGTGGTGATGCGTCAGCTATGATCCTGGGGATGGCAGAGCTACAATGTAGAAAGGACGAGGAGCCCTGAGTGACAATGAGGAACCTGAACTTCCAAACCCAGGCTGCTCTTAAAGAGTATTGTGTTGTCATTTTCGTGTTGCATGTGATGTATGTGTTCATGTGTGTGAGTTTAGGGGCATAAATGCTATGGTATGCACGAGGAGGCCAGAAGACACTTTGTTAGTCCTTGCCTTCCATCTGTTTTACGTTGTCATGATTCTCTCTCTCTCTCTCTCTCTCTCTCTCTCTCTCTCTCTCTCTCTCTTTCTCTATCGTGTGTGTGCGTGTGCGCGAGCGCTTGCAGAAGACAGCATCAGATCCCCTGGAGCTAATGAGGCTGTAAACTGTCCAGTGTAGTGCTGGGAACTGAACTTGGTTCCTCTGGAAGAGTAGCCAGAGCTCTTAACCACTGAGCCATCTCCCAGCCCCACTCACCTTGTTTGTGACAGGGTCATTATGTATGCCAGATGAGCTGGTCTGCAGGCTTCTAGGGATTCTCCTGTCTCCACCTTCCCTCTCATTATAGGGACAGTGGGGTTACAGGTGGCTTTACATAGGCCCTGGGGATCCCAACTCAGGTCTTTGTGTTTAAGCAGCACTTACCCTCTGAGGTGTCTCCTGGTCTGACTGCACGTTCCCTTTGGCACTCTGGAGCTGACCCTCATGACTGTGGTCTGCCAATCCTTTTGGTTATATATTCTGTGTAGGTTATGGTGTGGAAAGTGGAAAGTGCTCTGATATTAGGTGTCCAGGCTGTGTCTACTGAAAAAATAGTGAACATAGGTATTGGCTGCTTCTGCACTTAAATCACAAGGATCTGAGGGGCAAGTTTATAAAGTACTTCACAACTGCCTATCTTCGTTTAAGAGAAGCAGCGTTGTTAAGTAAGTTGACGATGTGACTGTTGTAAGAAGGGCCAGGCAGGAGTGTCCAAGTGCACTGAGATGTGGCCACAAGTCCCTGATGACCTTGACTGAGAACGTAGGTACAAGTCTGGCCTGGCGCTGAAGTGGCAGTGAGCGTGGCTGGCAGCGAACTGCTGGGTATCTCCTCTGTGCGTAGACAAAAATGTGTTTTCCTCTTCTGGAAGAGCTTTATTAAGCACCTCGTGGGCTGGACACCACAAACTGCAGATAAGATAGCAAGCCCTTGTGTCCCTCACTTACCAGGAGGAGACTGAACTGTGTGACAGACACGCTATAGTAGAGATGTCTGCTGGGGCCTCTGGAACAGCGTGGAACCAACTCCAGCAGGAGGAGGAGGGGCAGGCAGGAAGAGGCTCAGAAGGCAAGGAGTAGGGAAGGTCTACACTGGTGCAGAAGGTACTGCAGAGCTGGAGTCCCGCAGCTCCAACAACAACAACAACACGTTTAGTCCCCTCGGCTTGGTGAGGCCAGGCCAGAAAACAGCAAGCCTTGGTCAACAGGCCACCTCCAGATTACAGCATCAGTAGCCAGCGCAGGAGGCTGCAGGCCCCTTTTCCCTTGGCACGACAGGCCGTAACGGGTGCTGCTGCGGCTGATCCCAGGTACCTGGGTGGCCCCACCCCTTGATACACTGCCCCTGACAAACAGCGTGAGCCAAACAGAAACTTCAATCATTTGCTTTGTTTGTCCTTCTTCACACAGCACAGTCCGGCCCCTCGGTTCTCCAAGTGTGAGCCCAGGACAGGCAGCATTTGTTTTACTTAGGAAGGTTCTAGAAATATAAATACTCAGGCCTCGCCCAGGGTGACTAGCGCAGAAACCCGAGTAGGGCTCAGCAGGGTAGGTTTTAACAAACCGTCCAGGGGATTCGGAGGCACAAGAAAGGCTGAGAACCATTGCCTGGCTAAGACAAACTGAATCGATCTTCTTAAAGAGGAGGAACTAGAAGTCACGGAGTAGGGATGGGAGGACGGCCCAGCGGGCAAAGTGCTTGCTTGAAGCAATGGGTCTAAGTGCAAATCCACAGCACACATGACCCACATAAAAGTCAGGCATGGTGGCATGCAGCTATAAGCCCAGTGTTGGAGGTATGAGGGACAAGAGACATCTGGACCCTGACGCTCATTGATCAATCAGTCTAGCTCAAAGTGGTGAGCTCTCGGTTTGGTGAGATCTCAACTCTTTCTGAAAAAAAAAAAAAAAAGGTGGAAAGTAAAGGAAGAAGACACCCAATGTGAACCTCTGGCCTATACATGTACCCTGGTGCACACATATGCACACACATGCATATGTTCCCCCCACAAATAACTTTAGGGAAGTCACAGAGGTCATTCGAGCAGACTGTAAAAACCCAAGTAAGATGCTGATGAAATAGCAAGGTTTATTGCTATTTCAAAATAGGAGCCGGGCAGTGGTGGTGCACACCTTTAATCCCAGCACTCGGGAGGCAGAGGTAGGCGGATCTCTGTGAGTTTGAGGCCTGCCTGGTCTACAAGAGCAAGTTCCAGGACAGGCTCCCAAAGTACAGAGAACCCCTGTCTTGAAAGAAAAGAAAGAAAAGGACAAGAAAAGAAAAGAAAAGAAAAGTTTCTTAAAGAAAATCAGCACTGCACCCATCCCCCGCCGACTGAACTGGCCTGGCTGTATGGACATCTACCGTGTCAAACAAAAAGAAAATGTCCAATTGCAGAAAGAGACACTCAGCGTCCAGTGGCATTGATGCCAGGGCTCAAGATAAACCCAGGAAAGTACTTTCTATTTGTGCCTGTGGTCTAGCTGATTGAGGAAATGCTCCTGAATGCTTTGAATTTGAAAGGTACATAATATCTAATTCTGTCTTCTGTGAGCTGAGTCATTAGCACTGTTGTTGAGGCTATTTGGTAATGGGCACTATTTACATGAAGCCAAAAAAAAAAGTACAATTTCAAACAAATTGCTTTTTAAACTGTCAAATAAAAGGAATCCATTTGTGCATGTGAGATCATTCCAAGGATGCTAACTATTAACTGAAAGCAGTTGAAAAATGTCAAGGAGAAGAAGTGTTCTACTCCAGGGCTGGCTGAACGTTTCCAGGTGGAAACTAATGACTCCTCTGATCTGATCTGGAATCAGCTTTCTGTTTTCATTAGCCCTATGTGAACTTCATGGATGTAAGTTTTAAGTATTAAATATTAAAAACAAGCTGCTGGGTTTATTTATTTATTTGGTGTTTTGTTTGTTTGTTTTTTCCCCCTACTGTTGCTTTATCTATTGTTACCTGAATGCTGTCTTGGATATCAGACATAGAAGTATTATCACATAAGCTCTTTGTCTTAAATTGGGTATCAAGGGCCCTTGCCACGCAGCTTTCCAAGTAACATATTTAACAGTTTCTTCCTTTTGTTATTGATGAATTCATCCTTGTCCATGAGAAGGAAAGTCTGAAGCTGTGTGGAAAGTAACTGTTCAATCTCCAGTGTTGGTGCTTGGTAGTCAGCACCAAGCTGGAGGATGAGCCTCAAGGATGAGACACCACTACAGACCAGACAGAATTCTGGATGGTTCTACACAAGGCCCTCCTTGGCTCTGTTTCATACCCTCTAGGGCTTTCCACTTGTGGATCAGTTTTGTGCCCACAGGATCTTTGTAATGCCCATTATATCGGCAAATTATCCTGTGTTGTTTGGGTTCTCTGAGAAGTTGGAAATGAGGCCATGATTCCCTGCTCCAGACCCTATTATGTTTCTGTCTCAAGATCCCTTATCTGGGGATGGACTGCCTTCCTCCAACTCTGTGATAGGGAGGGGGAAAACAGCAAAATGCCCAAGAATAAGAGCATTGTGTCCTTGAGAGCAGCTAGAAGGTAAAGCCTTTCCAATAGATCTTACTATTGCCCTCCCCCCATGATTAAAAAAAATGCCGGCAGTGGGAAACAAGAGCCAGAAGTTTGGCAGTGAGAAACTCATTTGTGAAGAGACCGCTCACCTGGGAACTGCAGTTTGACTGCCTCAGTTTCCCCAGGCACATTCTGCGGGATGTTTGTAAGCCTCGGATTTGGTGATCTGCTATTTATCTACCTGCCTACCTGTCTGCCTGTCTGCTCCCTGTCCCTTTATTTTGATTCTTTTTCTATAGCTAATAAACTCTCCCATTCTCCTGACCATACTGAACAATGTATAGAAAGGAAGATGCCGGAAACACTGATTCCCCATCACCACCACCACCACCACCACTACCACGACCCCAGCCCACTAGGTACCTCTTACTTGTCTGTCCCCCTGCTTGACTAACAAATGTAAAATGATCCTGTCAATGCAGTACAAAGGATCCTTGCAAGTGGTGGCCAGCAGAAGGAGGCATTTTTCCCGGACAGTCCCCAGAAGAGAACTCCTCATAATTGACTGTGCCCGAGGTCTCCAGGGAATCTGGTTTAAAACGCACATGGTTGCTCAGTAGGTCTAGGGTGGAACTGCGCTGCCTGCAAGTCTCCTAAGCTCCCAGGCAATGCCTTGGCTCTTGTGGACCACACTGCGGCTTAATGAGCAGCAAGGGAATGCTGGCTCTTTCTGCAAAACACTGACTTTTAGAATCCCACTTAGGCATGCATCTGAGGAACCGGCCCCCTTTGGTTCAGCGTTCCTTGAAAGCAGACACTGGGTCTTAATGCACATGCTTTGCTGTTGTTTTGTTTCTTGACTGGTTGGCACTTGGCACGGAGCCCACACATGGTGGGTATGTATTTATTTAATTAAACAGAGTTGGCTTTGATCCAAATATGATTTTAAGTGGACTTAACCCCTAGTAGGCTCTGGGTAAAACCCGACAGGGAAAAAGTCTGAGTTAGAGATCCTTCTCGATAAAGGTCCCCTTTATTCTGCACATGACACCTCTGTTGCTCTTCGGAAATTTTACTCCTGTCACATTTTAAACGCGGTTTACACTCGAGAGCCAAAAGGAAGGGAGGTGGGCAAATAAACCTAAACCAGAAACTCCTGCACAATTGTAAGGTTGCAAAACATCAAAAGCTCGCAACTGTTGCTGGTGGAGCCACAGAACTGCCGAGCTTCCCCCTCTGCCAGATTACCAGCGTTTTGCAGGTCGGTGTTGCGCCCCCCCCCCCCCCCCAGGTCCCTAGTTAGCCCTGAGAGCCCTACAGAAACCGGTCCCTGCGGGCGACGGTTGGCTTGGTGCAAGCCTGTTTGTTAGCGCTAAGCGAACAATTAAGCTGCTTGTGCAGTGGCGACCTAGGAGTGGTGGTGGTGACCTCCTGAGTCGCTTAGGGGGCTCGTGAAGAACCAGGACCCGAGCGAGAGTCCTATGGAAACCTGATTCTTCGAGTCCCTGGCGATGGCGGTAACCTGTTCCACCGTACAATAACCACAGATGCTGAGGACTCATTTCGGCTCCCCAGGGCCAGAGGGAGAAAAAAGGGGGGCAAGGAAAAGGGATTATATTGGTCAGTGGTTGGGCCTCCCCCGGGGAAAGGGAGAAGCGCAAGGGGAGAGTGCCCTAGGGGAGGCGTACACGTGCAGGGGAGGGAGCGTGAGAGGCGGGCGGGCGGGAGGGGAGGAGTAGGGAGGCGAGAGCAGCTTGCGGGAGGCGCCACGGCTTCGCAGACGCAGGCGCCGGCCGCCAAGGAGCCAGAGAGAAAGTTCCCGGGGACAGTTCGCCCGACGGAGGGCCCAAGCTGAGGCTGCTGGGCCAGACTGTCTCGAGTCCCGCGCGTGCAGCGCGCAGTTCGCCTGCAAGCACTTGGCTGCCCGGGCTCTGCTTTTCGAGAAGCAGAGGAGCCTCGCGAGCAGGCGGGCAGCCGGGGCGGCCGCGACTAAACTTGGACGAGGAGGGACGAGGAGGATGCTGCAAGTGGGCGCGGCGGCGCGGGGGCGCTAGCCAAGCTCTGATTGCTCCCGGCGGGCTCCGAGCGCGCCGAGGCGCAGTAGGCAGGTAGTGGCTCCAAGCGCCCGGACTGCGCCAAACCTACCAGCCAAGGCCGCCAGCGCCACCGTGCAGGCTTCGTCTCCTCGCTACGGAGTCATGGTGCGCGCAGCGCGCACGCCCCGCGCGGAACTCTGAGCTCCGGCCGTGCAGTGAATCCCCTCCTCCGGTATCCCCATCAGAGCTTCCCCCCGCCTGTCTTGCTCGCGGACCATGAAGCTATCGCCTGGAACCCCTTGCTTCTGAGCTGTGTATCGTCCCGCTGCAGCCCTAGCGCTGCTGGACCACCGACCGAGCTCCAACCGACCCTTCAATCTCGGAATCTTCTCCCAGGGACGCCGGGCGCTTGGAGATGGCGCTCCGCGAATCCCTCCAGCCGCGCAAAGTTCGCAGGAGGCGAGAGATGCTGCCGCAGCAAGTTGGCTTCGTTTGCGCCGTGCTGGCCCTGGTGTGCTGTGCGTCTGGCCTCTTTGGAAGCTTGGGTAGGTGCTGGGATGATGTTCTCTACCCGGGTAGTCAGGGGCCCTGAGCTGGGAAGCCTCAGGACAGCTACAACTCCTTCCCTGTCAGATTGGTCCCCAGGGTTTCCACTCCCGGCCAGGGGGAGGGGGAGTAGTGCGCACACAGGAGGGTTGAGGCACGCGCTGGACTGTGGCGCCGGTTCTGCTAAGCTGCTCAAGGTCCCTGGGGTTCCGGACGCGGCTGTAGGTGTATTTTGCTGGGGCCAAAGCCTGCACCATCTCTCCCTGGAGTGTGCAGGCATTGGGCAACTCAGGGCGGCCCAGAGGTAGATTCTCTTGCTTTAGGGTGTGCGAAACCGAGCAGTCCACTTTTCTGTCTTGCACAGCTGCAAAAATTGTGTTCGGGCCCCTCAGAGACCCAGATTCTTAAGCTAGGTCTCAGCTCTCCCCTTGCTCATGCTCTGATTCAAACGGGTAGCCTGGGTTTCCTGAGGCGTCCTCCCCATCCCTAAAGGGAGAGAGGCAGTCTGTCCCCGGGAGATTGCTGCCATGTTCCAGCAACGCTTCTCCCAACTCTGTTTAATCCCCACGGAAAGGGAGGGCTGGCATGCGCAGCCCTGATCTACACTCCTCCAAGTAAAAGGCGACCTGGGAGTCTGTTAAGACATGCAAATTTCAGGCAGAGTGGGGAAAGAGAAGAAACTTATGAAATATTTATTTCGGAGGGATTTGGGCTCCTGGTTAGTCTTGAAGAGACTTTCAAAACTGCCTAGATATTTCAGAAATGGGTGCTGTGAACCTTTTGGGGTCTCCCCATGTAACATCAATGTTGCCAACTTAGCCATCAAGGCAAAGGCACAGGGGAGAGAGGGCACCTTTTTGAGTGATTAGAAAGCCCATTGACATAGCATCTCAAGACCACGTAGAGTGTGCAGTGATGAGAAAAGCAAGTGACACCTGTTTAAACTTTAAAAAGAAAAGGACAGCACTGTCTTTCAACACCCAAACTGTGATTTGGGGGTAGAGGGCTGAAGAAAGTTTATTTTAACACCCCAATATCCAATGTTTTGCAATTGGACAATTCAACACAAGAAATAACAAAATGTTTAGGTGTGGGCATTCTGGAGGAGCTATTGCTATCCAGCTGAGACAGTGGGCATCTGGACAAGTAAATGGATACTTAAGGAGCAGCCTGAAGCCATAGCTATTTTTATTTGCTAGATCAGGAGTTAGCTTTGGGTATTTAACTATCTCTGCTCAGAGGCCTCCATGCCCTCTGTGATAGGGCTCTGTGTGACCCCTTGGACCACAGCATGATGACCTAGGAGCTTGATACTATAGACTGTCTATAGACTGTCTCCACTTTGAACCTACTAAATCAGAGTTGTAGTTTGACCAGATCCCCATGTACACCTGGCTGCCTACCATCAGCTGGTTGAGCTCACAAATTTAAGCACCCAGTCGTAGGAACCACCTTGGGCAAATTTACTGGGCAGTTTTTAATGCTCCTAATGAAATCCTTTGTTGAGTGGGGGTGGGCGGAGGGAGCTGAGACCAGCTCAGTCTTGTCCAAGGTCAGATCACACAATGACCCACGGGAAACTAGAAACAATGGATTAGATTCAGGAAACAGAATACTGTGTGTGAGCAGGTGATAGCATTCTGCCAATCACTGTATCACTCCCTACAGGTGGCTCTAAATAGCCAAACCTGAGGCTGGAAAGATGGCTCAGCGGTTAAGAGCCTGCGCTGCCTGCTCTTTCTGAAGACCCAAGGCCGATTGCCAGCACCCCCAGTCAGGTGGCTCACAAACACCTATAATTCCAGCTCCTGGCAGATCCTAGCCTCTGTGGACACCTGAACTCATATGCACTTACCCCCATATAGACACATACATATAATTAAAAATAATGTGACTGTGGCTGGCCTACCTATATGGACGAGTACAAGGTCATTTTTGAGAACTCAAGGATCACATTGACCTGATGGTATCTGTGACCTTGGTTTTTTTCCAATCCAGGCCACAAAACAGCTTCTGCTAACAAACATGTTCTGCCAGACACGTGGAGAAATAGAAAGTTGATGGCACCGATCAATGGAACTCCACCGGCTAAGAACTGCACAGATCCTGGTAAGATGGAGCCTCCCCTTTCCTGCAGACATTTAACCCAGCCTGGATTTGATGCTTAGGAGGACAGATCCAGCTAATGCTGATAAAGACCAACTTAGGAACCTGAGTGAGAAAGGGTAGCTGTATGGTGTTGAAATGAAACCTATAGACATTCGCCAGTCACTCTGCTAAGCAACACGGGCTTTCTTTTTTATCCAGCGACTACGAAGGTCACACTCAAGAGTCTAAAAATGTTATCTTTTGTTCGAAAGGCAATGCATTTCCCATTCTCGTGATTCTTTGACTTTGCCCTGGTGTCTGTCATTCCCTCCTTTGCCCTTTGTGTGCATTTGATGACCCCCTTGGGACAATGAGTCCATAGTTTGTGGTGGATATCTTTGTGAGATGACCTACCAGGGTGGGAGCACTCCAGGATGCTGAAAGGGGGAGCTCCGGGTTGGTTATTAGGCCTTCCTCTCTAATGGAAGTACTCAGTTGGATTTTGCTTGTCCTGGGAAGCAGTTTTAATGTTCTTTTCAGGAGTATCTGGAGTAGTAGGCTCCCAGGGAGTGATACCTGATCAATTCTGCTTCAGGCAGGCTTCTCAGGAGTAGAGAGTATACTAGTTGGCAGCAAGCACGTGAAAGCTGTCCGGGCCTCTCAGAGGGCAGGTCTAGGGCATTTGCTCTGGATCCATCTCTTGGGCTCTTTGGAAGAGAATACAGTGGGGGTGAAGAATTCAAAAGTCCTGAGGGAAATGGAAGATTTTGTTGTAGATGACTTTTCTACTGAGTTGTTGGGCAAATCACATAATTTTCTGGGATTTCTAACCTATAAAGTAGTGCTTTATAGACTAGTGCTTGCCTACTCTGGGCTGTTGAGGAGAGGTTCTGCAGAGGGCTGTGTGTAGGAGATGACACCCCCATGCAAGGGAGTGGGCTTGGATGTGGAGCGCCAGGCTTCTGGTGCTGGCTTCAGTAAGGCGATGTCTTTTCTAGGTTAGGAAAGGTCTGTGGTAGAGATACAAGTTGCTCAAAGTCACACAACTCGTTGGCACTGAAGCTGCCTTTGGAGCCCTGGTCTGTGTGCCTACATTGTGTTTTGGGGTCCATGTGCTCATGAAGGTTTCTGTCATCTCCAAACTGTCTTGCTTAGAGAGAGTTCAGCACCATGAAGCTCTCTTTGGAGAATGGAGTAGTGAGGACTTTCAAAGCAGCATTGTAATTCCTACTGAGCCTGAGCATCTATTCATCCCACTCATCACAGCGATCCTATGGGCAGTGGTACTATGCTGCCAATATACATTCCCAACTCATCTTCTTAATTTGGGTACCGCCCTGGCTCCTGCCAAGAGGTTTACTCAATCATTAGCATGTGTAATGCCAGGGATGGGTAGTACTGGATCCCTTCTGTCATCCCAGGGACCTGACATTCTAGAAGTGCCCCCTTGAATTAGACACCCCCCCCACTTCTAATGCTAGAGCTTTTTCCTGCTCTATCACGGTCCCTGTATTTTCAGTCTGGTCAAAAAGCATTACATGGACACTCATGCAGTGTGTTCTATCTTGCAGGAAGGTACTGGCCTTCTCTTGTGGAGAGGGAAATGCCAGAAACCACCCATTTCTTTAGCAATAATTAACACTCAGATTACACTTTACCCTGACTATATCCATAGTGGGGCCTAGCACATAGGAAGGTTCCGGCCAATGAGAAGATGTGGTGGAAGCACATTTTGATGTGTGACATACCACAGTCTTCACGGTATTTTTGTTAAGATGGGGACATCAAGGCCAGTTTAGTGGCTTCTAAGACCTTATCTCTGGGTTACCTGACTTCTGGTGCTGTCTTAGTCACTTTTCTATTGCTCTGGCAAAATGCCATGACCAGGATAACTTATAAAAAAAATGTTTAATTGGGTGTAGAGTTTCAGAGAGTCCATGATGGTGGAGCAATAGAAACAGCTGAGAGCTCACTTCTTGATCCACAAGTCGGAGGCAGAGAGAAAGACACAAATACCTACGGGTAATTGCACAGAGCTTTTAAAATTTCAAGTCCAGCACATAACACACCTCCTCCAACAAAGCCCACCTTCTAATCCTTCTCAAATAGTTCTACCAATGTGAGGACCAGGTATTCAATGAACCATTCTCGTTCAAACCACCCAAAGTAAGTCTTCCCAGGCCAGGCAGGGACTTCCTTCTATGCCTCCTATCTTTCTAGTTTACATCTCAGCAATTATTTATTTATTATTTATGCCAGCTCCCATGTGGACACAGACTGTGGCGTCTAAGCAGGTTACAAGAGGCAATCTCTGCAGTGGACAAGATCTGGACCCAGAAAAGCCAGGTGATAATGAAGGATCAGAGACCCGTTGTCAGTCCTGCAGGAGACACTTCCTTTTTGATGCACACAGGAGGAAGAGCTGGCCTGCTGGGGTTCTGGATATAGAGGAGGTTGCCCTTTGTTTCAATGACAGAAACCTTCCCTATTGAGTTTAGCAAACAAGGGGAATGATTGACTTGGTAACTGGAAGTCAGAAGTCAGTGGTGTCTATAAATCAGCTCCCCCAGTCTCTGGACTCAATTGTGTTCTATCATGGGAAGATGGTCCTTGCAGGCTCTGAATGTTGCAAAGAGTATATCTGAATCCTGAGACATGCTCTGTTGGCTTGGCCTTATGATAGCCCTAAGTCAGCTATTTAGGTCAGATGGGATTGGGCTCTGGATTGTCTTAGGCCTCAGTCACAGGCTAAACATCTGGAGTGAGTGAGCAAAGCTACTTCTCCAAGAGCTACCTGAAAGTCGGTATTCACTTAGGGGTCAGTACAGCTGTGCTCCTGAGGGTTAGTGTGTCTGGGAACCTGAGAGGCTGGGTGCCTGGGCACTTGGAGGTTGATGTGGCTGAAGCAGCTATTGGTCAGCATGGCTGGACACGTGGGAGCAGGTAGATGCTCACCCAAGGCTTACATCTTGGGCTGTGGCTGTGATAAAGGTGGGCTGGGGCTCCAGGTTAGAAGGTCAGGAGTGTGACCGTGTCCATGCTTTTCAAGAGTGTGATGGGTGTTTCCAAGAGGAAGTTAAAGTTGGTGCTGCCAAGGCTGGGACCCAGAGGTTCATTGTAGGGACATCACTAGAAACCTGCTAGGAATACTATCTCACCTTCTCGCCCACTAGATCAGATACGCATCCTAACAAGGTCCCCAGTGAGTCATGTGTACACCAGATGCCAGTGAGCATGCACTAGACCACTGCTGGACACTTGCAGGTAGATGCTTGAACAGTCTTTGAATGCTAGACTGGAGGCATGGCTTAGTGGTGGAGCGTTTGCCTGTCCTGCGTAAGGCTCTGCCTTTGGTTGTCCCAGCGCTGAAAAATTGTGTGTGAATGTTTAATACAAAGTTATACTTGGTTTAACATAGTAAATTTCCTAAGCATTTGTTTATTTGTTTTTCACATAGGGAAATAAAAATAATTACTTCATTATGGCCAGTGTCATCTATAGGAAATTCATAATTTTCCCTCAGAAGTGTGAAGGTACAATCTGACCTCCAGGCCTTAGATATTTCTTTTTGCAGTCTATACCAGTGGTTCTCCATCTTCCTAATACTGTAACCCTTTAATACAGTTCCTCATGCTATGGTGAGCTCCCCAACCATAAAATTATTTTCGTTGCTACTTCATAACTGTAATTTTGCTCGTTATGAATCGTAATGTAAATATCTATGTTTTCCAGTGTTTTCCCCTGTGAAAGGGCTGTTTGACTCCCAAAGGGGTCCTGACCCATAGGTTGAGAATTGTTGGTCTATACACAGAGCAAGCACTACAGAAGGCAAGGTACTGGGTGTGTACAAACTCTATGCCATAGTAACGCATGACAGAGACCTTGAGTCTCTCAGTTATAACTTCTGGCTGCCCTAACAAAATACCCTAGGCTGGGTGGCTAGCCAGATGCTTTCTCCCAGTTCTGGAGGTTGGGAAACTGAAGATCAAGTTGCTGGTTCCCTGGTGTCTTGGGAGGGCTCTCTGTCTGCCTTAGTGAGAGTTGTCTTTTTGCTGCATGCTCCTATGGCAGTGAGAAAACATGATGAAGCTCGCTTATCTTCCCCCTCCTCCTTCTCTCTCCTCCCCCCCCCTTCCTCCTACTCCTCCTTCATATAAGGGCACTAATCCCATCATAGGAACCCCACCATCATGGCCTCATTTAACACTAACTTTCACTCCATATACCTTAAATCATCACCTCTAAATACCACCATATAGAAGACAAGGGCTTCAACACAAGGATTGGGGCCTTGAAACCCATTCAGTCTATAGAAGGAACCAATTAGTTCCCAGGCCTCTCTTGATGGTAGCACCTAGAGTGTTTAAGGATGGTTCTTCTCAACCCTGGCCTGCAGAAAAAGGCACTTCCTGCAGAATGTAGAAGCCAAGGCCCAGCCCTGAACTGGAAACCAGGACCAGTGGGCAGGTATAACTTTTAAGGCTTCTGGGCATGGTGGTCTCTATCTGGTGTAGGTTTCTGCTCATCACTACCACTGCTCATTGCTACTGTCCCAAAGGTTGGCCCTAGCTAGTCCTAAGTAGACCCTCACACATGCCCATCCTGTTCATCGTTACATTGCTCGCTGCTCTAGCGCACGCAGCACGAAAGCCTAGTTTGTTCTCCAAACCATAGCATGCATTTCAGCTTTCCCATCTGCAGCTTGGGATGCAGGGGTAATAATTATGTCTGCATTACAGGCTGGCTAGGATCATACACATTACCACTCATCGGCCCCTTAACATGGTGTTTGGCATGTAACACACCCTGTGTCCCATGTTATAGGACTGTTACATGCTTGGTTTTCCACCTGCTCACTCTGGTGTTGAGACGGAGCTGGGGTAGCACAAACACTGGGAAGCCATTTTGTTGATGGAGCCTGAGGAGAGTGACTTAACCACACACGACACCAAACATTGGCTCTTGTCTTGTGGAAACACACTTTTCTAAGTTTGCTGTATCTTATCTTTGAAAAATTTCAAATTCTGAGGACAATTTACTAGGACATTTTTTACATAGAAAAATGTTTACTTCTTGCTTGGGTTTCTTTTTTTTTTTCTTTTAAACTGGGCAGAACAAGGCTCTGCCTGTGCTTCTCCCCCCCCCCTCCACTTGACATTTGAGGTTGAGAGAGTGCCTCACTTTCAGCTGTGTTACCCTGTAGTTTGGGTTTCTAATATCATACATTTTTAAAAGAGAGGTGACAGAGGAGGTTGGTGTGTTCTCCCGCCCACTCCCCCTCCCCGCCATTGCTGCTGGGGGATTCGACCTTCCTGTAGAATTTGGTGGGTTGTGTTGGGGTTTCTTCTTTCGAACGTGCATTCTGAAATGCCTGCTGGCTGTGTGTCCTTGTGAGGAAGACTGGGAGGAGCAGTCTGATGACCTGCTTGAGAGAGACTAAAGATGATAGGCCTTCTAGCTTCTCAGGGGAGCAGAGGAGCTGATGCAGGTATTGGGTGGAGGGTGCTTAGAGATCCGCTTGCTTTTGTGACTCTGCCCTTGCTTTTCTTTCTATAGAGGATGGAAACGAGGGAGGGTGTGCATAAAAGTATGTGACGATGGGTAAGGAAGGGAGGGATGTAACAACTGGAGCTAGTACTAGCTGGCCCAGGAAGATGACGTCACTGGGCAGGTGCCCCGGCCACAGTCTCACACAATGCAGGAAGCAGAGGTGCCGAAAGCATGAGACATAAAGGGGAAGAGGAGGAGAACTAAACTGCAAAAAGCACATCAGGATTGGGCAGAGAGGTGCTGGGTACAGGCTACAAGGACAGTATCGTGACAGAGCCACCAACCTGATCACAAGTGGAGGCTAAGGAAGACAGTAATCAATCTTCAGTACGCCCAGTTTTTGCTGCTTGGTGGGGAGGGGGTGGCATGGGGTCAAGGGGTCCAGTGCTTTGGGAGGTAGAAGTCTGCTTCTAATGTCAGCAATGCCAAGACTCTGCCTACCAGACTTTGGGCTTTCTCTACCTCTCTCACCTGTGAACAAAATGAGGTGGTGCTGGATAGGTAAGAAAATTTCCGGGAACAAGAAAAGATTTGTGTATGCTCATCTTGGAGATGGTGGTTTGTGTGGTGAAAGCAGACACTGGGGTTTTAGTCCCAGCTTATGCCTTACCGGGCGATCTGACCTTGAACAAGTTATGCAATCTCTAAAGTTTCAAGTTTTCCCTTTTGTCGCAAGGATAATAGAAGTTCCTACCCACCTTACCAGGCTGCTAGGAGACTTAAGCCACTTGGCAGATGAAGTTCTTAAGTGGTACCTAGCACATGGCACTGATGCCTTGGCCACCATGTGTTGGGCATGTTCTAAGTATACCCTACATCTCTTCTTCTAAGAACTCTTTGCATAGGGGCTATTGATGCTCCCATTATGCAGATGAGAAGACAAAGGCCACCCACAGAACAAAAAGCAGAGAGTGGGATGGGGAGAGAGAGAGGAGAATATATTCAATAATTATATTTCTAAAGAAGTTTTAGGTTTATAGAAAAAATTAAATAAACAAAAAATGTAGATGCACTTCCCTGGTTCTGGCCCTATAGCAGTTTACACTAGCTATTTACACTTAGCCTTAGGGTGTTACATTTGCACAAATGAATTCACATTTACACATTGTTATTAACCAAAGCCTGCAACTGACTTCAGCAGTCACTCTGTCCTCCCTCTGTGGCTTCTGAACGATGCGTGTCCACTGTTACCGACTCACAACAAATGATTTGACTGCTTAAAAGTCCCTTGTGGAACCAGCTTATAAAGTGTGGGCTGGGAATGTAGCTAAGTTGGTAGAGTGTTGTCCTAGCATGCGTGAGGCTCTGGGTTCCATCCCTGGCACTGCCCAAGACTGAGTAGGGTGGTACATGCCTGTAATCTTAGCCTTCAGAAGATGGAGGCAGGAGGAACATAGTTCAAGATCGTGCTTGGCTCTGTAGCCAGTTCAAAGCTAGCCTGGGTTGTGTGTAAGGGGAGGGTGTTGAACTGTGAGCCTATTTCCTGATCCATAGTTATTGTAAATGGGGTAGAAAAAAACAAATTAGGGAAGTGAGCCCCTCCCTCCTGGATGCCCTTCTGAGGAATGAGGTGTACCCATCCTGGTCAGCAGCAAACATTTTGTATCTTGGTATGTTTCTAGTTTCTAATACTAATTTGTTTGCAATCAAAAACCAGTATCCCCCTTTATCCAAACTATTGGGGCCATCTGCTAGCAAAGCCTCCTCCCTGCTGGGCCATCTGCTGCCCTCTGACTTGCAGATTCTCCGTTCCTGACCGATATTCTTGCCACTCTCAGGCCTCCCGCAATCCAGAGCGCGCCTCCGTGGCTTCCTGTTGAACTCTGAGGAGTGTTCCTACGGGGGTTAAAAATGGAAATGATTAAGCATGTGCTGCCTCTGGCAGAAGCAATCTAGCCATGCAATTCCACCCTGGAGTAGCACACTTAAGACATGATCTTAGTGTGTAGTGTGGTCCATTATTGAGGAGGTATTGGAACGTGGCATTTCACGGAAAAGGAAGACAAATAACCATGCTGGATTCTTTCAGTGTTTCTCTTGGGAAAGCTGTGAATATCCTCCTTGGGAAAGGAAGGGGAGTCCACTGGTGGCTGAGAGTGAAGGAACGGGAGCTCTGCCCAGGGCAGATGGGGCTATGTCCTATTGGGTTGTGGTCTCTTAGCTTCCTTTGATGCTTCAATTAAAAGCACAGCCCCAGCCCTGTACTCAGAGCAACTGCAACATAGCACTCAGTTCTTAGGTATCTGCCTGCTTGGCTCTGGATGAAGCTCTGAGCCAAAAGGGACCTAATCCTTGCTGCAGAGGGGTGCAGACTTGAACGGAGCCTGACCTCAGAGGCTCAGGGTAGTAGGGAAGGACAGTTAAGCAGATGGCGCTGTTGGCGGTGTTTGAAAGTCACTGCAGCTTCTCTGTACCTGGAGGAATGCTTACTGACAACAGCCGCATCTCACTCAGTGGCTGTCCGAGGGGACAGAGAAAACAAACAGCAGCCGGGAGTGGTGGCACACTAGTGAGTAATTAGGCTTCAGGGAGTTAGCAAGCAGTCAGTGCTTAGCTAAGGTGAGAGCTACAGCAGATGACTTCGATTGTAATATTCTGTAGCCAAAGTGGGAGGGGCCGTGTCAGTTTATGCCATGGGGCCCGAGATAAAGTTGCCAACTGGTTCCCAGCAGCCGTGGTAAGTCACAAGTAGGAGAGATGGCCATCTCAGTTCTCTGCTGGACACAGGGATAGCTCATGGCAGGCCGCAAATGAAACGGCACAGGCATTTTCTGGTCTTCACTCTTTAGCCTTTAGACCTCTATGAGGACAGGGACCATATGCACTTTGGCCTCACTTCTGAGGTTGAGGCATAAACTCAGCTTCTAGTATTTGGTGACTGGCTGCATAGAGCCCTTCGATCTACCCACTGGGAGCTGTACCCCACAGGTGTAGCCACTGCCTCTCCACGGTCGCTTCTAACCTGTGGATATCACCGGGTAGCCCCGGAGCACTCATGCTGAGGAAGTTGAGGATTAAGAACAGGACTCTAGAGGCGCGACTTCTGGCCCCTAAGTTCTGCACTTCCTAGTTCTGAGACCTTGAACTCTAGTTATCATCTAGGCTGAGGGAAGGAGCAAGGTTTGTTTGGTTTTTGGACTAGAACCCTGCCTGATGTGCAGAAGGTGTGTATACCGTGTGTGTGTGTGTGTGTGTGTGTGTGTGTGTGTCCCTTCCTCACTGCACTGTGAGCACCACAGATGTTCATATGAGAGGCATTTGAATTTGGGCTTTATTTTGAGCCCCTGCCCCCACCCCAAAGAACAGATACCCTACTCTAGTGCTTCCTTGTTCCAGTGTCTTTGGAGAGGGGAAGCGTGCTATTCTGCAGGGGTGACCAGAATGCTGTGCAGTCTGTTCTGCATCTGGTCATGTCTGTGCATCACATGAGCGCCGAGGCATGAAACGCGGAGCTCAGAGACCATTTTCTATGCCATAGCACTGACCGCCTATGACTTTGTAGAAGACGTTAGTTATCTGGGCCTTGATTTCCTGGCTATGAAATGGGATGAATTCTGGCACAGGGTATCCCTCAGGTTTCTACGGTCTCAGTGCAAAGTGTTGTGTAATGCGGTTATGGGCATCTTCTCAGGGTATTAATGCTTCTCAGGACCACCCACTCTGTGTGACAGAGAAAACCCATTATTTGGGACCTTTAAGAATTGACCCCCTTTGTAACTAGGAGCCTTCCTGTGTGAAGCAAAGATGCCACTGATCTAGAGTAGAAGGATAAAGACCATTTAAACCAGAAGGTTCAATTTGCAGCCTAGGGGTGTGCTGCATGAGACCTAATGCAGCCAACAATAACTATAAAATCCTATGTTTACTTCAAACATGATGAAGGATGGTGTGTGTGTGTGTGTGTGTGTGTGTGCCTAACTTGACCACATGGTTCTTGAGTGTGAACTCCGTCGATGATAACATCATTTCCAATGTTAAAAAGTCAGACCCAGACTGTCTTTCTGCAGACTAGCTCCAGGGTATCCACCACCGGTTAATCTCATTCAGGCCACAAACATCTGACTTTTCATTATGCACTCCACATCCATTGAGAGCTCAGCAAATACCAAGCCAACTGACTCCATTCAGGCCTAACATGTGCTACTGAGGTAACTACATATATGTAAAATCTCTGTGAAGGAAGCCTCCGGGGTCATTTCTTTGGAGTAGGAAGCCATCTGTGTGTTACAGTATAGCTGCTGGATACATGTTGACCTGGGCTAGCTTGTCCACAGAGCCCATAGGGAGATTTAACTGACCTAAGTGTAGACTCTGCCTCCAGGGAACATTCGTTCCAGCTAAGGGGGTAGAAATCTGTGGAACGAATCTGTCATACACGCAACGCTGCACTCTTGGTGGAATGTACAGAGGCCTTAAAGCTTCAGTGTCAGCTCCAGAGAAAACAGCACATGAAAGGAGGCCCCAGAGGTTGGAAAGGCAGGTGCTGAAGGTCAGAGAGCAGGCATTGTTCTAAGTGCCTGCTTAGACAAGAACATGGCCTTGCCAATCCTTGTCACTCCCCCTGTAGGGCAGTGACGTGGCTTCCTTGTTTCCATTTTTCCAAAGTTAGATACAAGGAGGAAAAATAACTCCTCCAAGGTCAGCTCTAGCTCAGAGTTGAATCTAAGCATCCTGTTCATAACCTGTGCTCCTTGGGTAGCAGGTCGTGGGTGCCCCAGACAAGGGAGTAGTGGGTCTGGGGAAGCTGAGGGCACAGGGCACCTAGATGGGTTGGGTCAGTGAATCATCCTGTCATGTATGTTGAGATTAAGCGCCTGAAACATCCAGGAACCTCTGTGCTCTGTCTATGGGCAGTAGGGATTCCTGGTGGGTTCTGAGCAACTCTGTGGCTTTGTGCTGGTAACATGGAGAACTCAGACTGAGATGTATCAGTGTTAGCATGTGCTTAATATGCTCCCTATGCTTAGATTTGACAAAAGAAAGTGACGATGGAACAACTTGAACCTATGGTAAGGAAATTTAGGCAAAGATATTGGTTTTGTGTAGGGTGCCATTAGTGAGATGTGCAGAATCTGTCGGGTGTGTAAGATGGGGGTAGACATTGTCAGCTTCATCATAGGTGACATCTGCGGTCCATAACACCACCGCTTTCTGAGATGGGAGCACAGGAAGTTCCTCCCTCCTTCTTCCCCCTCCATTCCTCATAGACTCCTCTGTGGGCACCCTAGTCCAAGAAGGGCTTTCCCCAAACACATTGCATGAATTTTACTTTATACTCAAAAGTGTGTCTCTGACAGACACTCACTGGGCATCCATGCAGGACACTGGAGGGTGCCAGGACTGAGGCGGCCTTATCCTCACAGGTTGGAAGTACAAGGTAGGTTTATCTTCATTCCATGCCACCTGGAAAGGCACATGGAAGGGTCTGGTGTGGTTAGAAGGTTTCACAGAAGATGCAGTGGTCATCTATCCCTTGCTGTACAGACGGGGTGATAGGGCTTGCTGGTGGGTACAGTGGCTGCAGAAACAGGAAGGCCAGAGAGACCCTAAGGCAAAGGGGATATTTCCAGCTGATGTTAGGTTTGCCTCCCTGGCTGCCTTTGCTGCTTTTCTCATCACTGTGACAAACACCTGTCAAAAATCAATTAAAGAATGAAGGGCTCATTACGGCCCACAGTCCGAGTGCTGTTCGTCACAATGGGAAGGTGCAGAACAGGAGCCTGAGGCAGCTGGTCATACTGCATCTGACTCCTGAGGCCAGAGGGTGGCCAGTCTTCTATGCTGCCCCCAAAGTTAGGGCTCTGCTTGCCGTCTCTCATGGAAGGTTTGAGGAGCAGAAAAAAAAAATCACTGTTGTCTCCTGGTGCTGGGCAGATGGATGGGAGATTCGGAGATAACAGAAATAATAATGAAGCATGAAGCGTCATGGAGAGGGGATCCTGGATTGCTCCAGTGTTTGTGCTCTTGACACATGGCACCTCCCAGATTGGAAATCCAGAATATTACACTTTAAAGAGGAGATTTATTTTAAGTGTGTGTGTGTGTGTGTGTGTGTGTGTGTGTGTGCGCACGCACATGTGCATGCACGTATGCACACATGAGCACAGGTTCCTGGCATCAGGTCTTCTGCAACAGGAATTACAGGTGGGTGCTGGGAACAAAACAGGTGGTTGCTTGGGTACAAGAATAGTGTGTGCTCTTAAATGCAGAGCCAACCCCCCAGCCCCGCTTGCTACATGTGTTATGCCAGCAGGCTTGGCTCCCACAGTTGTCCCCCTAGAGCAGTGGTTCTCAGCCTTCCCAGTGCTGTGACCCCCCCCCAACCATAAAATTATTTCGTTGCTACTTTGTAACTGTAATTTTGCTACTGTTATGAAATGTAATGTAAATATCTGATATGCAGGATATCTGATATGCGACCCCAAAAGGGTTGTGACCCACAGGCTGAGAACCGCTGCCCCAGACCACTGTGTAGAGATGTTGTTTTTAGAAGCAATATTGGAAGTTCTTAAAGCCACAAGGAAAATTATGGACTATGGAGCCTTGAATCTAAAACACGACTAGGAAGGACCTGTGGCCCTTGCAGTGAGGCCCTTCTGTCTCAGGGCTCTCATTCTTGGGTCCCTCTCTGCCTCACCCCACTGCACTGCTGAATCTTTTCGGGGGCACCTGGGATGCCTCCTTAGGAGGATCCGTGGCCTTGTTGCCTTATGTCTGAACCTATTTGGGGATGAACTCCTAGGGTGAGGGTCTCCTGACCCCTTACTGAAATGGCTTCTTCCTGCGGAGGCAATATTTAGCTCTCCTGTGAAGATGGCTGACGGAATCTGACCCCGGGAACAGCCGTCCAGATTGGTTGCTTGAGTGATGTGGGTCATTGGCCTGTTCTTGAGATGCCAGTGTAACCCAGACATGGGCCTCGCCACCTCAAAGGGCCTCGTCCAAGAGAAGCCTGGTTCTAGAAGGGAGTAGAGGCTCTGCAGAGGTTCAAGGGAGTGTTGATAAAGACGATTAGTGGAGAAGGTAGAATGATTTATGAGCAAGATTAGAGCGGCTAAGAGGTTCTGGCTTATTAGCTGAGCCGCTGTGGAGGAAGGCTGTGAGAAGCGGCTCCTGGCCCCGCCTTGCTGCAATTCACCTGACTGCCAGGCCCGTTCCCAGGGAATCCTAGGTTCAGGAGAAGCAGCGCCAGTGGCCAGCTTCTTCTGCTTAAAATGCCTCCGGAACAGAACACTGGCTTCTCAGTCAGCCTCCCCAGGAAACCACAGGGAAACCCATCACCTGGGGGTTTTGATTAGACGGGGTGGAGTGTGGAAGCTTTGCAGGGAGGATGCTAAGCCGTTGGCGGGGTAGGCGCTCTGCATTGCTGCCTCTTTACACTCCATAATTCTTGGTAGTTCTTCTGTGGGCCCGGGAGTGGGCAGGCTCTACAAAGAATAGCTTTGAAATCCCTTTGAACATTTAAACCTTGCCTGCATTTCCCTTAGCTGGCAAATATCTCAATTTAGTGCAGTGTGACAAGAAGCTAAATGACTTGTAGGCTTTGGCTGACCCATATGGTTAGGAAGAGGCAAGGGAAGGCGGGGGGGGGGGGGAGACAGTGGGTTCCTCATTTGTGGACTGCACACCTGGGAAGGGTGTTGCTGTGGCCTCCACAGCCCCAGCTCATTGTGCATCTTCAACTCTGGAGGGGGTTGGCAGAGGAAGGCGGCATGTCCCACTAATGCCCATGTCCACCCGGACCCCAGCTGAAATACAGCTGCAGGAGGTCTGCACTTCTACCAAGCTCCTGGGTGCCAACAAGGTTGCCTGTGTGGCAGTCACCTTTGCTTAGGATGGTGGCGATGTAGTCTGCCTGCGCTGGGTTTGTGTTCCTGGTCTGCTGGTGAGCTGTGTGGCCTTGAGAAAGCTGCTTGGCCTCTCTGGGTTTCTGTTTCTTTCTCAGTGGGTCTCAGGGCTTGCCTGGCGTACGTCCTGGCAACCCCATGCCCACTGGCTGCTGAGCTCCTTGACCCACACATTGTTGGAGCTCAGCCATTTGGAGCTTACCCTAGCATCCCCTGAGCTTCGATGAGGATCCCTCTTGGTCTACAAGGTGACGTCCCCCTGGCTCTAACCTCTTTCTCAAGGTACTTCCCATAACCAAATAGTTTGGGTCAGCACCACGGACTCAGTCTTTCTTAGTGACAGAGCCACAGTAATATATTCAAGGTCCTGGGATGTTTAGCAATCAAGAAATCTTTAAATTGTAAAAGTAGACATTTTAATTATAGAAACAGTTGTAATAAAACTTGTCATTTAACTATGTGAGTCTGGTACATTCACATGTGGTGTAACCATCACCATCATCCATGTCTGTCCCTTTATCTCATCTTTGTAACCTGGAGCTCTGTGCCCATTAACCATGATCCCATTTCCCTCCCTAGCCGCTGACAGCTACCCTCTGACTACCTGAGTCTATTAATGTGACTGCTCATGTCAGCAGGATCACACGTTGTTTTTCTTTGCTGTCTGGCTTCACCTACTCAGCATAGTGTCTTAAAATCCCTTTATGTTGTAGCAGGTGTCAAAAATCTTTCCCTGTGTATGTGTTGGGAGGGGTGGGGGTTGTGGAGGGGGTGTCTATGAAGGCCAGAGGTCAACTCTGGTGTTGTTCCTGAAGAGTCAGCCCCATCTCCCCTTGACATCAGCCATTTATTAAAGACAGGGTTTCTCACTGCCCTGTGGCTCTCCAAGTGAGTGAGGCTGCCTGGTGAGATTCCCCAGGGATCCATTCATCTCTGCCTTTCCAGAACTGTGATTACAAGTACGTGCCACAACATCCAGATTTCAGCATGGGTTCTAGGACCTGAACTCAGGTCCTCATGCCTGCAGAACCAACCACTTTATGGTCCAAGTTGTCTGCCCAGCCCCAGAGATCCTTTCCTTTTAATGATCAAATGATATTCCATTGTGTGCGCAAACCACATTTCATTTATCCATCCGTTGATGGAGAATTAGTTGTTTCTATTTTTTGAATTTTACTTACTTTGTTATTTTAGATAATATCACTGTGAACATGTATGTAAAATAGGTTTGTACTGTAAAATTTCATAAACTTAATATTAAACCACTTATTTTACAGGGGAACAAGATCCTTAGCTGAGATTCTTGGCCCTGGGTATGCCATAAAGATATCTGGGAGCCAGACAAAAATACCCATGCTAGGTCCTCCCATGGACCAGCTGACTCAAACCTTCTAAGGTGGGAACCAGGACACAAGTGTTTCAGTCTCCTAGGTGATTTCCTGATGATCCAAGGATGGAAGAGGCTCTCTGGCACAGTTGCTGAGACTCACATTCATCAGCAGTTCAAGGCCAGATCAAGAACTGGTAACTCAGCCAGGCAGTGGTGGTGCACACCTTCAATCCTAGCACTTGGGAGGCAGAGGCAGACGGATCTCCATGAGTTCAAGGCCAGCCTGGTCTATAGAGTGAGTTCCAGGACAACCCCAACCCAAAAGAACCGGGAACTATTGAATCCCAGGATGCCCCGTGATGTGTTTCCTGTGTTGGTTTGGCTCATCCAGAGCTTCTGCCTGTCCTGGTGTTCCTGTCACAGTCTCGGGGGTATAGGGAGATGAAGTTGGAATGGACAGGATTGAAGGGATAGATGGATGATTAACAACCTTGGCCTCTGACTCCCATAAGTCCCCCACTGCTAGGGAGTCTGGGAGAGTCATGGGGGTACACAGCCAGGGACAGGTCTGTATTCACAAGAAATACCAAGCAGATGCAGATGACTGAATGCAAGCCAGCACCTACACTGGGACCCGCCTCTCTGTAGTGTTCAGGGTGGCTGTAGCTTTACAGGACCATTTGTTTATATGGACAATGAGTTTTTGCTGATAGAGGCCCCCAAAGCACCTGAGTTCATATTTCTCAACCAGGATGGTGTTTGCTTCTCCTGCCACTTAGAATGCAAGAGACTGGAGTCCTGACCTACAACTCCTGACCACACAGCCCATGCTCATGAGTGGCGCCCCACCCTAGAGACAGGGATTTACCTCAGCATGGCTTAACCCTGGAGCCACTATTTAGTGGTTTGCCAGCCTGTCTGGCATTGTGATGACTGAGCGCACTTTGGTTTGATGTATGAGAGTGTGGGGAAGAGCTTCAGTTATTACTTTTAAAGCACAGGATGGGCCTTAATAAAAATAAACCCCAAAGTTTGTTGTCTTTCTGGGGGTGTCTGATCCTGGTACCTTTTATAAAGAACCCACTTACCCTAACCTAACAGCAAGCTCTAGATCCTAGCAGTGTTTTGCCACATCCTCTGGGCACTCTGGGGACATCTGTTTCCTGGCTCCCTGAGCACAGTTTGCAGGAGCAGAGCTGGTGAACCCATGGTAACGGGGCCCACATGTTCCCTTCAGTCTTAGTTACCAGTCCGCAGGCAGGCTGCTGAGCCTTGGGGTGAGAAAACCTGCTTCCAGTACAGGCCGCCTGACCTTAGTGCCACGAGGCAATGGGCTGTCACTATCAGTCTTTTTTCACTTGGGGAGAGTGACCAATGTCATTTGAACAAACTGGCAAAAATCCCCAGGACTGGTGTCCTCCCTTGTGATGTGTGATATCAGAGGAAGAGGTCAAAGAAAAATAGCGAAGTCAATGGCTGGTTCTTAACTAGAGCCCCCTGGGGAGAATTCTGATGGGGTGATGATCAGTCAGCATGAGTTCCATCCCCAGAACCCACATTTTAAAAGCCAAAAAACCATTCTCCTTCTAAAACTTTTGGTGTTGGGGATACTAAGCAAATCCAGTATCACTGAGTTATACCCCTAGACGAAACGCCACCCAAATGCTGTGTGTGTGTGTGTGTGCGCACGCATTCTTATGTACATGCCGGTGCACATATGTGTGGGAGTGTGTTGGCACATGCTTGTAATCTCAGCACCGGGGAGGTGAACACAGGTGGACACGCTGGCCCGCTAGCTATGCTTACCCAGTGAGCCCCAAGCCAGTGAGAGACCCTGTCTCAAAAATATCAAGATGGGCAGAGGCTGAGGAATGATACCTGAGGCTGACCTGTGACTTTTACATGAATACATACGTGCATGCGCATGCCTCTCTACACATATGTGTATCTGCATGCACATAAGAATGCAAAACATGCATGCACAGCATGTAGTGCCCACAGAGGCCAGAAGAGGGTGTTGTATTCCTAGAACTAGGGTTACAGATGACTATGGGTTTGAAAACAGAATCCGGGTCCTCCAGAAGAGTAGCCAGTGCTCCTAATGCCTGAACTGTCTCCAGCCCCCCCCCCCCAGATCTTTTCTTTTCTAATAGAATATCTTGTATCAGTTATTTGACAGTTCTGTATATGTTCCATCTTGATGATAGTCACCTCGAATGCTCCCTTCCCACTCTCTTGGGAACCCCGTAACACCTCCCCCTACAGTCAGGTCTTGAGATCCGCCTTCTGCCTGCCGGCTGTCAGGAAACATAGTGCCTAGTGTCTCTTCTCAGAAGTTGGCAGCCAGTAAGGAGCACCTGCAGACTTATCAGACATTTCCTGTTGGTCTCCATAGGCTTGAGTGATGCTCGCTTTCAAGAACAGCTAATCCTGGAGGCTGGATCTTCCTCCAGTTTCTCTGGCCTCCTAGGTCAGTAGGATTCCACTCTCGTTCCTCTTCCGCCCCCTCTGGGTCTGAAGTTTGCTCAGGCATCTGTTCACTGCTTAATTATCCAAGAAACCCTAGAACCTCTGATATGAGGAAGACTTCAGCAACCGTGGACGAACAGAATAAAGATCACATTAAGGAACGCTCCATTAGAAGGGGAGGAAAGGCGGAGTTGACATTGCGAACACCATGAGCAACGTAACTGCTCCACATCCCCCGAAACACACAATCTCTAAACCAAATGGAAGGCTAGCTCTCCATAAGCTCACCCGCTCACAGAATGAGCACTGCTCTAACGCTGTGTGCCGATGGCTTAGGTAAGGAGACGGGTTCCACATTCAGGGGTCTTAAATTGTCATTCCCATAGGAAAGTCAAACCATGAAAGGCCATTAACTGAAAAGATATCCTTAGAGGTATGCGTATCTGTGCATCCTGGGAGTAGAATAAACATCCCATAATCCACAGGAGCAAGAGCCTTTTTTCCTGGTGGCCTCCAGGAGGGATTGGTCTTGAAGGTAATAGTAATTATGATGCTGTGGGTAGAGGAAGCTGCATGGAGCTAGGCCCTGGGGCTCTGGGGGGCTTGTACTGTCATTGCCTTGACTTACTGACAGCTCCACTTACACACGTGGGAGGGTTCAATTCAAAGAACTGAGTCCTAGTTAGGGTGACACAGATGTGGCAGCTGTCTAGGGGTGAGGCTGGTTTCTTGCAGGAGATGGACCCCTCAGACTGGCAGGGAAGACAGACTGGCCCAGTGAGCACTCTCTGGCTGGTCTGCCAAGTGTCCTAACATTGCCTTTATCCAAACTGCAGCCTTTGTCTGTATAAAAGCAAGAAGTCTAGGAAGCCATGCCAGGAGCTGGGCAGACTTTAAGGCTCTGCCGCTATTTTTGTTAAGGAGATGAAGGTGTGAGGGGCCTATCTGAGATGGACAGAATTACGGCAGTGAGGGTGAGCCTCAAGTGTACTATACCCCACAGCAAAATGAAGGCATCCCCATGCCGGGATCTCATTGGCAGCGGAACACTACCAACCATCAACCATTCATCAATGATTCTTTATCCAGTAGAATGTTAAGAGAGCAGACTGAGCCAGGCATGGTGACACAGCCTATAAGTCAGCACATGACATGTGGGGACAGAAGGCTTGCCAGTTCAACATTAGTATGGGTTGCACAATGAATCCTTCCTCCTCCCCCAACACATGCAGAATGTGGAGCGTGCTGGCTGGTATTAAAGCATGGGTCTGCCATCTTCTGCGCTGGCCTCCAGCAAGTCCGTTGTGAGCCCTCTGTGCCTCAGTTTCCTTATTTGTAGATGGGGGATGAGAACTTGATGGTGAGGTTTTAGTGAGAGCATTCTCTCTCTCTCTCTCCCTCTCTCTCTCTCTCTCTCTCTCTCTCTCTCTCTCTCTCTCTCCGTGTGTGTGTGTGTGTGTGTGTGTGTGTGTGTGTGTGTGTGTGTGTGTATGTGTGTATGTTATTCTGGAACACCCCTTAGATGCTCCAGGCATTGGGGGAGACCAGTAGGGAATAAAGCCTTTTTGCTCTTGCGAGTTTGATTTAGTTTAAGAAAACAGAGAATTAAATAAACATGCAAACAAGCAAATGCCTCTCTAGCATCAGTGATAATACCAGTGGGTAAGGAAGCGGCAACCAGGACGAGCTTGGAGAGCTATGGTGAGAATTTGGAAATGCCTCTTGGAGGGCACTGGGATCCAGAGATGGTAGAGAGGACTGTGTAGTTATCTGGCAGAGAAACGGAACCATGAGAACTTTGTACTTCCCGTGTCTGGCCAAGGGGAAGGAGTTGTGAAAGCCGTGAGAAAATACGTGTTGCTGTCTTCCAGGTGTAACCAGCACAGAGTGAACTCACTTTGATAGTTTCTCTTCCTTCTAAGGACATCATGGCTTCTGCATCCATGACAAGTCCAGGTGTCATAGTGTCTGCAGTATTCTAGAAAGTACTGCAGCTGGGTGTGAAGGCTCCCACCTGTGACCCTAGCGTTTGAGAGATTGGGACACACGAGAATAATCATGAGTTTTAAGCCAGTTTGGGCTACCATTAGGGCTCTGTCTCTAAAACAAAGCAAAACACAACTCATGAATCACTGCTAGTCCCGAGGATGGGTGAGTGAGGTCGAGATGGAGACATCTCCCAGATGACGTGTCAGGGTAAAACCTGAGCTCAGGAGAGAGGGATGGCTTGCTGCCAAAACCGTCTTAAAAGTGAAAAGCGTCTCTCTTTCAGCCGTGGCCTGAAGCCACAATGGCTGCTTGTGGTGGCGATGGCTCCTTTGAGAGGAGAAAATGGCCCCGAGGGTCCTGGGACTGTGATTCTCTATGGTGGCTGTTCCATAGAGTTGCCTGGGAGGTTTTGAAAGTCCTTGGTTCCCAAACACCGTAATCCCTGGGCATGGGGCAGTGGGAGTGGGTGGTAAACTTCCTCCTTGGTCAGAACGTGAGGCCAATGTTAGGAACCACTGAGCTGGGCTGGGTGGAGGTGTGGCCACCCTTGTTCTAGAAGACCCTGGTGGTGCAGATTCAAGATAAGCATCCCTGAGACTAAGACCATGGAAAGAATGGTCCTGAAGTCAAAATCTCTGAAACAAGTGTCGTAGAAAATGGGAATGCTTTACAAAGAGCTCTGCTCCTAAGAAAAGGGCAAAGGACACACTTTCCCAGGATCCACGCTATCAGCCTTGTTTGTTTATCCCAGGGAGTCTATGGTAACTTTCAGCTAGGGTGGGACAGGGAACTGATGTGTGGCATTGTGTGTGTGTGTGTGTGTGTGTGTGTGTGTGTGTGTGTGTGTGTCAGGGGGTTGTACCCAAGTGTAAGTATAGAAACATATGTGCATGTGTATGTGTGCACAGGTGCACATGCCTGTGTACGCATATGCAAAGACAAGAGGAGGACAGTAGACAACTTGTTCCATCACTCCCTGTCCACCTGATTCCTTTGAGATAAGATTTCCCACTCAGCCTGGAGTGATGTTGGCAGGTGGCAGGCCCCAGTGATCCTCCTATCTCTGCTTCCTACCCTAGCACTGCCCTGGGCTTGATGGCATTGACTCATGATCATGCCCAGCATTTTATGTGAGTACTTGGGGTTTGAACCCAGGTTTTTACACTTGTACAGTGAACATCCTTAAACACTGAACCACATCTCTGGTCCCAACCTTGTATTTTTGAGATGGGCTCTCTCACCGGGACCCAGAACTTGTTGATTAGGGCAGAATCAGAGTGCAGTTATCCGTCCTGCCTGAGCGTTGCTTCTCCACACTGTAGCTTGACTTTCAGCTTTTTATTCTGGAGATATTTGGGTTATTAAAGTACTTTCATGGCTGGAGGAACAGCTTAATTGGTAACACACTTACAAAGCAAGCTCAGGGACCTGAAATTGAATCCTAGACCCCAAAAGTAAGAAAAAAAATGGCAGCTGCAGCTTGCTGGCCCATCAGTCTAACCTAGCTGGAGAGTTCTAGATTAGTGAGACAACCTGTCCCAAAATAAAGATGCATGGTGCCTGAGGACAACACCTGAGGTTAGTGAAACACACGCACATGTACACACACACACACACACACACACACACACACACACACACACACACACTTTTGAAGAAAGTATGCCTTGCACCTAGCTATCTCATTGGTAGAGCAGTTCTCCTCATTTTAAAAAGCATAAATGAGGTATCAGAGCCACCTGTACACCCTTGGCATCCCCAGGTGAGCATGCGAGAGTGAGGATCAACTTTTTCAGGAAGACACTGACAGATGGAGCCTGGTGCCCTATCTTCTAAGTGTGTGGGTTCAGCAGATTTCGGCCTCTGTGAGCCCCAGTCCTCTGATTCGTGAGATGCTAATGAGCCTGACCGCACAGAGTCACATGTATTTAGATTCATCAAGGCAGTTGGCCTGGTTCTTCTTCTTATTTTTATTTATTCGTCTTTCATAGAATACATCCTGACTACAGCCTCTCCTCCTTCCACTCCTCCCAGACCCCCTTCCCCCACCTCCCCTCTTTCCCAGATACACTGTTCCTCTGTTTCCCTTCAGAAGAGAGCAGGCCACCAGCCTATCAACGAAACACTGCATAACAAGATGCAGTAAGACTAGGCACAAGCTTTCATATCAAGGCTTGACAAGAGGTGCCTGGTTCTTAAACGCTGACTTGATAATATTTTTATACTGAGTTTTGCTCTATGTAAGAGGATCAACCAACTGTCTCTCTAAAGAGAGCATGCATTTTGTCTGTAGCAGCCGCTCAAACTGGCCACTCTAGAATGAATCTGTAATGAATGTGTTACAATAAAACTTTATTAACCCTGAACTAAGGTTGCCAAGGTGATTGATAGTTCTCAGTTTCCAGAGCCTGGGGCTCTGTCTCTGGCCCCATGCTACTCAGCATTAGAAATAAGACTATCCACTGACTGTTTCAGGGTTGACCATGGATTCCTTTTGCGGGTTCACTTTTCTCTCTGAGAGTCAGACTAGATAAAGGCTTTAAAAAAAAATCTCATTTACGAGTTCTTTTGGTGATGACTTTCTGTAGCCTGGGACCACTGAGGGGTGGAGTCTGATGCTTCCAAACGGCAGGCATTGCTTACAAGGAGCTCTTTGCAAGAGTGGAGAGAGAACTCCGGACAGAAAGCAGACTATGCCGAGGGTGGGTTATGACCCAGTTACACGGAAAAAGCCTTGTCCGTGGTGACAGCTTCCGGAAGCCCATGGAACAGACCCCACAAAGCCCTTCTTCAGGTAAGAAGGCAGGGCTTGAGGCTTGCTTGCTACATCCAAACAGCCCCCCTCAGGCCCCCATTGTCATAACAGCTGGAAGGCATTTCTTGAGAATAGAGGGCATTTCCCTTTTTCAGGCTTTTTAGGCTAAACTTTTCATATTGAGCTGATTGCATAATAGAGTATCCATAGATTCATACCCAAGTGGAGGGAATGCTTCCACTTCCTTGTCCCTTTCTTCCATTCCCCAATGGAGGAATTTTTGAGAATTCCAGGGCACTATCACAATTGGGGTGCAAACATTGACAAAGCCAAGACTCTGAGCACATCTGTCACTTCAAGAATGATATTTTTTGAGACAGGGTCTCACTATGTATCACTGGCTGGTCTGCAACTTCTGTGTAGACCAGGATAGCCTTGAACCCACAGAGATCTGCCTGTCTATGCCTGGGATTAAAGACGTGTGCTCCCATATCTGGTGTGAAAGTAAGCTTTTATTGAAATGTTGGGAGCCTGAAGGCCAGAAAAGTAGGTCAGGTGTGTTAATGACTCATGCTTTCCATTGCTGCCTGTAGCTGAGTCCTGTTGCTAGCGCCCGCATCGAAGAGCTTCACAAATGAGCATCTTCCTAAATGGAGGCTCTTGTGGGTTTGAGAAAGAGTCACACAATAGGTCCACAGGGAAAATATCTCTTCACCTGGCAGACACTGGACAAGAGAACCAGGGGGCTGATCACAGACATACTCTTCGCTTCAAAGCAAACAACCTTAGGGAAACTTGCCAGGCTGGGCAAAATGAACTTACTCATTCTGGATGTAGGCGGATGGATGTTTGGAACCTGCTACAGTCTTCTCATACACAGTCAGCACAGGATAGCAGTTGCTGCTGACTAACCTATGCCGTTGATAACATGGTAGATTCAGAACCAGCTGCTTCCCAGAACTTTCACTGCTGGGTTAAAAAGAAAGCAGGGGCTAGGGGGATGGCTCAGTGAATAAATTACTTGCTGTAAAAACATGAGAAACATAAGTTCCACCTCCAGAACACACCTAAAAACAGCTGGGCATAGCTGGGTGGTGGTGGCACACACCTTTAATCTCAACACTTGAGAGGCAGAAGCAGATGGATCTCTGTGAGTTCAAGGCCAGTCTAGTCTACAGAGCTAGTGCCAGGACAGCCATGACCTCACAAAGAAACCCTATCCCCCCAAAAAACAAAAACAAAACAAAACAAACAAAACAAAATAACAACAACTAAAAACCAGCTGAACATGGTGCCGTACAGTTGTAATCCCAGCACTGGGAGATGGAGTCAGCCAGCCCACCTGGCCTAATTGGTGAATTCTGACCTCTTAAGAGACCTGTCTCAAGGCACACACACACATACACACGCACACATGCACGCACGCACACACGCACACCGTGTCTCAACATTCTACCCTTTCAGGTACTGTCTGCAACCTGCAGAAGAGAAGAACTCAAGCATGCATCGGTCATACACCCCAGTCATGAGCAGCAATTGCACACATGCACTAGGATGCAGCTCACCTCACGGTCAGGTTCACCAAGTCATGAATGGACTCAGGGTCATTTGGAGATCAGGCTTTGGATACCACTGCTAAAGACCAAGGATGCAGATTTTCATCCCTGGTTACCTAACTGAAGATGGTCTCTAAACTCTCTCAGCTTAGCCCTGAATCTCAAATGACATTGATGGCATCCATGAGTGTCCATTTCTAGCACCCACTATGTCTGAAGTTACCAGCAGCCACACTTGATTCTTCAGATTAGCAAAGTAGCTGATGCTGAAGAGGAATTGGGTGGAGTTTGGCCAATCCTGTTGGCTTACTCAGAAAGACCAAATGTTTGTGCCCTGCCCTCAGTGTGATGGTGTTTGGAAGTGGAGTCTGGAGAGTGATCAGATCATGAAGGTGGACTCTCAAAAATGAAATGTGGAGTCGTAGTTTTATTTTATTTTGAGTGTGGGGGCTTTGTTGTTGCATTGGGTTTTTTGTTTGTATTTTTTAGTGTTTGTGAGAAAGAACTTAAATTTGAGTGGGTAGGGAGGGGAAAGAATCTAGAAAGACTTGTGGGTGGGATATGATCAAAATATACTTAAATTTAAAATGTTTTAAATAATAGAAAAAGAAAACTGAACCTTGGAGCACTTTGGATTTTGGACCCACCCATTGGGAGTATTCACCTGATAAAGTCTACATAGACATTCCAAAGTCCAGAGAAGTCCAAAATCCAGCTCCTTTTTATCCCCAGGCACACCGGAGAAGGGAGACACAACCATGTATGTACAGAACTTGAGGTATGTGGTTGCCCAGGTATTTCCTGCTACGGTGAGCAGCCCGACCCTGGCATTGTTCAGCACCTGCCTTCTCCAGACTTAGCAGACCAGCTCTGATCATAAGGAGAAGGTGGTCTGCCCACCGTTAGCTTCCTCCCATGCCCAACTTCCTCCCACGACCATCCCATTCTAGGGATGCTGTCGGCTGTGCTCATTTCACTGGTTTCCTCCTAGTGATCCACACACATTTACACTGTTGCTGCTGTAGCCAAAGAGGGCAGAACCAGTGTTACAATGTTGCAGTGTTGCAAAGAGGACCTATTTTGACAGATAGTGTCACATGGTCCTGAATCAAGGTCCCATTGGTTGGTAACCTTGCCATATTTCTGTGGAAGAGAGGCCAGTTCTCCAGCTCCCATGGTGTTGTCAGTGTGGAGGGTGAAGCTTCGGTTACTGCTTTCCTCATGAAGGAAGCTGAGCATCTTTTCCTATTTGAGCCATGCCGGCGCCCACTCCGCAGGCCATTTGTTGTTAACACTGCTTTCTTTGCAGATGTTTGGTTAGCCTTACTTTGCTTGGGTATTAGAAAGGGGGTTAGGTTGGTCAGGCTGAAGAATGGATTCCTCAGTGGTCAGCCTAATGCAGCCAGTTCAGGTCTCTAAAGCTGCTAATTGTGCACCTGTGCCTGCCACAGCCCTAGGTTACCCCATGGTTACCCACTAAGAGAACTGCCTGGGTTTTGTGGCCCTTTCATGAGGTTGATCCTAGGGATCTGCCTGTGGGAAACCCAGAGCCGGGGCTGGGGCCTCAGGGTGCAAAGTTGCCCCTTGAAGAGGTGTGTCCAGATCCTGTGCTAGCTTCCCCATTACCGACCTGGGCTACTTTTGACTCATTTGTTCCTTATCAGAGGCATGCCTGCAGTGAAGTGGGCTCTTCTCTGGAGACACAGCAGTGTTCAGAACAGATGACTGTGTACCCATGATGCTTACAGTCGGGTTGGAAGGAAATAGTTACATTGTCTGAGCTAAGGACAGAGTGTGTGAAAATTCAATTCCCAGCTCTCATGCCTTTCTGACAGGACAGTGCCTGTAGGACCTGGGGACTCTGGTGAGGTGCAGCTCCTGACTGGAGACACCATGTGTGTGTGTGTGTGTGTGTGTGTGTGTGTGTGTGTGTGTCCATCCTAAGGTTATGCACAGTGACTAGCAAGGCCCTGAAAACTGTTCCTCATGGAGAAAGGAGAGCAGAATGAGGGAACCCGCTGCGCTAGCATCTCCCCTAGGCCTCCTAGCAAAGGCCTCCCTCATGGAGAAACTGATATGTGTGCCCAAGAGGACATGAAATGGGGGGTGGGGTCTTGAGGGCACAGGCACTCTGTGCAGGCCTAAAGGTGGGTGGCTGGGGACTAGCAGGTGAGGGAGGGTCAGAGGATGAACTCCAGAGGTGGGAGAAGGGCAGGTGTTCCCAGTGTCACACTTCTCAGCAGCAAGAACTGACTTTGCACACAGACACTGACAGCAGCAGCCTCTGTGGGCCCTGCTCTCAGGCAGAAGCTACATGGCACGCTTGGGTGACTTACCCAGAGGCGCCAGCTTCCCCTGCAGCCCGAGCCTTCATTCCTAGCATTTACGTTTGGAGATGAAGGTGTGGGGACATTTGCAGCTCATGCAGACACTGGTCTGTTGTTTTAACCACAGACTGAGCATCCTAGGGACCAAGAGAGCTTTGGATGCTTTTCAGTTTTGAATATTTGCATATACAAATGAGATGTCTTGGGCATGGGACCCAAGTCTAAACAAGACATTCATTTATATTTTATACACTTTACTCTCGTAGACTGGAGATAATTTTATTTAATATGTTTAGTGTACCCACATTTTTACTTTGGTCTGTCACATGAGGTTGGGTATGGAACTGCATTGTGTTGCCGAAAATGTTTCAGACTTTGGAGCACTTTGGATTTGGGATTTTTGGATGCAGGGTACCCAAATACAACAAACCAGAACCATCCTGGGGGAAGGTAAACATAGAGAGTAAATCTCAGGCTGGTTGCAGTGAACAATCAATCGGTGTGTGGAAATCCAAGTGCATGGTGCCTGGGGCATCCTTCACGCTCAGGTGTCCCCAGCAGCATGGATCGCTCCTCTTTGACCCAGCATCGGTTCTTCCCCATAAACAGAGGGCAAAGTTGAGAAAGCCATGGGCATGTCCAGTTCTCAGTGGGACCTGGCTCTGTTCCCGTTTCCAGTTCTCTCCTCAACAGCCTGATAGCCCAGTTGTGCTAGGCTCCCTCCCACACCTATGATGCGTTTGGGGGCCTCATACTCTATCAGAGCCTTTCTGGCCAGAGCTGGTCCGCATAGTGTGGCAGGTTGCTAGGGTCGCTGGAGACAGGCAGTGGCTGGTGCCAGGATTGAGTACTGCCACCTCCTTCCCATTGTCACCGTAGTTTCAGCTTTGGTGAGTACCAGCTAGCGCGTTCCAGTCCCCTCCAAGATCGTAGCCACTTTCCTTAGTGTCTTTAGACATGAGACACTTGTCACCGAAGACTGCCTCTATATCATAGACCTCCTTGGAAGGATAAGTTTGGGGTCAACCGTGGCAGAACTTGGCACAACTAAGACCCAAGGAGAACAACTTCGTTGCTTTTCAATCAACATCCTAAAGGATGGTGGCCTGAAGAATCGGATATCCCGGGTCAAAGCAGAAGCTGATCACCTTTACTGAGTGTACCACAAAGGTAACCAAGCTACAAAGAATAAATGCTGCATGTTCAACTAGAAGATATGGTTTGCAGAGTGCTTTTCATTGGGGTGGGGATTTTGTTTGTTTGTTCGTTTTGGAGCAAGCACAGTACAAGAATTTATTGAGAAAGATGAGCTTCCAAAGAAGGCTGAAGCAAGGGTGAAGGTTTTTAACAGGAGAGAGAGAGATTGAGACTGTGTATGTCAGTGTGCATGCGTTCTTGTTTGTGTGAGTGTGAACAAGTGTGTGTGTAGGAGGTCAGAGGGCAGCCTTGGGCGCCTTTTCTGAGTCACCTTCCTCCCTTCTTTTCGTTTGGGACAGGGACTCGCACTGACCTGGAACTTCACCGAGCAGGCTAGGCCACCTGTCTCCCTCTCCAGTCCCCACCACCACAGGCCCGAGAGGTGCACACCACTGTGCCAGTTCTACACACAGGTTAGGGGGATCTGAGCGCTGGTCCTCATGCTTGTGAGGCACGACTGAGGAATGAGCCATTGCCACAGTCCCTGTTTGTTTTCCTTTTAGTTGTGTTTTTCAGTCAGGGTCTTGCTCTATAGCTGATGCTGGCCTTGAACATACAACCTTCCTATCTCTGCTTCCCGAGTGCTGGGATTACAGTCATGCTGTGCCACAGCCAGCCTTCGAAGGGGTATTGGTGCATCCCTGTTCATATCCGCCGTCTTCATAGCAGTCAAAGGGGGTGAACAGCAAGAGTGCCTACTAACAGTTGAGCAGATGAGCGCACGTGGTCTGGACAGACCATGGGCTATCATTCAGCCTTTCAAAGGCAATTCTGATGCGTGCTACAGCACAGATGAACCTTGAGGACTTCACACTAAGAACAATGAGCCTGTCCCAAACCTGCATGCTCCCAGGTCTCTGAGGCACCCAGAGTAGTCCAGTTCATAAAGATGGAAAGTAGAACGGGGGTTACAGCAGTTGGAAGAACCAGGGAAGTTACTGATGAACGGGTATAGATTCCTTTTGGAAAGACACACTGTCCCAAAGATTGGTGGCGGTGACCACACAGCAGCGCATGGAATTAGTGTCATCAAACCACACACATGAACATGGTTGATGCTGAATTTCTGTGATGTGGATGTTAACATGGTTTCCAAAAAACTGAAATATTTGAATTGTATTTCAAAATCATAACACATCAAGGAAATTTATTTCGCCCTGTCTTAGCCTATCCAGGGGCCCTCCTCAGGTCAAGCTTTGTTCTGAGGCTATGTGGTTAGCTGGCTCAGCCTGGCTGGTGGTCTAGCCTGGTGCAAGATCTTCTTACTATGCTCCCTTCCTTCCTTCTCTCTCAAATGTCAGGAGACATTACCACACACAGAGAAGTGTATGTTATGCAGAATTGTAGGTACAACAAGTCATACAGAATGAGCCTGTGACTGACTGAGATTCCAGGGGCAGCTTTTCCAGGACCCCCAAAAGCCATGTCCTGCCTATCATGCCATCCATCTTCTCCAGAACCACAAGCTTACCCAGATATGCCTGGCCCCTGCCTTGTGCTTCCTAAACTAAGTTCAACTTGCTTGATCTTACTTTAAAAAAAAAAACTTTCTTAGTAACTATAGTCATGCCTCTCTCTCTCTCTCTCTCTCTCTCTCTCTCTCACATACACACACACACACACACACACACACACATGTCAACACGGAGTTGTTATGTTTCCTCTTCTGTCGTTGTAGCTTGCATTTGTTGGGAGTACCTCTTTAATGGGTGGAACACTGCTCACCTCATCCCTATGCACTGAGGACATGCGGTCTGTTGTTTCCTGTGTACACCAGGTACGCCTGGCACCTGGCACAGCTGCTTCCATTTCTGTTGAGTAAGACATAGAAACAGAGAAACTAACCACTTTCCCGAGCTTCTGCACCAACCTTGTTCCCTCTAGTGGTGTTCAGAGGTTCTGGTAAATCCAGAATTTCACCTAACGTTCGTTCTGATGGCCTTCCGAATAATAAGCTCACTGCAGCAGTATTTCAGTATGGTTGTGCTCAGGTAGCGCTAAGCTGCTTGTCAGCACTGACTTGCTGTGAGTGAGTGAGAAGTAAGGGTTTTGTGAACAAGAATAGTAAACAGCTAAGTGATCCCAAGGCATGAATACCTGAGTTCAGTGCCCAGCGCCCATGTAAAAAGCCAGAAGTGCTGGCGTGCACGTTTAATTCTAGTGCTGAGACAGCAAGGACAGGGGGATCCTTGGGGCTCATGGGTGGCCACGTTAGATGAATCAGACAGTCCCAGGTCCCAGAGAGAGACCTTGTCTCAAAAGAAATCAACAAAGGTCAACAGCTCCTTAGAAATAGCATTCAAGGTTGACGTATGGCTTACACATACACACACACACACACACACACACACACACACACACACACACACACACACATATACTCGTGGATTTTTGTGGAAATTGAAAGCATCATTGATTACACCGAGACCTTTTCTTTACCAGCACTTATTTGGGGCTCACACATGGTAGCATCAAAATCCCATCCAAAACAGGAACTTGGTTATAGAAACCCTTTAGAGTCAGAAATTGTGTCATTGTGCCCATTTGGCAGATAAGGAAAGGGAAGAATGACATTAAATACTTAAAGTCACCTAACTGGGGCATGGTGAGAATGTGGCTGGGAAGAGTGGGAGGGAGAACCATTGTCTTTCGAGGACTCCTGAGCCTCAGAGCACCAGCATGCACCAGGGTCTACTGTGGCATTGCCCAGACTTGTGGTGTCTGGGAGGTGCGCATCTGTGTGATGAGAAGAGAAATGGTACGGTGCAAACTGTCGTGTACTTCAGCATCTCCAGCACCCCTGGCTCCTCATGAACACAACTGCTTTCGATATCACTAGTAACCATGTGTTCACTGACCTTGTGTGGAACAGGTTTTTAGGAATAACTTTATCGTAACTTGAAATACATGTGTATTTAGCAACTACAAGGGAAATGCATGTAAACACAAGTAATTTTTAAAGCTTGGGTACATTTCTTTCCATCTCTTCTTTAATAAATGAAGTTTTGTGTTTTGTTTTGTTTTGTTTTGTTTTTTACAGAGATGAGTGTATTGAATAGACTTCCAGCCTGATTTTCTCCTCCTTCATCACTTGGTTCATAAAGTTCTCTCCTGGAAGTGGTATTATCTGGGCACAGCACACATGATTTTCTCTTTTTTTTTTCCAAACTCATTTTTAATTAGAAAATTCTGGGATGCCTGATGACCCAAGTTCAAGTCTCAGAACTCACACAGTAAAAGGAGAAAGAGAATTTCCTTCCCCGAGTTGTCCTCAGACCTCCCACACATACCTTAGTATTCACCCTGCATTCACCCCCTACACACAACAACAATAATACATTTTAGAAAGGAAACTCCATTACAAGTTAGATCGTTGGTGCTATGGAATTTCATATGCTTACTGTTCAAGTTCTCCTCCGTGTGTAAACACAAGACAGCTCATTGGCCAAGAATCACCTTCTCTTGTTCCAAGCGCTGCTGTTTCTTTTTTGTGGTATTGACAGCTGATGTTGGTAGGTTTGGTTCACCAGGGGAGTGTGCAGCTGCTGGGGCTGGAGGTTTAGATCAGAGCAGGCACATGTCAGTGCTGGGTCCCAGTTGTGAAAACCCATCCCCTTATGGTCTGAGCCCAGCCACACAGAACCCTTCTGGATCTAGACTCGGTTTTTCCTGTTCACAGTTAGAGCAGGAGTTACTGTCCCCATGAAGCCCCTTGTATTTTAGTAGCATCCTAAGGAATCTAAATGTCTGAGGGCCAGAAGGGAAATCCTTAACTGAAAGGATTTGGGGCATTTTCATTGGTTGCTGAACAGAATGGGCTGGCCACATGCCTGCCCTGCTCTTGACTAATAAACGTTTATATTCCTGTACTGCATACAGTTTTTAACATTTGAACATGCTGACTCTCCCACGTGATCCTTGCCGAAGCTGTGTGAGGTAGGAATGGAATCTGTCTCAGTCTCTAAACACCGACTGATGGGTGAGGAAGTCGCTACAAGGAGAAGCCAAGAAATCAGAGTTGCCCTCAGCCCCTCTGAGGGTGTAAGCCTTCCTTCCCAAGTCCGTTGTCCTCTTATCTGTAGAGTTCAACAAACACATTTTGTGTCACCTGTCCAGCTTGAGTTATGTCCTTGAGTGACCCCTCTAATAAGCTTCACTCTTGACCCTCTCTTTGGATTTGCCATCTCCCTTTTTACCTAACACACATATGTGCAGGTGACCACAAAGCCTCCTGTTGGAATTTCCACCACAAAACAAACAAACAAACAAACAAAAACAAACAAAAAACCCTTTAGGTCCAGCTCAGATGCACTTTTCACAGGACGAGACATCTTGGGTGCTGATGCCATCAGAATAAACCACCCGAGTCTTCTCAGCACACATTCGAAATGGAAGGGAGGATTTCCCACAAAGGTCGCAGTGTCGCCATGTCCCAGCATGCATTGGAGCGTGGCTTCCCTGTCAGAGGTGACGGGACGTGTGAAGTCACAGCTGTCCACAGCCAAGTGTGCCCATGGCTGTGACTTTCCCCCACCTGTGTCTCCGCTGAAAGATGTTGATTGATTACGTAATAGAATGCTTTTCAGTTCTGAAGATACCGTTTTGAAAGTGCAAAAATGTTCCCTGCGCTAGCTATTAAAAAAAGTGTTTTAAAAACAATCTTCAGCTTCGTGTATTCTCCCTGGAATGTGTCAAGAATGGGGGAAGAGAAGCCAAGCTGGAGGCTTTGGGCATATTTGGAGTAGTTGGGGCAGGTGAAGTTTTTTTTTTTTAATTATAATACAATACAAATTTTTGCTTGTTGTGTATATTTGTGAAGACTAAAGCCACTGAAAGTCAAAGTCCAAAGGGAAAGTGTGAAGGCACAGACTTTCCCAGGCCAGCAGCAGGGATATACATATGACAAGCTCAGGTGTGGGACAGTAAAACAGAATGAGGTCCTTACCCACATGGTGCTGCATTGTGGAGGAGGGTAGGAGAGTGGTACCCAAGTGGGCTGTGTTTGGGAGAATGATTAGCACAGCCTATCGCTACATCTTGAATGAGGGTGTCTAGGTAGGCAAGGTGACTGTGGGGGCCCTGTGAGAGCAGCTCTGCTTTGGTGGTATGGGCTCTGAGGTCCCCATGATTCTTCCAGGCAGAAACAAGTATCTAGTTAGAGACTGAAAATGGAGCTTGGGCATCAGATCGGTCCGAGGCTGTCGGTATCTGGAGGTGGAGTAAAGATTGTTCTTAGGGAAATACCCAGTCTTGAGCTGTCATCCTCCACCACCCCAGAAAGACTCCAGAACAATGTCTGGCTCCCATGTGCTTAAGAGAGATGAAGTAATGTGTGGGACTGATGACCTGGACCTCATGTTTGGGAGACAAGGCCTGGAATTTTCTGTCCTTCCTTGCTTGGTTCAAAATGTAAGCCTCAGGTTAGGTACTAATAGTCAACTAGCCACAGCACATATGGCCTGGACGGCGCTGGGAGGTGGAGTCATTCATACTGTGAAGTCACCTGAGCAAAGTGTGTTGACCCAGCACAGAGCAGGAAGGAGATGCAGACATGGGGCTGCCCAGCACATGCCCACAGGCCTCTGGTGGTTCAGCTCTGTGCCAGACCTGCCCCTCTTCTGTCTGGCTTCCCAGGGCTCTGGAGAAAGAGTCCCAGTGCTCCATCCCCAGGGTGAACCTCAACCACACCAGCTCCGCATGTCCAGCTCATGGTCTGTGATCCTCCTACCCATTCACCCTCCCCTCTTTGGGGGATTCTCTACTGCCCACCTGCTGCCCCTCTGAAGTGTACTGGAAGGTGAGGTAGATAAATCAGGTAGGCCAAATCCTCTGTGATTTACATCACCTAGCCCTGACTCAAATGGATGCCTACAGGAAGAATCTGCATCCATGGCAGGGGAGCCGATGTCCCAGGAGCTGCTGGGAAAATGGAAACTGATGAAAAGGGAGGGAAGTTGTCTCAGAAGCCAGTAGTCCTGCTACAGCGACGGTCTCTGGGAGTGCTGGCTTGCTTTGTCCTGAGGCCTTATGTCTGCTTTCCTTGTCCTGCTGGGTCTACAGAGTGTTCGACTCCTGGCTCTGTGCTGGGTCAACACGCTCTGCCCATATAACTTTGTGACATGAATGACCCACCTCCCAGGGCCTATCGCAGGCCATGCTATGTGCTGCGGCTAGTTAGCTACCAGTACCTAGCTGATGCTGGCTACTGGTCCTATACTCCTCTGACATTTGAGGCATTGATTTTACCGGTGCCAGCAATATAGAGAAACAGCCTGATGGTGGTCAAACGTTGCCTGCCACCCTGACTTCTGAAAATGCTTGCTATCCACCTCTGACCTTTGGCTAATGTCTCCAGACTCTTTCGTCACCCTTGGAATGCAGTAGAAACTGCCAAGCCTGTGGTCTGTCCATCCACGGTAACTTCATTTGCATAGGATCCCTGCCACACATGACACCACCGTGTCCTTTATCTGTGGCACTTTGGGTGCTCCCTGGCCTCTATGCATCTTCTTCAGGGTGCTTCTGGCTCCTTCTTTATCCAGCCTACACAGCACCTCCCCACAGAAGCATTCCCCAGCTTGCACAGACAGTGTTATTCTGTTTTCCCACTGCCGCTTTCATGACATAATTAGATTATAATTATTGGTGTGTCGCATAATTAGCTTATCATAATTAGCTGTCTTCCTAGACAGGCTGTGAGTGCTGGGGCTTACACAAGCTGGTGGTGGATGCACGACGGTCCCTAACCTCTGTGGAGGAGACTGATGGAGGCTGTTGGTGCTTATGGACAGGGTTGCTCTGCTAGCCTCTCTGCCCCACCCCACCTCCACTCCAGAGAGGTGGGAAGGCCAAGAAGCCAGGTGGTGAAACCTTGCCTGGGAAGGAGGAGGTGGGATGAGAGCTGCTCTTGAGGACAATGGACCGAAAGAGACCGAGAGGCCCAAAGAGTTATCCATAAACATACAGGGCAAAGATGGTATGTATATACACAGCAGCTGTGTGCAGCAGATGTCAGGGAAGGGGACAGTGGGTGTGGGCACAAAAAGTGTCTGTGGGCACTAGAGAAAACAGTCTTTCCCTTGGTGTCACTGTGATCACGGGATGGGGATGGGGAGGGAGGAGGAAAAGGAAGGGAGTGAGAGAGGGAAGGAGGGAGAGAGGAGGGAGAGAAGGGGTGAGAAGAAGAGAGTTCCCTCTGCCCAGAATTTTCCTCTATCTGTACACAGTCAGTTCCCTGCCTTATTTCAGATTTCCCTTCCATGATCCCCACAGGAACTCAGAGCCACCCATTGTCCCTGCTAGGTGGCAAACCAGTGCCCAGGATGGAGGTTCCCATCTATACATATAAAACAGACTTACAGTGTTGGGCACAGGCTTCGTGTGAACTGATGGAGGTTCCTCTCTTGCCCTTTTCCCTCCTCCTAGCGCCTTGCTCACATCCCACATGTGCCATGGAATCCCTCTGTTCCTGCTTTTCTCTTGCACCTGACTTCTTCCTTGCCCATTCCTCTAGTGGGGCTCATATGGTTCCCCCAGAGCCTTTGGGATGCGCTGCTCTGAACGGAGCTGCCCTCCCTCAGGACAGCCAAGCCTCTTGATGTTGACATCACTTTCTCTGCCCAGTTCCCTCCACCCCATGCTACTGTCCCATCTCGAGAACTGCCAAAGCTCCAGACCCATTGACCTGATATTCTTGGGGTGAAAAGTTTGAAATCAGTTGGGAACCTCTTGGCTAACTGCAGGGCAGCCACCTGGGTTCTTAAGAGACCTCCATGCCTCGCTTTCACCTCCAGGACCCTCACTTGGAGCAGGGCCTTCGGTAGGACTTTCAGCTCATGGTCATGACCTTTTTGTATGTGCTGCCAGCCTGCGTGGGCTTATCCTGACTCCCCACAGTCTTCCATGGCCCCCAGGTATCGGGAGCTCTCTGAGCTGTGAGGACAGTGAAGCTCTGGGTTTCTCATTTCTGTTTCTTTTCTTCCTAAGCCCTCTTCTGAGCTGCATATCCGTCATGGCTTATCTTACACTGTGATATGTTGGGGATAACCAGCCAGACTTCCTTCCTAGCTTCTTAAAAACACTTGGAGTAGCATGCATACAAGGTGCCGGAGCAGACCAAAGATGACTAGGATGTCAGTTCCTGGTCAGCAACTACTTACTATGTGCTGACCACCGCTCTTGGAGTTTCATGTATAATAACCATTTCTTACAAGACTTGGGGAACCTGAGGCAGAGGTAAAATAAAAACTGAATTTGCACAAGGTCACATGGTTATGAGTGGCAGAAATAGGATTGGTTGGCTCGGTGCTGGTGAGTGCCAGAGCTCAGAGGCAGTTCTCACGTGCTTCCTGTGTGTCCTGTGAACTGTGGCATAGTATGTCAGGCAAACCAAGGCAGGCTGAGGGCCACATTGTGCCGTTAGCGAATGGTGTGTCTGGGACAAGCGCCCAATACTCAGCCCTCAACCCCATGGGGTTGGATCAGGGGTGGGATAGAATTTTGTTCCCAGGAGGATGACCCCAGCCTGGTTTAGGAGGGAAGACATCCCTCTGAGTTGTAATGCTCCACCTGGAAAGTGACTGAGAACCAAGGGTAGCAAGGAAAGCGGCCAGCTGTGTAAAGCCGCGGCAGCAGCCAGACGGAGATGCTAACAAGCGCCTCCAGGAGAGAGAGGACCCAGCCTGCTGTTGAGGTCAGTTGGGCCGGGTGACTGATGTGTGTTGGCATGCAGGGGTGGTTAAGGCCAACCCCTCCAGTCTCTACTACGTGGAGAGCATCTGAGGTTGGAGAGTTGCGGGACATTGATACACATGGGAGGTGATAAAGCTGCAGCTTGGGTCTGGCAGAGAAGGCAAAAGGAAGGAAGGCTGCCTGTGGTTACTGGGCCTGTCAGATAAAACCCAGAGGGACTTAAAGGGACAGTGGATACACATGTGCATCATATTGGCTTTTTGTATAATGCATTTCAAATGCATTTGTATAATGTATTTGTATAATGCCTCAAAGTGGCATGTCTAGGGACAGGTGCTTCTGAATTCCTCCAGTAAACGGGTGTGGGATTCAGTTGCTATTTCAGTATTAAAGGCCACCAGCTTGCTGTTAAACACAGTGAGCTGAAATGCATCCTGACCTCCATTGCTCCTCAGAGGCCCATTTCAGAAACAAGAAATCAATTAAAAATTTAAATCCAGGAAGTCAAGAAAGCAAAACGATCAAGAATTCTGGAAGCCAGAAAGCAGAGGTTGGAGAAGGAAGTTGGTTGTCTAGAGAAGGCAGCAGCAGGGCTGGGGGGTGTGTCAGGGTGGGCAGGGGTGCGTCAGGGTGGGCAGGGATTGGAGCAACAGAGGGTTGGTGCACCAGTTGGAGATTTTGGTCAGTGTGACAAGCACCCAAGAGAAACATTCTGCAGGAGAAAATGTATGGTTTGGCTCATGGCTGTAGAAGTGTCAGCCTGGGTTTGCCCACTGCCAAGGGCCTGAAGTGAGGCTGAACATCCTGCAGGGAGTGTATGCTGGGGCAGGGAAACTTACTGCATGGTGGGCAGGAAGCAGAGGCCCCTCTGTACTAGCTAGATATCTCTTTCTTCTCCCTCACCCCATCCAGGGTCTCAGCATTCAGACTCAGTCTGTTGTATAGTGTCACCCAGGTTCAGGGTGGGTCTCTCCCCGCTTGGCTGTTTTTGGAAATGCCTCCACAGCCACCAAGAGGTTTGTGTCACCAATCTCCTTCATGTCTCTTAATCCAGTCAAGTTGGCAGTCAATATTAACCAGCACAACTGGTTAAGGTCCAGGCCCCCTTACCCTGTTAACACTATTTCTGCCTTCGGAGGCAAATGAGGGTTCACTATGGGGAGAAGGAAGTTGAGGGTATATAAGAAAATAGTTAAGAGGCAATAGACATTTGAATGCCAATACCTGTAACCCCTTCCCCATCTCAGCCAGCTAGTGGCCAGTTCTAGCCCCCATCAGGAGACTAGAAAATGCTTCTCTGAGGAGACTGCTCAGCCTGAATATAGTGCTCTAAAAACCCCTGAAATATTTTCATCACCCCCCCCTACAAGGTCTGCAGCCATCAACTTTGCCCACAGGTCTAGAGCTGGCTGGAAGTGCTCTGTGTGTCTTAATTAAAAGACCAGATAGATGACCAAGAAAGGCATGATCTTATGAGTTCAAGATAAACAGCTTTTATCCATCAATATATGCGTGTCATGGGTAGAGATCAGAAGGCTTCAGGACACCCCTCAAAGAATAACTCCAAGTAATCACCCAGCGTAACAATGGCATTGAAGTTGACTGCTTCCCCCCATCTCACCACACACACATTGTTAGGATTTCTTGAAGGCAACCAGGGGTGAAGGTAGGGAGATGAAAACTAGGTGAACCACATACTGCCTGAAGGAATGTGGGCTTCTCCTTCCCCATGGAGTACTCTTGCAAGACTCTGACAAACCCATGTGTGGGGTGCTCTGTATTGAACTGGCCTGGAGACTTTGAAAATGTCAATGAGAAGAATAAAAATAATCTCTAGAGCAAAAGAACCAATAAATAGATCGGTGTCTGTCAACTTGTGGGTGGAGACTTGGGGTCACATATCAAGATCTTTATATTGTGATTATAACAGTAACAAAATTACAGTCATGAAGTAGCTTGAGGAACTGTATTAAAGAGTTACAGCATTAGGAAGGTTGAGAACCACTGCAGGAGAGCCATACCCCACAAATGCAATGGTTACCTCTAGACCAGAAAACATTATGCACCAATAAATCTGCTTAGAACAGTTCAGCAAAACGAATGTGTGGTACAGAGACAATAACTGGCAAATATCAACCCACCCAAGTAAAGGGCCCATGACTATATGCTACATCTGTCTCCAGACCAATTAGAGAAATCTGACTGTGACTGTTTGAGATAATGTTGTATTAAAATTAAATTCCTTGGCAGTCATAACAGTGTGTGTGGTGGTAGTGGGGGAATTCAGTCAGCTTCAGTGCCTTCATTAGGTTGTATGTGATTATTTTGTTGGGGGCTGGTCTGAGCTTGAAGGGCGTCCTCCTGCCTCGTGGGTTCTATCCACAAGATGCCTGTAGTTCAGTTCCCTTTATATCTTGATAGATAAAAGCATCTCTAAATCTTTTAAAGGTTTCCTTTCGAGGTAGATAGTCTGCTGAGGCCCATTGAGGTGGAAGGGAAGAATTTTATTCTAGGGAGGAAAAGGTAGGAAAATATTTAGAGTAGGGTTGCATGAGTTAGCGATTGCCTTCCTAATGGCTCAGCCAAACAAGTGTGTGGGAGCCTGGGGAGATGGTTTAGTGCCCCCAGTTAGAATCTCCAGCACCCACATAAAAGTCTGAGAGTGGCTACATGCACACCTGTAACCACAGTGCTGTGGGAGAGCGCAGGGACAGGAGGATTACTGGGCCTTGCTGGGTGCAATCCAGCTCTAAGGTCAGTGAGAGACAGACCCTGTCTCGGGGGAATAAAATGGAGAGTGAATGACAGAGCAGGGCGCACGTGCCATCTGGCTTTTGCATGCACACGAGTCCATCCTCCCGCACGAGTGCATGTACAACACACCCACACACCCCACATGCACACTCACACACACAACACCACAGATGAACAAGCCCACGATAGAGGCAGCAACCATGACGTCTCTAGGTAGAAGACCCTGGGTGTTTAGACTTGAGACTTTTACTTGGGTTTGGGAATTCTGCAAAAATTCTGCCCAGAAAGAAGTGCAACTGAAGTGGATAGCTCAGAAGTGTCCCAGATGGTGGAGCAAAACAGCAGAGATGCAAGGAGCACAGGTGGTCAGCTGTGTGACTCTGGGACATCACCTGAGTCTGTGAGTCCTTTGTCACAGGATGGGGAGCGGGGTTATAACTTCTGTCCACCTTTCACACGGATGTAAAACAAACACGGTGTTTTGATATGGAGTGAAGGTCTCTGATGCCCAGGAGATGCTCCTCTCCATGAATGCTGTCTGTGTGCTTTTTACTCTGATTGCATTTGTTGGCCCGATTTATATACTTATTTGAGGAACATTATTTGAAAGTGTGGGTATAGAAATAAGCATTTCTTTTACTAAAACAACCATGAAAGAATGGAAATGATCCTAAATGAGAGAATGCCATCAGAAGGCCCAATGTCCAAGGACCAATAATAAGAGTATTGTAGAAAAGAGAAACAGGAGGAAAAGAGATTAGAATCATACAAATTAATCTGAGACTATTTGGAGCTGAATTTCCAGACGACATATTTGTTAAGTCTGCTGGGGATATGGCTTGGTTGGTAGAGTGTTTGATTGGTACTCACCAGGCCATGAGTTTGATTCTCAGCACCACATAAACCAAGTGTCCTGGCAATGCCTATAACCCCAGCACCCAGAAGACAGAGGCAGGTGGACCAGGAGTTCAAGGTCAACCCCAGCTAGATAGAGCATCTGAAACTAGCCTGAGCTATAGGAGATCCTACCTCAAAACAGTCAAATCTTTAGCAAAAGCCAGATCTGGGCCTCGCCAATTTGGCTGACCTTTACCGCTGGGAGATTGTGTCCAGTACTGAGAAAAGTGAATGGAAGTTTCCAAAGGGAGAGAAGGAGTTGCCAACAGAGGACTCAGAAGAGTGGCATGGGACTTCCTAGCAGGGGTGCTGATGCTGGAAGTCACTGGGTGAGTCTCGGGAAAGTCCTGAGTGCTTCACTTAATGCACCTGTAGGCTGAGCCTCCATCGTGATTCAAAGCAGAGAGAAGCGTGTAAGCTCTCGCAGAACATCATGAAGACATAGTCACCCACAGTCACCCAGCCTTCACGTCCCACTCTGGTTCCTGGTGGCCGTCCATAGTCTACTGTGTGTCCTTGACAGGAAGGACTCAGCCAAGACAGCCTGGCTTCACCTCTCCTCTGCCCTCCCTGTCTGCCATTAGTGAGATGCTTGCTGACTACCCAAGCCGGGGTCCCCTGATCTCAGAGAAGAGGATACCCCACAGCCTCTAGACTCAACCCAGTGCCACAAAGTACCCCATTCAGATGGTGTGGCCTCCTATCTCACTGTCCAGACAGCAATAGTCAGACAATAAGAGGTGATGAGAACAGAGCCGAGCCCTTTGCTAATGACATGACTCTGATCTATGACATCCATAAACTACGCAGGCTCTGGGTGGGACACAGGTCACAGGAGGGGAGCCTGCACACACAAGAGCAGCTAAGTAGCAACCAATAGCCAGAGTGTCTTGATTTCCTGCCAGCCCCTGAGATCTAAGTAACAGGTAAGTGAGCCTCACTGAGCAGGCTCACCCCCCACTTCCGTGCCTCAGACCCAATTCGAACAGCAAGTAGCCAGGGACATGACCTTTGACCTTTGCTAACTGCTTCCCACAGGTTTCTAAAGCTGGGCTTGAGTCTGACCCTCCAGAGAGGACAATGTGTGGGTGGGCATCCCCCACTGAGCACAGTGAACCATGTGCTTGGTCCCCAAAGTGTCTGAGAGACAGTGGAAAGCTATCATCAACCACTCTGTACATGTGGATGTGTGTGCTGACCCTGCTGGGGACTGCCGAACTGGGTGTGGCAGCGTCCTACGGTCCAAGTGCCCCTGGGTGAATGTTCTGCCGAGGAATGGACCCAGGCTTCCAAAGCTGAGGCCCCAAAGTAATGACTCCCCCACCTCTTTCGGCTACTTTCCATTGCTGTAATTAAACACTGACCAAGAGCAACTTACAGAAGAAGTTTATTTTGGTTTCCAGTTCCAGAGGGGAAATCCATAATGTCAGGGGAGGTACATGGCAACAATCAGCTAGAGCTGGAAGCAAACAGGAAGTAGAGAAGGTAAAACCATTCAAAGCTCGCCCGAGTGTAGTACTTCCTTCAGCAAGGCTATGCCTCCTAATGGCTCCATAACGTCCCAAACAACAGCCAACAGCTGAGGGCCACGTAGTCAAACACCTGCATCTTTATGGGACATTTCTCATTCAAACCATCACTCTTGTCCATCACACCATTGCACCCCACAGTCAGCTTCATGGCCAGTCTCTGATGGATTCCCCCTGAATTTGCCTCTTCCTAAATCCCTTGGTGAAAAATCCCGCAAGGCAACCCCACTTGCCAACTTCAGCACAGATTTCCAGTGCTACTGGATGCTGTAACTACCATGCCTGGGGAATCTCTCTATTCAAACCCAGTCTTAACAAAGCTCCAAAGCAGAGAGAATACCCCAATGTCGTGTACTTTGCTTGTTTCCAAGCCTTGTCCTAGAGACTTTGGTGGATCAGTGTGTGTGTGAGCCCACTAGGGTCCTATGCCCTGCTGCTAGCCCCAGCTGACACTCTATGGGGAAGGAGTCTGCGTTCTCCTGTGTGAAGAGCCTCAGAGGTAATGCGGTTGCCACCTGAACAAGAAGATAAAGTCCCAACTTGTCCTGAGGTTTCCCCCAGCAGTGATTCTTGACCAGACCAAAAACGGAATTCAGGGTCACCTCTGTCTGGTCATCAGCCTGTGAGCGGTCACTTCGTAGAACGTTGTCAGGAAACAGAGTTGATCTGTGACAGTGGAAGCTTCTCTCTGTGCCTGAGGTCACCACATGGGTGTCAGTAGGATGGGCTGAGTGTCTTGCCCACACTAGTCAAAGTTCTGGAGAAGTTACACAAGATTCCTTGGAGGGAGCAATTTGTCTTGCCCCAATAATTCCCTTTTCTCAGATCTCCCCCATCCATCTTTGACATTTCCTCATTGGGTTCAGCCACTGAGGTCTGGGCCTGGATTTGAAACTCTGCTCTTAGTATATTGAGCCTCAAAACAAGCAGGAAGTTTCTGCGTGCTGTTACACAGTTGGAGTTAGGGGAACCTTTAAATGGTGGGTGTCTCGCTTTGTGGTTTGCTTGCTTGACCTATTTTTGTTAATAGGTCTTTAATTCTCTTTAAATTTGCCCCATCCTTGGGTTTTATTAAATTCCGGAATGCACATTGTATTGCTGAATCCTCCGGGGTAACAAAATGTCAACAGATTAAAGAGTACATTTTTTTTTTCATTGCCTGAAGCCCTCAGGAATAGAACACCAACCTAAATCTCATTAGAAAGGAGGCTTGCCCCCTGCCAGTCCTACCCCAGAACTTCTGATTATAGGGCTGGGGAAACCCAAGAAATTAAACCAAAGATTAAGTTCTCCTCCAACAATTCCAGCATTTGCCAAATTCTTCTCTAGGGATTGGATTTCACAGGATGAGGTGAATTTTAACCCTATGCTCCTCCAAGTGAGCTATAACATCTAGAATTAGGCTCACTGAGTGCTTGATCTGGGAGGAGATACCAATTTAGACCCACTAGAGTGTTCACGATTTAAACAGAAGCACCAGAAAGAACTTGGAGAAACTGTCAGCCTTGTGTGTTGCTGGCAGGAATGTAAGATGGTGCTGCTTTTGTGGGAGAGCAGCATTGTAGCCTCTGAGTGCTGAACAAGGAATGGCCTCATGACCCAGCAATTCCACACCTAGCTTTCCACTCGGAATAACCACACACAGATGCCCAAGCAAAAAATTGCTAATAAATATTTATAGCAGAAGTATTCACAGTAGCAAAAGCTAAGCAATGAATGAAAAAATGTCATCTATCCAATAAAATAAAGCATTGCTTATTTATAACAAGGAACGGGGCACCAATTGCTTCAGTAATATTAATTGAGATGCAAAATATTGCTCTAAGGGAAAGAAGCCAGACATTAAAAAAAACACATACGGAATGATTCCATTTATAAGAAATGCCTCAAATAGCCAGACTCATAGACTTGTGGTTGTCAAGGGCTTTGTGGGGGGGGAGGGGTGGAGATAACTAGGTAATGGATACAGAACATTCAAATGAAGAAAATGTTTCCAACTAGAAGGTGTGTCCACATGACATCACAACTGTTAAATGTCGCTGAACTTATGGCTCGTGAATATGGATGTATGAATTAGGCATCACAATTGGACTTGGTGGCATTAAAACCAGAGTATGTGAAGTTGGTAGAAAAAGTAGTGATGGAGGATCAGGGAGGAGTCGCAGGGGAGAGAATAGGTGGCGGATACGATCCAAACACACTGTGTGCCTGTATGACATTCCCAAAACACACTGTGTGCATGTATGACATTCCCAACAAATTCATTGGGAAAATAAAAAAGGGAAGGGAATGTGGCTCATTGCCACAACATGTGCTTAGCATGCACAAGGCCCTGGGGTCAGGCCCCAACCCACACATACATTCAACAGACATGAGCACCTGCATCTGGATACCATGATGCAGATACCCTACACACGGCAGAGAAAGAGAAGCAATTTGGGCTGTCCTTTTCATCGTTCATCTATGTTCCTGTTTGTTATGCAAGCAAGAGAATCGGGGCTTCTGCAAGCTGATAGCTTGGACAGCACAATACAGTAGCAGAATGGGCTCTAGAGAGAGGTGGGCATGGTTCAGTCCTGGCTCCTCCATGCAGCACGTTGTTAGGTTAAGTTACCAGTTTTCTTCATATGCAGCATGGAGTGGCCCATGGGATCCATCTCACAGAATTGCTGGGGACACAGTGCTATCTGGGAAGAGTGGCTTTGCATCCCACCTTCTAGTTACCTCTTCTACATGAGTGTGAACTGTTCCACTACATCCCTGACTCTTCTGCATGCGTGTGAACTGTTCCACTATGTCCCTAACTCTTCTCTTCTACATGGGTGTGAACTGTTCCACTATGTCCCTGACTCTTCTCTTCTGCATGGGTGTGAACTATCTCACTATATCCCTGACTCTTCTCATCTACATGGGTGTGAACTGTTCTACCACATACCTCACTCTTCTCTTCTACATAGGTTTGAACTGTCTCACTACATCCCTGACTCTTCTCTTCTACATGGGTGTGAACTGTTCTACTACATACCTAACTCTTCTCTTCTACATGGGTGTGAACTGTTCCACTATGTCCCTGACTCTTGTGTGAAGGATCTTATGGGTGGAAGGACACTCTGCATTCCCAGCCAGTGGCTCTCAGGCTTCAGGTCGGCATGGAGGGCAGGTGTCCAAACAGATTTTATTTAGTGTGGTGTATACATGTATAAGTATATATAGGGTGTGAGCTCACATGCTTGTGTGTGCATGTGTGGTGGCTACCACTCTTAACCATATCTTCTGAGACAGGGTTTCTCACTGAGCCTGCCTCTTGCTATTTTGGCTAAACTGGCTGACCAGGGAGCCCCCAGGATCCACCTGTTTCCACCCCAATGCTGCCCCAGCACTGGGATTACAGGCACTCACCATGCCTGACTTTTGGTGTGGATGCAGGGGATCCAATCTCAGGTCCTCACGCTTGTGTGGCAAGCACTTTACCCATTAAAGTATAACCGCAACCCTGTCCAGGTAAATTTTTAAAGATGGCTGGCTTGCCTTTCTTCTGGGACCTGGCTGCTGTACACTGCCCACAGGATCCTGCCCCAAACTCACCAAGGTCTCTGGAACCGTCTACCAGGTGCTGGAACAGTCCCTACCTATTTAGCTCCTTCTGGGAGGCATCACAGGTCACCTGGCACAAACTGGGCCACAAATTTTTCCACTGGGGATTATATCCCAGCCCCAGGGCCAACTGTGAAAGCTGCCTTAACATGGATGCCCGGAGATTTTAGGTCCCTGGGATCAGACTCTTAAGTCAGTGGCTCCAAGAGTTTGCTCCACAGTATTGGTGACATCTGGGGTTGTCATGCCTGGATATCAGCAGGGAGGCTCCAGGACATCCTACAAGGTACAGTATAGCTCAGAAAAAGCTGAGTGGCCCAGGGTGTCCATAGTGCTGAGGCTGAGGCCCCTGGTCTTGGTGACTCTGTTGCCCAGGAAGCTCTTACCTTGCACACCACCTCCTCATCTCAGTGACTGGGAAGGTGTCATGGATAAGAACAGTTAAGACTCACAAGAGATGAATGACTTGTTTGAGACCCACAGCTACTACATGGTAGAGCTAGGATTCAGACTTAACTCTGTCCTGTTGATTTAATCATCCACTACTAAAATGAGGGAAGGACTCATACCTTGTGGCCACACCAGATCAAACAGGACAAAAAAGACTCTTTACTTAGATAAGCCAGGCTTCCTGAGTTCCCTTTCCTTCCTGAGAGTTGTGTAGGGCAGTCCTTGTTCGTGATAGTCCTTTGGGGCATCGTGGGGGAGGCAGGGAGACTATTAAACAGACAAATTAAACATGCCATGTTAAGTATGAAGAACCTAGGGAAGGGAGACCTGCTTCCTCGCACTGCAGGGCTGATACCAGACTCTGTTCTGAATCCGAGGCTGGCAGCACATGGAAGGACATGGAACAGCATCAGCAAAGGGATGGCTGACCAGATAGCTGACCTCTGGTGCCAGCAGAGAAGTGTGGCTCTGGAGGAGAGTGGGCCTTCCCATAGAGCCTAGTGTTATGCCTGAGGAATGGGATGGATGGGAAAGATACTACATTCTGTCTACTTGTCTGCTTGCCCTATGGCCCTGAGGGAGGGCCACGGTTGTGGTGGAGAGGAGTGGCTATACCTAATGACAAGGCTTTGAACCACTGTGGGAAACAAGCTTTTTTTTTCTGGTGGGGAGTTAAGCATGGCCTTGGAAATGGGTGGGCTGGGGCCCAGCTGCCTAGGCACCACATCACATGTGAGGTCCACCTGGAGGACTGTGTGTAGCAAATCCTACCTCACCCCCAGATTTTTATGTTCCCATAGAAGGAACATGAGTAAATTACCCTATGCACTCGACTGCAGGAGTTTGGGACTATTATGGGCAATGCTGCCATGAGTACCTTTGCACCTGTGGTTTGAGGGGCATATGCATAATTTCCATCGGGTGACAGTAGGTAGAATTATTGGGCTGTAGCCAAATGGTTTCAAAAGCCTGTCGTTTTATGGCCCCACCTGTGAGCACAGGCATTCTGGCTACTTCCTGTCACCACCAACATCTTTGCTCCTGTATCTGGTAAATTCAAGGTGCATTCCCTGAAGATTTGAGGTTCTGAATGACTTTTAAAAATATATTTATTATTTTTAATTATGTCTATGTGGGGGTGTTATGTGCATGTGAGTGTAGGTGCCAAGAGGTCAGATCCCCTGGAGCTAGAGTTACAGGTGGTTGTGAGCTGCCTGACGTGGGTGCTGGGAACTGAACTTGGGTCCATTGAAAAAATAGTATGTATTCTTAACCTCTGAACCACTAAGTGCCTTTAAAAATATTAGTGATGCGTTTATGCATGCGTGCGTGCATGTGTGTGAGTGTGTGTGTGTGTGTGTGTGTTTATAAGTGTGTTAAGTGGAGGACAGAGGGCAGCCTTGGATGTCATTCCTCAGGACACTGTTCACTTTGTGTTTTAAAGACAAGTTGTCTCTGTGATGTGACTCTAGGCTAGTCTGGCTGGCTAATGAGCTCCAGTGATCTGCCTGTTGCTGCTCCAGTGCTGGGGTTACGAGCATGCAGCACTGCGGCTCTCTCAGCATTTTTAACGTAGTTTCTGGGGCACACACTCAGTTCCTTGTGCTTGTTCAGCTAACACTCTACTTACTGAGCCATTTCCTGGACCACATAGTGCTTTTTTTTTAAAGTACTTACTGGACATTCAGATATCTTTGCCCAGTTTTCTTTCTCTCCAGCAGTTTCTACCTACCATCTTGCTTGTTGTCCAAGCCGGCTCTTCCAGCTCTTCCCCTGACTGGCATTAATTTTCTCCCCAGTCTCTTTCTACCTTGGAAACTCAGCATTTGCTATAATTCTTGCTGAAACACTCATCCTGAATTTTGATGGTCGTTCAATGCCTCAATTACTTGTCATCTCTTCAGTGAAGCCTTCCCAGACTTCCAGTCTCCAGCACACGAGTGCGCGCGTGCACACACACACACACACACACACACACACACACACACACCTTTGCCACACAGACACAACGCAGTCATGCTGGGCCACACTGCCCTTCACAGCTTTGGGGCTGCTATGGTTTGACCTATTGATTTACTTTAAATCACAAGTGCTGAGAGCCAGCCCCCCCGGGCATGCTCACTGGCTCCCGTTGCCTGGCCTGCAGGAAGTGGCAGACAAGTACTACTTGACTGTGCGCAGGGTTGACTGTTTCACGTTGACTGTGCACTCTGAGTGTTTGCAAACCCTTAATGGGTTGATCCATGGCAATTCCTGGTCCTGGGGTGGAGTTGCTGATCGAGGCCTGTGCGTGAATATATCCACTTGCTCTGTGTACGGTAAGCATCTGCATAAAAAACGCCAGCAGTCTGTGTGACTTTGGGTTGCTGAGGAGCTGGGCAAGAGGATAGTGCCCAAGTTGTTGTGCGCAATTTCAGTTCAGAGTCATAAACACAGCTCTCAGCAACTGAAGGTTCCATATTTGCAGAGCCAACCGACACACCGGACTGAAAATATTTCTTAAAAACTGCAGCCGTACAGAATGTGCTCTGACCTTGTTTCTCATTCCCTTACAATACAGTGCAAAAACTGCTTAGGCAGCGTCTGGATGGCATCAGGTGTAGCGGGAGTTGCAGCGCACGGGAAGATTGCATGGGTTACATGGAAACACCGCAGCCTTTTCTGCAAATGACGTCTGTGCAGTTGGATGTTCATGGGGATGATTATCCCCATTAAAGGGTGATCTGAAGAGACTCAGGCTGCAGGCTGAGGGCAGTGTCTAAGTGACTCCAGTTTCTTCTTTGTGCTCATTTGATAGTTTGAGTTTTTTTTTCCTATAGCAAGCACAGATTTTCTATCCCTAGGAATATTAAAATTTAAAGGGAGATTCCTGTTTTTCAGGATTCTTTGAGTGGTAGCTTTAAAAAAAAATCTACCTTCAATAGAAAGGGAAAATGTTTGAAAAAATGCACATACACACAAGTGCATGTGCATTCATAGAAGCACATGCATATACACATGTGTGTGCACACTTGTGTGTGCATATGCATGCATATATGCACAAGTGCATGCATATGCAAGAGCACACGCACATATGCACACACACATATGCATATACACATAATAAAAAATCCTCCAGATTGAAGATGGATTCACCCTTACTCTACAACCCAAAACTGTTGGATTTCAAGCAAATCAGCTAAACCCTGTGAGCCTTGGTGGCTCCCTCTGTAAAGTGGAGGCAGCAGTCACATGTGTAACTGTGCCTAGCATGTAACAAACATGCCATTTGTGTCAGCTGGCTGTTGGAATATGTCAGAGGACTATGTGAGGCGCTGCTAAATATAGTATCATAACTGTTTAATACCCCCACCCCCATCCCACTGAATTTCTCTGTGAGAGAGGGGCAGTCCATTGACAGACTTAAAAACTGGACGCGGACCCAAGCTGCCTCCTCCATAGGCCATTGATTATTAACACCAGGAACCAGCCCTGTGACTCCGTCCTGGAGAAGCTGCTGGGGAAGCTGATGAACCAGGAGGCCGGGATATTCCTCCAGACTAGGACTCTGACCTAGACCTGCCTTGGGCATTCTGCCCTCTGGTGGCAGATTCTGGAAGTGCAACTTTTCTAAGGCGTGCAGTCTCCTGGTTGGCTGACCCAGGTGACCATGGCCTTCATAGGCCAACTGTCTGTCTCACAGGTCCCCAACTCTCATTCACAAGGCTTTACAGTTGTCCTGGTAACCAGCAGACTGGTTCACATCCCTTCCATAGGTAAAGAACTCAGGGGAAGTCCTGTTGATCGAAGGCCTAACCCCAAGATTGAGGTGTGCCACATACCTGGCCCCCACCCTGACCTCTAGTTTCATCTGGAGACCTCCTCTCCCGCACACATTTCATCCTAGATCCAGAGAATGTGTCGAGAACTGAGCTTGCATGTGCAACTGAAGCTGGGTGGGGGAGCTGCACCGATTACATCAGAGGGAAGACTAAAATCCTTGGGTATTACTGGCACCGTGCGAGCTGCCCCTCCCCCGCCTCTCTCTGCCCATGCCTACGCTGCCTATAAGACACAAACATGCCTCCTCTTCTCTGAAATATCCCCTCTAGGCCCACACCATCCTGACACAGAGCAAGCGACCTGTCCCCCAGCTCTCGCTGTAGTTAGCCCTCCCCCTCCCTCATGTAGGGATCCCCTATCCTGGACACGTTCTTGCAGGGCTCCTGAAGGCTCTGAGAGAAATGGGCTCCTAATTGAGATTAACAGCTGCAGGCTCAGGCTAAGGGCAGTGGGGGGGGGGGGCATGGAGGGGCAGAGGGAAAGAGAAGCCATCATTCCTGACTTCATATCCAGTCAATGGGACCACTGTCTAACTAGCTCTTGGAGGGTGCTAGCTTAAGGGGGTTGATACTGTTTCTGTCAAGATTTGTGAAGAATACCACATCCATGAAGCCCTCTGACATCACGTGGGAGGCTCCGAACTTACTGTGCTTACATGAGCCCCAGCACCTGTCTCCCCAATCCACAGCTATGTGCTGCATGGCTGACCCAAGTCACCTTTCTGTTCCCACACTCCAGGCATAAACCAGTCTCCAGTACATGCTGAGAGGGTTTCTGGACATTAGGATGAGTCTTAAACCGCAACCCCCCCTCCATTAACCTCCCTTCAGAACCACAGGCTCACGAATATGGTTGATGCTTTGCTGTTGGCCCTCGCCCCTCAGCCTTGACCAATGCAGCCGTGAAATTGAAAGCAAATTATAATTACTGGCTAGAGCCAAGACCACTGCTAGATCAGGCCTGCCCTTTCCATTCGCCTGTGAATTATTTCCAGTATTGCTCTGCCTCAGAGCTCTGCCCCCAAGCCCCCCGATCTCCCAGCTCTTCTGAGGAGTTGCCCAGCGTATTTCGTGCTTGAGTTGAGGGAGAAAACATCAGGCAAGACAGAAATATTCACAATGCCTGGGCAGTGATCAGAAATTCATTTCGCTCGTGTTGATGGGTCCATGTCTCTTTTGAGTCAAGTCAGAGTCATTAAACTGTTCGCTACAAACTAATTCTGGCTTATGTACTGGAAGCACACCACGCAACACTGGGTCTGGGACAGACAGAAGGGCAAGTGGCTCCAGATGCCCCAGGAGCACGGGTCTGTGGAGATTGCAAAGGCCAATGATGCTGAAGGGTGAGAAGCATCTTTCTCTCGCTTTGTTTTTGTTTGTTTGTTTGTTTGTTTTTGGGGACAGGGTTTCTCTGTGTAACAGCCCTGGTTGTTCTGGAACTCACTCTGTAGACCAAGCTAGCCTCAGACTCACAGAGGTTCACGGGAGTGCTGGGATTAATGGCATGAACCAGCACCGCCTGGCTGAGAAGCAGCTCTCATCATTTCCATATTCATCCATTCATTCTCTCACTCACTCATAGACACTGGTCCCTTCCCGTGTCGAGCACGTTGCTGGAATAAGAAAGGCTGCCAAGAGATATACCTACTGCTCCCTTGACAAGGTCCCAGTCCAATAGGGAAGGCCGAGTGAGAAGTCATCACACGGCCCTTAGCCTGAGCCTGCAGCTGTCAATCAATCTCACGTTAGGAGCTCATTTCTTTCAGAGCCTTCAGGAACCGTGTAAGAATGTGTTCAGGATAGGGATCCCTTCCTGAGGGACGGGGAGGGCTAGCTACAGCTAGAGCTAAGAGAGTCACAACACTGTACCCGGGGTGGCTTGGGCCAGGAGGGAATGTCTCGGAAGACAGGAGACTTGCATGTGTGTAGGGCGGAGGTGAGGGGGGGCAGCACACATCTGTTTCTGCGAGGCCTGGCTCCAATTGGCCATTCTCAGAGGCCCTGAAGAAGCTGAGCTCCATGGAACTGACTGCTTGCAATAGAATCCTGGCTCTCACCTCCACTTGCTGTGTGATTTTCGACCCTGAGCCTCCGTTTCCCCGCCTGGAATGCATTGGGGTACAAATTATACCCAGGAAGTGAGGGGTTTCTGAGTGGTAAGATGGTGGTCCGTGAGATTTAGAACCCTGCCTAGCAGACAATAGTCAGTCAGAGTCACTCAACCTCGAGCCCTGGACAGCTCTCTCCTTTGGGTGCTCAGGAAGAGCAACGGGCCCCTGTCTGGTGAGAATGAGCTAGCAATGCCACAAGGACCATATATTTTCCACCCTGGACTTCCATGTGCTGTTGACGCCAGTGTTCCAGTGCCGAGACCAGAAAGGGAAGGTGACGAGGCCAGATGGCCAACCATTATTGGAGGAGGAAAGCCTGCAGATGGGTCTCTTGACCCAAGTGGTTTGGAGCCTGCTTGCCCTGCAGAAGGTGCTGGGCCCTGCTCCCATTTAAAGGAAAACCCTAAGAGCACGGTGATTGTCTGATTCCAAGACCCTATCTTAGGCGTTGTGGCTGTTCCCCAGAGTGGTTTCACGCTATCTGTTCCATAGATGTGTCTAGTCAGTGGAGGCTGTTCCGGAGGATAGCGTGACCTCTGGAGGGAAGGGGTGGCATGGGGTGTGGCAAGGCTTTCTGGAGTGGGTTGGTCTGACGCCTGTAGTCTGGACTTGGCCTCCACTGTCATCTTGGCTATGAAGCAGAATGAGGACAGATCAACTCTGACGACCCATATACCTGACGGAAACAACTACAGGGAGAAAATACTGGGTTCCGGTTCACCTTGGTGGGGGTCAGGGCAGGGTCAAAGAGCACAGCTGGGGCTGCAGGAGTGGGGAGCAAAGGTGGTTCCCACGGCAGCACCAGGAAGCAGAGCGGTGGGCACACTGATCTCAACTGACCTTCTCCCTTTCTGCCCTGCAATCCATCCAAACCCTCAGCCCGCAGGAAGATGCCAGCCACATCCAGGGTGACTGTAGCCCTGAGATGGGCCCTCTATCTTAGCATGCTCATAGACACACCTAGAGTGGACCATAACCTTCTAGATGATTCTGAACTCAGTCAAGCTGATGGTGAGCATCAGCCTCACGCATTCCTACCTCCCGAGGCTATTGTGCAGATTCTAACACACAGCAGAGGACTCTTGACAGACCTTCATTAGCTCCTGGAGAACACAGCTGCTAGGCCCCAGCAGTGAGGTGTTCTGCGGTCCAGCTGGGAGCAAACAGCTCAAGCCCCTGTCCTGGGAGAAGTGCTGACTTTTAGCCCTGTTTAGCCCAGGGTCAGTCCTAAAGAAGCAGTGTACCGTAAGTCCTCTAACCAAATGAGTATCTAAAGTCAACCCAGCTCTTCTGTCACGCCAAAGGTCAGTTAAGCCAGCGCATGCCAGAGCAGACCAAAGACCACAGTGTGAGCCACCCTGCTGAAAGGTTTTGTGTGGTATGGGCAGTGATCTGTTTCTGTAGAAAGCAGACCTCGTCTGAGCAGAACTTGGTACCTGGGGGATGACGGTGGCCTGAACTGTGACCTGTCATGCTCGCAGTAGTGACATCTGGGGTTAGGAAGGAGGCTCCTATGACTGTCAAAGTGTGTCCCTAAGGAGACTGTCAACCCCGTCGCTCCTGAATCCCAAGTGGGGAGCCCACTGTCACCCTTTGGCTCCCATGGACACTACTCACCAGCCTCCACCCTCTAGTGAGAGGAAGAAGTGGCACAGAGGGGTTGGGCAGTAGGATGTGTGGTGGGGTGTTCTATCCCCAGAGAGGAGTTGTGTTGTGCTTGTTGTTTATGTTGTTGTTATTATTACTGTTGTGACTTAGAATTAGCAGCCAAACGTGGTGAGAAGTCATGCAGATTTAACTCCTGTTCCAATGTAAGATATACGTGACATACTACTTCCTTTACCATGGTAGCAAGCACAGTCATTACATGGGGCAGCCATTGCTCCACCCAAATCCATAACTCTTGCATCTTCTTAGACAGAACCCCTGCCACCAGCTCCTCACTACTCTGCCCCTTGTACCTATCAACAACCATTTGCATTTGCTGGGCTTGTGATTTTGAATACACCAAAGCACCTCATGAAGATGAAGTCAGGCATTTCCTGCCCTGACATAACTGGTTTATTTCACGTAGCATAGTGGCTTCATGGTTCATCCACGCTGAACCCAGCATCGGGTCCCCTTTCCTTTTTTAGGGCTGAATTGTATTCTTTTCTTTGCACACAGCACATTTTATCATCTTTCACTGACGCTTGGGTTCCGTCCCTCTGTTGTTGTGTGTACACCGCTGAGTATATTTGTGTGTGAATTTCTGTTCAAGTGCTGCTTCCAGTCCTTCGGGGGCCACACTTGGGAGTGGAGTGGCTGCTGGACGGTGTGGTGATTCTCTGCTTTATTGCTTGGTTTTTAACTGTTTGTGTGCAGTGCAACAGGGCGAGTGGGAGCACGGGAAGCTGCAGCAAAGGTGAAAAGAGAGAGGGGGAGAGAGAGTGAGATCCCATCAGCCCTGCTCTCATCACTGCCTTAGCTTCAGTGGGTACGTGGGTGTCCACATGATATTCTCTGAATCCACAGGCTCTTGTCTGTTTTCTGGGTGAAGTGATGCTGCCCAGCACGGCAGCCTCAGTACTTCAACATCTCAGCACAGTCAGGGTTGACATCCCTTATGCAATATTCCAGGCCCAGTCCCTGGCTGGTGGTCGAGTTTCCTATAGTCACTCAAGGACCCCTCCCTGCTTGTGACTCAGCCTCCTTTGGTAGAGTAAATGTATATGCTGCTTGGCTGGTGGATCTGGAGGACACATGTCCCTAAACTAGTGAGAGCAGGACGTCTGTCCCCATAGACCAGGAAAAGGGCCTGAGAAATATGCAGCCTTTTCTCACTCTTTTCTCGGAAACAAACTGTTGTCTCTTGCCTGCCTCTTTCCTGTGACCACGCCCCTCCCTCCTGTCATGGCTCACCATACACAGGCAATGGTTGCTGATGTGTGAGTAACTGAGGCTTCCTGACACTTCTTCCAGATCGTGGCTGAGCTGGGATCTGATTGAGACCTGACTCCCAGACTCCTCCTCATCCTCTGCAAAACTGTTTGTTGTCGGGATGAATGGTGTTGGGCCTTAACGGTTGTGCAGCCCAAGCTAGCATGGCCCCTGGAATCCACCCAGCTTCTCTGTCCTCCCTTGTGGCTTGGCCCATCTCCTTTCCCTCCCTGTAGCTCCTGCCTTTGTATTAGGACAGAGTTGACTGTACAGAAAGTGAAGTGGGTTGATGATGCGGCTCTGGACACAGCGCGACTCAGGGATAAAGCTACACCCCTTTGCCTTCTTCCCACATTCTCCATCCTTGCTCCATCCCCCAGAGCATAGCCTCCTGCCCTCACCCAAATCCCAGGACTCCTCTGCTCATTAGCCACTCTCACTTCCTGTACCTTCCCTGGGCTCCTGAACTTTGCTGCTCAAATCTTTGTTGGCCCTTGGGCTCCCTCATTCCCTGAGAGTCAAATTCCCAAGCACCCCCATCCACTTGTTTTCTTCCGGTTGTTTGGTTTCATAGCTGGTGCCGTTCTGGTTTTTTTTGGTCTGATGCCAGCAAATCCCTTTGGCGGAGCAGGGTGTCTTTCTTCTCACATACGTTGCCGGGAACCCCATAACTTCCCTTGTCTCAGGCTGCCCTGGTCCTCTGGACCTGTCTTCCCAATCTGCATTGTCCCTGCTGTGCCCAGGCCAGTGTCTCCTCTCCTGGGTTGTCCCCACCACTGTCTCCTTCCTCATGGCTGGGGCTGAGAGTTTCCTCCGGGTCACAAACAGAGTACCCACATCACCACAGTGGGTGGGTCTGACCACCTGGTGTGTGTCCCAGGCACAGAGGGATCAGTTGTTGACAGACAGGACCTGATGCCCTCACCGCCTCAGTGTCTCATAGGAGAGGCTCAGAAACACTTGTCACTACCTCTGCCCCACTTCCAGCCTCTCCAAACAGAAGATCTGCCTCTAACCACTTGGCTTTCCCACTTTAAGATGTAACATGAACCTGATTGGAATGGTTTCTAGAACTTCATTCTTTTATAGCCTTTGGTGAGAGATGAGAACAAGCAATCACACTCTTTGGCTTTGCTGCTCCCCAGCCCCTCCAGACCGTTCTTTCGGCCTCCTTCCACCTTACCTCACACACACACCAACAGCTTTTAACCCAAATGGCCTGGGAGTATTATGGCTCTAACTTCAGGAGCCACAGGTGGGATGTGGCCAGGATGAGGTGATGCTACCCTGTGTGGTATTTCAAACTGGGTGCCTGGAGGTGGAATGCCCTCCTTATGGTTACCTAAGGACCCAGGCTCCTTCCCTCTTGTGGCTCAGCCTCTTTGGTGGAATAAGCATCCTGCTGTCTGGCTGGTGGATCTTGAGGGCACATGTCCCTGTAAAGGAGAGAAAAGGGTATCTAGCCCTATGCACCAGCAGTGAGAAAAAGTACCTGAGTGAATGAAGCTTGGCATCGATGCCATGGGCCAAGAGAACTGCAGCGGGCACTGGAGGGCAGCTGCATGTGTCTGACACATTTGGGAATGGAGTCATGATCTCCTCAGAGTCTGCCCTGGTGCCCCCTGCTTATTACCACTGGAAAGGAAACCCCAGGAAAAGAGAGCCTCAGTCTCCTGGCTGCTGCCCCATCCCCATGTCGTGGGTGCCCTAAACAGTACGTAGTATGTAGCATGAGTCACGCCGTATCATCCCTAGAAAGAACTTTGTGCCCACTCTGCTGCAGTGTGACTCTGCCACTTTGTCACGTCTGGGCGTGTGACTCTCTTGATCAGTAGGATGTGACAGAAAGGGCCATGTGTGCCCTGGAGACTCCGTTCACAGCTTTCATCTGTCTCCTAGGACTCCAGCAGTGCAGGTGACAGAGTCAGGGTTTCAGTGACTGTCAGTACTGGCCATGTGTGTCCCACACCGAGTCAGACCCTCAGGTGGCAGAGACCTCAACACCATCCCACTGTCACGACTGAGACCCCCAGGTGCAGATGGTATTGCCTCAGCTCTCTCTAGCAGCTCTAGCAGCAGGAGGACCCTGTGGCTCCTTCCTCAGTCAGCTCCTTTCCCTTTCCTATCCCCTGCCTGTCATCTTGTTCTCTTCCTTTTAATGGCATCAGGGACTCAGGCAGGAAGTCTTCCAGAGATAATGCAGGTGCCATAGTTAAGGTTTTTATTGCTGTGAAGAGACACCATGACCACGGCAACTCTTATAAAGTAAACATGTAATTGGGGTGGCTCGCTTACAGTTTTCGAGGTTCAGCCTGTTAACGTCATGGCAGGGAACATGGCTGCATGCAGGCAGATGTGGTGCTGGAGCTGAGAGTGCTACATCTTGCAGGCAACAGGAAGTCAACTGACTGTCACGCTGAGGGAAACTTGAGCGAAAGAGACCTCAAAGTCTGCCCCCTCCCCCACCCAGTGACACATTTCCTCCAACAAGGCCACACCTCCTAAAAGGACCGTTCCCTTTGGGGGCCATTGCCTTCCAAACCACCACCGTGGAATTTCCAGACTCAAAAGCCCATGTGAAGAAAAGGAATGTGTCGAACTGGCAAACATATCTAATAGCTGATGACTCATGGGCAACTTAGAGCCACGTGAGCCCTGAGCTGGGTCAGCCTGGCATCATTCCAGCCTGCTGTAGCTTTATAAGGCGAACCTTGGCTCATAAAGATTAGGACTCCGGTTGCTACAAGGCAGACTGCTCATGTCTGGGTGGTGTGGGCAGATTTGGCTCAGCCGCTGTCATCCATTTTCAGGACTCGCAGCAGCAATGTAATCCAGTGTACTCATAGCCAATATTTCCTTCCATAGCCTCGGATAAGAGCTAGTCACCTAGATGCCCTGATTTGGTTTAAATGTTGGTGTCCTCCTCATCAAAATTCTTGTATTGAAATCTAATCTCTGTGCAGTAGTATTAAGACGGAGGGCCTTTGGGGATGTGAGGGACCAGCATCAGGCTTGAGGGAATCCTGTTACCTGTCATGTAAGGACACATCAAAGAGCTGTCACTGATGAGGATGCTGGCACCTTGATCTTGAGCTTCTGATCCTCCAGAACAGTAAATTCCCGTTGCTCTTAAGCTATTTGGTGTGAGCGGCTGAGGTTCCATCTCAGGCAAGGAACAGCAAAGCCTTCCGTGGTGGGCAGAGGAGGTGTTGAAGCATGGAGGAGGTGAAAACTATCGGCCAGGGCTCTCTCCTTGCCAATCAAATGTGGACTCCAAAGTAGCAGCAGCAGTATCTCATCTGAGGTTTTGGAAGGACAGTTGCTAACTGGAGGTTCTGGAAGGTTCTGTTGTTGTCCGGCTAATAACCAACTGTCTCCTCATGGACTACACAGGGAGCATGATCAGCGGGCACTGCCATCTGAAGACCACACAGTGCCACATGGAAAAGAGAGCCCATGTGTCCAGGTCCATCTAGGAAGCCAAGCTCTATACAGAGATCACGCTGCGATGACCCCTAAATTTTTCTTCTTAGTCTGCATATGCCACATTCTTTAAATAGGAAGGTTTTCTTGGCTTGTGGAAAAATTATATCCATTTTTATTTTTTTTAAATGTGTATATGTAAGAGAGAGAGGGAGATGCTTCTGGAGGTCAGAAGACAACTTTTTGGGGACTCACTATCCTCCTTTTACTGTGCGGGTCCTGGAGATTGGCCTCAGGTCGTCAGCCTTGGTCTTTACCCACTGAGACATCTCATTGGCCCCAAGACATCTGTTTTATAAAATAAAATTAATGCATTTCTAGGGCAGGGTTCCTTAGGAGGTCCAAGGTCTGTCTGCATGTGTGAACATGAAGAGCTGAACTCTCTAGTCTGGGGGCATGCACTTTGCTCTGTGAGAGCCCTAGTCACTGATTGCCTTGTGTTGGCTCTCCTCTTTCATGGCTGCCTCTCCTGCTCTCCAGTCTTAAGTAAAGCACTGTTAGCATCATCTCTGGCTTCCTTTGGCGACAACCTGTTTGCTTGCAACCTGGGTTGATACTAGCCGCATGTGCATATCTTGGTTATCAGTTGCTAAAAATTAGACTAAGGAGCTGAGATGGCTCAAAGGGTAGAGCGCTGGTGCTGGCACAAGGACCTGAGTTCAAATCTCCGGCACCCACATCAAAAACTGAGCGTGGTCATGCTCATGCCCTGCGAGGGCAGAGACAGTAGGACTGCTGGTGCTTCCTGCCTGCCAGCCTAACTCTAGGTCCAGGGAGAGCCTCTGCCTCAAAGGAATAAGGAGAAAAGTCATAGAGCAGGACACCTGACATCATCCTATGGCCTTTGTGTGCAGTCATAGTGTGCACCCATGTGCACATATACCACAACACAGACACACGTGCACACACGCTCAAGCTTCATTGCCTTTATGGCCCTTTGCTGTGCTGCTTCACAGTTTGCTCTCAGCTGCTTGCCGTTGGACCTCGTGTGAAATGCACCGGGGTAGATGACTGAGGTTGTATTTGGAAGGCAGAGGTGTCTATTCCGAGACTCCCACAGCACAGGCGCCGCCTTCTGTGCCCAGCACCTGCTGTTCCCGCCTGGCTCCCGCCTGAGTCACTGTGCTGTGGCCATCTGTGACTAATTGAACGATCACGGCCTGGAGTTATTTGGGTTTGTGTCTTTGGCTTGAAAATGAATCTGTAATGAGCCAAGAGTTGCTTCCGTCACTCTCTTGCCTACTGGCGATGAGGGAAGAGCTTTTGCCTGTGAGAAGGTGGCCAAAGCTGCGGAGCCTGGCTCCCTCTAGGCTGACATCACTTGCATTTTCTTTATATTTTGGACTGGGAAGGATCAAACCCAAGGTCTTACGAGTGTTAAGGCAATGCTCTGTCACAGGGCCCTCCCACAGCTCCCAAAGGGGGTGTAGTATTTATTTATTTATTCATTTATTTATTTATTTGCTTGCTTGCTTTTGATCCAGGCTTTTGTTACATGGCCCAGGCTTGCCTTGAACACCTGGGTTCAAGCCCTGGGCTCAGGCAATTCTCCTGCCTCTGCCTCCAGAGTGGTCATGATTATTGGTGTGCACTGTGCTCCCATTCCAAGGAGGATTAGATAGACAGACCCAGAAAGGGCAAGTAAGCAAGCATGAGGGTCAGAGAAGAGAAAGTGGGGGGAGGGAGAGGGTAGTCAGGCTTGAGGGAGGGGTACTTTGAGAGCTGCCGGCTTGGCTAGAGCAATAGCCGGGTCCACGTTTGAAGCAGTGAAGATGTTCGGTAAGAGTACCATTTGGAGCGACCTGGGGTTGACATGCTGGGATCCAATAAAGGTAACATAAGACCTCACCTGTGCAGAGGTCGTTCCGACCAATGCCAAAATTCTCATTCTAAATGTTGGTGCGCTAACACACTTGTGTTTCAGACCTATAGGATATATGGAATTTGTCTCCCAATAGGCCCTGACCCCTCAGCACCCTCTCTGAGATAAAGCCATAAAACCAAACTGAGTAATGGATGGATGCCAGGTGCCCATCATCTCAGGAAGACACCCCAGTTCTCCACGTAGTCCTTGGTCCACTCAGGTCAGCATCCAAAATTGGGCATCGGGGTTGCCCAGTCTGTTGGAAGCCAATGGTCACAGGCTGGTTTGGTGCTGAAAGGGTGCTGTCATCTCGGGTCAGTAGAATCCACAAGGGCCTCTGAGGAACAGCATGGCCCAACCACATTGGGCCTAAGAGAGGAGAGACTGGCATCAGCTCACAGCTGGAGTGGGCATCACTGGGGGGTGCCGGAGATGTGGTCACCTAGGAATGGCTTTGGAGAGAAGCTGTATGGGAGGACTGGATGTGAAAAGGAGTCTCAGAGCTGGGAGCTCGGTGGTAGAGAGCTTTCTCCCTGTGAACAAGGCCCTGGGCTTAATCCTCTGCACAGAAGGGAAAAAGAAAATGAGTAAATAGATACAAAGATAGACAGACAGAGAGAGAGACAGACAGATGGAATACAGAAAGGGCCAGCCTCCCCAAATCTGTTTTCATGAACATCTCCTTTCTGAAGTTGCCAGAGTTCGTATTGCAAGGCGGGTAGTAGCCTGCTTCTCCATCTCGGGTCCTCGCAACTGCCCCACCTGCTGTGGCAAAACCCTTCCCACTGCTTCCCCATGGGGAGTGGCTTGCCTGGCAACCTTACAGTGTTTGAGGGTGATCACGTATACAGCTTCAGGGGGCCTCCAGCAAGATTTAGGGTCTGACTAACTATCTCAACAACACAAGCATGTGAAACATCGCCCGGAAAGCCCTGCCCACCAACTGAAACATCCACTGACTGAAAGGTATTTCCCACAGCTGTGGAGTTCTCTAGACCCAGGCACCACAAAAGGATTTATAATTTCATGATCACTGGGTCTGTCACAAGTGCCATCCTGTGGGGCTGAATTACTGTCTCCTTGTTCCGGCAGCTGTATATCAACTCACACTCAGCACTTAGAAGGTAGAAGGAAAGATTTCCCATCCACCATGACAGATACAGACAGGTCAGGCTAGCAGCCCTCGGTCAGCTTTTCCTACACCCAGCAATGGGGCAAGGAATGTGTCTAGAGGATTAGGAAAAGGCCACTGGGTTTTTAGAGACTTTATGTAGAATGTTGCTTTATAGTCACTTTCTGTGTATGGTGAGCTACCTGAGGAAGGAAGGAAGTTCCACACTGTGGTGGTTTGAAAGAAAATGTCCCACAAAGGGAGTGGCACTATTAGGAGGTGTGATCTTGTTAGAGGAAGTGTGTCACTGTGGGGGTGGGCTTTGAGGTCTCTTGCTCAAGCTTCCGTCAGTGTATGGCAGTCAGTTGACTTCCTGCTGCCTTCTGGTCAAGATGTAGCCACATCACGCCATCATGTTCCCATCATGATGATAATGGACTGAACCTCTGAAACTGTAAGCAAGGCCCCTCAATTAAACGTTTCCCTCTTAAGAGCTGCTGCGGTCATGGTGCCTCTTCACAGCGATAAAGACACACGAAGACACACACTGTCGCATTTTAAATTTGGTGCTGCCCATGTTTTGGTGGCAGCTGCTCTATTGCTCATGCAATCTGGATGCTTCCTGAGCTCCTTATGCCAGCCTTAAGGGCAGGAATTCAGCTGGCCACCAAGGCCGTGAACATGGAGGAGAGGCTCCCTCACTCCTCGGGGGCTGGAAGCTCTGGAAGGAAGAGTTCTCGTGGACTGAAGAATTGCAACAGAGAGAGCCAACTTTGTTTGCTGAGAAGGGGGTCAGAGAAGAAGCAGTGAAACCATCGTCAGTGAGCGTGACCGGGAAAGAGAAGCTGCCTGGTTGGAGATGTCCCTGGAGAGGAGTGGGTGGCAGGTGGGGCACAAGCTTCAGCAGAGTACCACTGTGTCTGTCAGGATCTCAGACCGTAGTAGAGACAGTGAGAGTGGGAGCACACTGATGTGTGCCGCTGGCCATTGTCCCTTGCACAACTCTAGAGGGTACCGTGCAAATGACCAACATGGCTTATTTTTCTCTGTGTTATAACAATATTCTGGCAGATGGAAGCAGATGCCTTGAGGGAAAATGTTCTAGCTATGGCCCCCCCCTTGGGCTAGTATGGCTGACATGTGGCAACAGGGACATAATGACAACAGTGCAGTGACTTCAACAGGTTTGCATCCAAAGCTGGGAGGAACTTAGAAGCACCATCCATGTGCCTCCTTAAGGGGCCACCCTCACTGGGAAGAGCACTCCCCCACACAGAGGGTCAGCTCTTTGTAGTAGGTAAATCCAGACTGCCTGAGTTCAAATCCCAACTCTACTGCTTACTGTGTGACTCGGGCAAGTTATCTAACCTTTCTGCGTTCTACCTGAGTTCCTGTTCCTTTTGCAATACCCCCAGGTGGGCATGCCCAGTCAGGTAAGTGGTCATGTAGGAAGGAAGTCTAGAGAACAGGAGAGTCACAGTCCTGTAGAACAGTCCTCTCCCTTCTCTTCCCCACAGTTTTAAGTTTCTCCCTGAGTTCTTGACCAGACCAGCAAAATGTGTTCAGCACAATCTGTTGTTTCTCCCTGAACACTATTGCCTATGAGGGAAGAAGAGAAACACGGAACACACACAGTCACAAGGTTACTGCCCAGTTTCCTGGCTGGTAGGCTGATAAGTAATGGAAGACATGGACTCTGGAACCTTCCAGAACTTTATCAAGTGCTGACTGCAGTCCCTGGATGACTATCGACTCATGGGGTGAAGGTGAGCAGTGTTGGTGTTTACAGGAACAAGCGAGCTGTTTGTCTCAAACGACCTGTGGTGTGTAAGTCCTAGGGAGCTATGAACCCTGGGTTCATATGTTGTTACCACCCTTGGTCCCCAAGTGAGTTATTATTGTCATTATTATTATTATCACCATAATTATTATCATCATCATCATTGTTATTATTAGCATTAGTATTATTTTGAGACATGGTTTCACATAGCCATACTGGCCTTAGATTCCCTGTAGCTAAAGATGACCCTGAGTTCTGATTCTTCTACCTCCCATTCCTCAGTGCTGGTATGACAGCCAGCACCACCATGCCTGTTTCATACCATGCTGGGGATTGAACCCAGGGCTTCATGAATACAAAGCAGGTATTCTGCCAACTGAACTACATCCTCAGACCCCAAAGTGAGCTAGCTGAGCATCCACATCCTCCCCTCTACCTTTTATGGGTCTACATTCTTGGCGACCATTGGAAAGGAAGCTCTATCCTTTCAGAAATCACTCCAGGGTCCCTTGCTGCCATCAGAACTGTGGTGGGCAATGCAGGTGGAACAACAAGCCATTCCAGACCTGTAGAAAATGGTGTGAGGTCACAGCCATGGTGGCTGAAAAACCCAGAGGTCACCATTGCAACCTTCCAGTCTGGGTGCCCGACTGTAGCCTCAATAGAGATTCAGGGACCTGGGCTCCTGTCCTGAAGCTTCACTAGAGGAAGTAGGGCAGAGCTAAGGAGATGCCGCTGCTGCATAGCCGGGGACAGAAGTGACCTGCGGATGCAGATCAGGATGCCTGCTTCCAGGCAGCACTTCTGCCTCAGGACACGGAGCCTTGGGTAGTAATTCTCCTACCCTGAGCCTCATCCAGGATGAGGTAGTGCCTTGCCCCACACAGGTAGTAGTCCTCTGTCACCAATTCAGACGCTGTTAGGGCCACTTTTCACCAGACTCTGAGATGGCATATGTTTGTTTTTCTCTTTTACATTTCTCTAATCTCCTCTCTACCAATTCTGTGGTATGTAGACTGCATCTTAAAAAGAAAACATTTGAACCAAGCACTCTAGTTCAACCACCACTAGAAAAGAGGGAGTAGGTGCCCTTGGTCCTGCACGTGACCCCAGAACAGACAGGCTACACAGCAGTAACAGAGGGCTGATGGTCTGGGTAAAAGCCCCAACTTGACCACTTGTTGTGGGACTTTGGACAACTTACCTAACTTCTCTGTGGCCCTTCACTCAGCTAATGCAGAGGTGTTCCTGAAACCTCCCAGGATGGTGTGCGCAGGGCCAAGCAGACTAAATTGGTGGGGTAGCCCTCTGCCCAGAGCCCACAGTCCTTCTGGAGTCTGCATGTTACAGAGCAGACTCAAGTGCTGCTGGCATTCACAGCAGGGTGCTGTGAACGAATGGCAGAGCCTCCCTTTGACCTATGGTTGGAGTGACAAGGAGGTGTTTCTGACCTTGCCACTGTGCATGAAGGATGACAGCATCAGGATGTGTGTGTGTGTGTGTGTGTGTGTGTGTGTGTGTGTGTGTGTGTGTGTACACCCACAGGGGAATGAGTCAGGATGGAAATACAAAGCAAAGAAGGTGACTAAATTGACCTGGGACTTGGACTCTTGTGCTTGGACTATGGTTAATGCAGTCTTCTGGGTACATCTTTAAGGAAGTGCCTCGCCCGTGTGGACTTGGCCATCTCAGAATAGCAAGTAACTTGCACCCCTGGGCTGGAAACTATAGAGCAGTGCCGTAAGCCCAAGAGCTGATTCTCCAGAGTCGACAAAGGATAGAAACTTCTGTTTCAAGATTGGAGCCACAAGGGGGTTGGGGGTGGTCGAAGACAGAGAAGCCACTGGCTGGGAGCTGTCCCCTCCACATAGGATGGCACAGACCAGTCACGGAACCTTTCCCAGCCTCTCTTCTCACCCACAGATTGGGGAGAGTGGGCTCTGCCCCAGATAGATAAAGAGGCAGAATTGAAGGGCTCGTCCTTCTTTTTTTTTCCTCTGGAGTTGAGTGTGTGTTACCTCATCCCTTGTCCCAAAGTGGGTCAGTCACTGTATGTTCCCCATAAGAGAGTTTCCCTGGGGAAACTGAGTCATGAAGGTTTATTTCTGTGCCTTCCACCTCTTACCCACCAGGGAATACAGGGAGCTTGTAGCCCGGTGTCTGTGAAGTCTGAGCTACTGTTGTCAACATTCCATACGTCCTGGACTGGAGCCCTCTGAGAAACCGCCGAGGTCTGAAGGGGAGGCCATGTGGGGGTGGTTCTTGGTGTGCCCTGTGGACAGATGTGGGCCAGGCTTCCTGCCAGAGCCAAGAGGGCTCAGCTATAAGCCTTCCGAGAACTTTCTGTTGGACTGATTATGGCTCGGTGATGAAAGGCAGGGCATGTACAAGGCCCTGGGTTCCTCACCAGCACCATAATCATAAATATAAGAAAGATTTCCTACCTGACCAAAGAAGTCTTCCTTCATGGCTGAGGGTGATTATTCAAGATGGCGCTGGTCAAGGTGCTGAGCCAAAGATGGTTGAGAGCTCAGCACTAAACAGGGCGTGTCTCACTCCCTCCAAGGATCAGGAAACGCCAAGGAACAGGGGGCTGTGAAACATTGTCTTTGGGGTAGCCTGGCTTTGTCACTCATGGACTCACAGCAGCCATGGTTGCCCATGTAGCGCCTGTTCAAGACTGGGCTCTGAGCAGTCATTGTTGCGGGAGGGGCAAACAGAATGCGCTATTGCAGGGTGACAACCACAGAAAGTGTGGTCAGCATGTTGTCGTCTGAGCGTGCAGTGTCACGTGTCCAGGCCAAGTAACAGACGCCGCCATCCCCATTGTCTCTGTCCCCTCCCCCATATAACCCTTATCTTTCTTCTGAAAGTGGGCTGGGGGTTCCTTTTAGAAGGACACCTCTTTCAGGTAAATACTCCCCGGGCACCAAGAGAGACTGTCGTGGCCCCACTGTTCTTGTTCAGAGTTGCAAAAGTGGAGTGCTTCACCCAGGACCAGGACCCTTTCTTCACCTCCCATGTGCCTCAGCCCCCCCCCATCCCTCAGTCTAAAAGGTGGGTACCAATACCACTCCTGTTGTACAAATAGGGGATGCTCACCCTTGGGAGGGTTCTGCCAACCTGGAGGTGTTGAGACAAGCCGAGTGACCAAGGCCACAGCTAGATTCCCAACAGAAATTCTCCCTCAGTGCCTGGGCACTCCTGTGCTGTGCCCCAGGAGAGTGCATGTGCAATGTCTGTGCATTTATGCTAGCTTTCCCAAAGGTGGGCGCTTTATATCAGAGGTTCCTCCACCCCACCTCGGCAGCCCTGCTCAATGTTCTGGATCCTGCAGACTGTCTAACTGACCAACCTCTCTCTGTTCATATTCATGAGGTTCATGATTGAGTACTATGAGCAACCCTGGCCTAAGACCCCTGCTCTGCCTCCCCAGAATCTCTCCATATTCTCTACCAGCCTAGCACCCCCAAAATAGGTCAGAAGGGGAGACAAGAGCTTTCTCTCTCCATTTGTTCCTACCGCTGCTAGGAACAGGTATGTGGATGCCCCAATCCTGCCCTTCTTTGAGAACAGTGCCTCCATCCTTTGGTTAGGCATTTACCCGAAAGTCCCCATAGCTGGCATTCATCCCACTAGCTGCTACCTCGCAGCTGAGCCTGTCCTTAAGGCATGAGACAGTTCCAGATCCTGGCAGCTCATGTTGCCTGAATCTATGTCTGTTGAGAACCCCATACTGCCTCCTGAAGTACCCCTCCAGAGGGCGTCCCTCGCTCAAAATGTATCTCAGGATGTCCTTGTACCCAACTTTCCCCTGAGCTGTCTGTTACCGGCTAGAGTTTATTGTTCGTTTTCCACATCCCATAAAAGCCTGGTTTAGCCTCCTGCTGTGGCCTCATGTCTTGTTACAGTCACCATTAGCCACACATCTGTCTCTGCCTTCCCAGCAGACTGCACAGCGAGCCCAAGCCAACCTTGCTTCCGTAACAGCCCTCAGTACAGAGCTTCCTGGGAGTTCAGCGTGCTCTGTGCTTGAGTCGAGGGATAGCAGTGAGGCTCTGGCTTATGAGGGTTTTCTGCTCCCTGGACCAGCATGCTAGCTACATGCTGCCAGAGAACCACAGGTGGCAGAATGAAAGGATTAAGGAAGGATGAATAGGAACATGTTGTCATTCTACAACTGTTCAAAGGTAGCTCACTCACACAGACCAAAAATGTGCCCATCATGAACGATGGGGCTTTAGGTTGACTTAACTAGATGTTAAGAAATGGACCAGAGATGTGCAAAGTCACGGAGCATTCTTATGGACTCCTAGCTTCTCAGGTAGGTGGAGGACCCCTCCGGGAGTGAAGAGCGTGCGTTCTGTGTTCTGACTGTATATAGAGTGGTCAGTAAATCGTCATAGAGATGGGAAGAGTCAGGCATTAATAAGAAGACGAAGTGAAACCAGCATCCGCATTCAGCATTCGAAAGAAGAAGGCAGCCACATTCCAGTTTGTTTGGATTCTGGGGCAGGTTTTCTCCGCCAGCCATTGCTGGCGTCTGGAGCTAAGAAACTCCTGATGAATTTAAATATGATTTTTTAGCAGTGTTCCTGATCTACTTCCCTCCTCTCCCTCCCTCCTCCCCCTCCTCTCTGTGTAGGCAGGTCAGAGGTTGGCATCAGAGAAATTCCTCAACTGCTCTCCTCGCCTGGAATTTACCATTGGCTAGCCCGGCTGACCACCCCGCTCCGGGGAGTCTCCCGTCTGTCCTGCCCAGCGCCCAGCTTTTCCATGGTTGCTGCAGATCCTAAGTCAGGCGCTCATGCTTGTGCAGCAAGCGCCTCACCTACAGAGCCATCTCCACAGCCCTGATGCTCTTGACTTGAGGTTTCTCATCATCTTTGCACATGGATTTTTCCTTCCAGCATGTGTATTCATTCGGGTGGGAGGAAGGACCCGATTGAGGAATGGCTGACATCTGGTAGGAAAGCTGATCATGGTCTCTTCCTTGATGAGCAGCTCTGAGGGGCCCCGGCTTGTTCAGAACCTTGCTGGGGAGAGGCCACAGTGGTCCCTTCCTGTCATCACCTTATGCAGGGGGGAGCTGGAGTCATACTATTTGTTGTATAAAGGCCGCTTTTTCATTCCCGGCTGCCCAGACTCAAAATAACCACCTGGAAACTGTATTAATTAAAATCACTGCTTGGCTTATTAGCTCTAGCTTCTTGTTGGCTACCTCTTACATATTAATTTAACCCGTTTCTATTAATCTGTGTATCGCCACGTAGCTGTGGCTTACTGGCAAGGTTCTGTCCAGTGTCTGTCTCTGGCAGGGCTACATGGCATCTCCTGACTCCACCTTCTTTCTCCCAGCATTCAGTTTAGTTTTTCCCACCTAGCTCTAGTCTACCCTATCACAAGCCAAGACAGCTTCTTTATTCATTAATCAATAAAAGCAACACATATACAGAAGGACCTCCCACATCACCTGTTCATCATAATCTTTTGTGCTGTTTCACCTCACTGTCATTTCCCCAAGCTGGTAGCTTTGGAACTGGGGATCTTAGTGGCAAATCCTTTGCCAGCTCCTCTTTGCAGACGGGTGAGTCATATTCTGTGTTGTAGCCCTGAATGTAGTTTACCTTCTGAGTTTGTTGAATGTTTGTTAATGGAAATTTAATGTCTTTGCCTTTTGTTCTATGGCCTGGGAGAGAGACGGCATGAAGAATGCATATGCTTTAAATTCTAAACCTAAAACAGTGTAAAGACAGAAGTACCTACAATCTTTGCTGGGCCAGGGAGGTGCACTGTGCCCATGTGCATGGCAGACTGAAGGAAGTATATAGCTGGCGATTTTTCACATCCTCATCTTTCTTGACTGTTTAGACAGGAGATGGCTGTAGGCTTGATGGAGAATTCATAGTATTGAACAGGAAAGAGTAAGAGAGAGGCACCAGGGAAGCAAAGAGGTGGCTCCCAGCCCAGAGCAGCTTCCTGCTGCTGCTTCATGGGAGGGAGAAGAATGAACTTTAACTGGGCAGACATGTACTGAGACAGCTCGTAGATCACCGCATACTCTTGAGACCAGCTCTGGGTAACAACACCAGCTGAGCTCTCCTGACAGTCCGGCGGCACCATCAGATTCCCAACTGCCTAGCTTCTGTGATCTTGTTGACATGTTTGAAGGGAGGTGTTAGTCCCAGAAGACATCTGAAGGAAGAGAAGGCCACTAAAGCGGCCGGGTGACCCTGTATGGCTCATCTTGTATTCTGCTCAGTGGTTCTGTAAAACCTGCTCGTTATGAGCTGAGAGCCTCCTCCAGCTTGACATGCCTGTAGGGAAAGCAGAACTAAACCATCTCCTTTATGCATGTGAAAGAAAAGCCAGGAATAAAACTTAGACCCTAGCATCTCTCTTGGAAATGCTCTTTACAATTAGATCCAAAGATGAAAATCAGCCCCAAGCCTAGAGAAGGCATCGCACAGACTTTTTTTGTTCTTCTGAGATTGTAGCGGTTGGCTGCCCAAATCCTGACTTCGTTTGAATGTTAGTGACATGCCTACTGTGCATGGTTCCACGTGGAAATCGTAGGGCCCGTCAATGTCTTCTCTCTGTGACCTTGCTTCATGCTCTTTGGTGAACCCCAGGGGGTAAGTGGCCTCATTGGAAATATTCTCAAGGACCATGTGTCTGTCAGCCAGTGCTCAGTCAGGCCCTCTCTGCTCCAGGTAAGCAACTCTGCACAAGGGCAGTGAGTTCTATCCTTTCCAGAAAGGACTCAGCAGACCTCCCAAATCTGCCAAGAGAAATCTGCCCCTCTCTTTCAATTAAGTCCTGGCTAGAGACTTCTTGCCTTGAATCTACTACTGAGAGGAGCAGGGAGGTAGGGAGTTGATGTAGGAGGCAGACTTGTATCAAGGACAATGATGCTATGTGATCAGGTAAGCCATGGAGACTGAGAGTGTGAAGGATGGGCAGCCTTGGCTCACAGCCATGGGATGCAAGTCTCTCCAAGAACTCTCATATGTTTGCCCTCCACTAGCCTGATTGCCTAGTCCGGTCTTATTTGAGGTCATGGTGGCTTCTCATGCCTAACATCCCAGCTCAGGCCTGGCATGGTCCAGAATAATGCCAGCTTCTCCAGAGAAATGGAGTCAATAGTCTCTCTCTCTCTCTCTCTCTCTCTCTCTCTCTCTCTCTCTCTCTGTCTCTCTCTCTCTGTCTCTCTCTCTGTCTCTCTCTCTCTGTCTCTCTGTCTCTCTGTCTCTCTCTCTCTCTCTCTCGCACACACACACACACACACACACATACACATACACATACACACACTATATCTCTCCATGCAGCTATAAATCCATCAATCCTTGTAAGATGGCATTTGTACATAGTGTATTTATCAGTTTCCCATCACTATAACAAGCTACCCGAGGCAACTAATCAATAGACAAAAGGTTCAACTTTGTCGCCATATGACTTTGGAGGCCCTGGCCCAAATCCAGTGGTCTCCATTGGTTTGAGCCTCTGTGAAGATGACGCATGATAACAAAAGCCATTGTAGAGGGAATGGCTCTACACATATGGCAGGAGGCAAGAGGAGAGCAGGAGATCTGGCTCCCATGATCCCTTTTGAGGGCGTACCCCAGCTACCTGGAGGCTTCCCTCTGGGAATTTCCCTTCAACGATCCATATCACCTCCCAATTACATGATCCAGGAGACCAATCCTTTAACACATGAATCTGTGGGGAACACTCATCCAAATCACAGCCGTGTTTGTGTGTGTGTGTGTGTGTGTGTGTGTGTGTGTACATGCGTGCATGCATGAGCATGCATGCACACACACAGTATATTTAAATCAATGGCTTACAGACTCATCATGACTGGCAGGCAGTAGGGAAGTCACAGGCAGTAGCTGGGGTGCTGTCTGCAGGCAGATATTCTTCTCCCCAAAGATTTAGCTTTGCTGTGAAGTCTTCAACTAACCTGAGTGGAGTTGAATTCACACCCAAAGTACTGGGAGTAATCTTGTTGAGTTAAACTCAGCAGATGGTAACTGTTAGCTGCATTTATACAACAAGCTCACAGCAAAGCCTAGATTTGCATATGATTAAATAGCTGGTTCTGACAGCCTGGTCAAGCTGGCACATACGACTCACATGGCAACCAGCTCTCAGCTTCCTGCCCTGAAGACCAGAGCGCGTGAGAGGACAAAAGATCCAGTCTTCATCATTCCTCCCTGTCAGAGGGAGCCTGAACCATCCCCCCTCCACCCAGACGGGGGAGCCCCTGAACCCCAGAACCCACATTTCCATAATCATCTTCCACTAACTGAGTGAAACTGTACCCTGTGTCCCTGGGAATCACAGAGATCCTTCATGGCTGACCAGCTACGGCAATTTGAACTTTCTTGGCTAATTGGGCTGATGATTTTTCACTCCAGCTCAACAGCCTCTGAAAGAGTAGTGCACCCCACGAAAGATATCATCCAAATAGTGACACCTTAGAGGGGGACAGTGTGACCTCATTAGATAACAACTATGGCCCAAGACAGTGCCCACAGATCATAGGATATAAAAGACCTGTGTGTGGTTGCTCATACCTACAATCCCAACACTTAGGAAGCTCAGGCAGGAGAATTGCCTTGAGTTCAAGGCTGGCCTGGGTTGCATAGCAAATCCCAAGACCTAGACTATAGAACCTAACCATGACCTAAGGCTGTTGCCGTGGTTCAGCGCTTGTTCACACAGGTGCTCTGGGTACTCATGTTCTGTGAACAGGGTTAAGAGGGTCAACGGATATGTACATGATGTAAGGTGACTTGTTTTCCAAAGCAACCACATATGTCCTAACCCATATGACTATGCAGTTGCTTGGAAACAGGAACTTTTTAATCAGTCAAAGTGAGGTCATGCTGCGTAAAGGTGGGGCCCAAAGGCAGTGCCTGGTATCCCTTTGAGAAAGCCATTTGGACACCCAGCAAGAAAAGACTGTTGAATAGAGACAGAGGCTGGCAGAGGAGTGACGTGTCTACTAGCCAGGAAATGCCAAGGACCTTGGCCACTTCACTACCAGGTGCTGAAAGAGACCTGGAGGCTGCCATGGGAACCATATTGCTTGTTTTTCATGTTGTTATGACAAAACATTAAGCAAAAGTCACTGAAGGAGATACAGGTTTCCTTTAGCTCACAACTGTGAGGTTACCGGCCACCATGATAGTGGAGTCACCACGGTCCGAGTGTGCCTGGTCACATTGCGTCCTCAGCTAGGAAGCAGAAAGGGACGCTGGAGCTCAGCTCACTTTCTCCTCTTTATTCAGCTGGGCACCCCAGCCTGTGAATTGGTGTCCCCCCACATTTAGGATGGGTCTCCCACCTCAGTTAACTCAACCTAAAGACCCCGCCACACCTGTGCCCAGGCTCGTCTCCAGTGTCATTGCCGAGCTGGTCAGGTCAACAGAATTAACATTCACTCAGTCTTACCAGCTCCTAGATTCTGGATGCCTGGAAGCGTGATGGATCTTACCTGGGACTGGTCTCAGCATCAGAGCCTACCTAGTGTCTCCTGAGGCTTCCGCAGCTGACTTCTGACCAGTGGAGGTATGTCCATCTGCAAGAAGCAGTGGCCGTGGTGACCCTGTCCCTCACGCTCACATCTACCCGTGGGATGGGTCCCAGAGATTTAGGTGTGTGGCACTTCGCTTCCTTTCACAGTTCTAGGAAACTGCTGGTGACACCCTGCCCCGAGTGTCCAGATCATGCCAAGTTTGGCTCTCTGAGTGGCAGGAACACATCACGACCCACAGCTGAGACAGCTCCGTCTCAGGCGAGTCCAGCCTGGGGACTTTCCACAGCCCGCTGCCATCTGGCCCTCGCCAGGCAATGAATAATTGTTTCTGCTGGTGGAGAGACAGCGCCAGTTAACACATGGCCCAGATTCACTCAGGCAGCCACCTCTGCCAGTCAAGAATGAGTAGGGAATACATGGGGCCTGGCCCCAGCACACTGAGTTCTGTCGTCACCGATGATGACAGAGGCAGCTTAGGTGACACCTGCAGTCCTGATTTCTGAAAGACACAATACACATTGACAAGAACCTACCTGAGACTGGTCCCAGCATCAGAGCCTCCCTAGTGACCTCTGAGGCTTCTGCCATTGACTTCTGACCGATGGAGGTACATCCATCTTCAGGAAGCAGCAGCTGTGATGAAGCAGGTGATGACCATCAAGGTCACACCTATCCATAGATGATGTGTGTCCTGTGCACATGTGGGAACTGGGTGCTGGTCACCTGTTTGTCCTCGTCATGAGTAGTATCACGCCTGGAAGCCTGAAGGCTGTCAGTAGTGGTATGCTTCTACTCACCGGGCTGTGGCACAGACAGCTCTGACTTTTTAAGGTTTTATGTGTGGTGGGGTGTGTGTGTGTGTGTGTGTGTGTGTGTGTGTGTGTGTGTGTGTGTAGCTGGGACTCAAACCCAGGGCCTTGTTCACACTAGGCAAGCAATCTACCACTGAGACACATCGATAGCCCCCTGTGAAGCATAACTTTTACACAATAAAATGCAGCTTTTCAAGTGCACTGATTGCGTTTTGACGCATGTTCTTAACGGGATAACTACCGCTCGAGTTGCACTCCGGGTATCTCTCATTATTCCAGAAATTTCCTTGTTGTCTTTTTTTCTCCAGTTCCCCCTTGGCCCGAGCATTCTGATTCCCCTGTTTTGACAGCTCTTAGGCCTCTTGGGTGTGGGAAGGGCTACGCTGGGCCTTCCAGCACTGGCTTCGTTTATACATTGTTGTACTTTTTAGTGAACATGCAATGTAAGAGGTCATCTTGTGGCATATTCATATGCCCTTAGGTTTGATTTTTGGCACCCTGGGCAGTAGCTGGGGTGTTGTCTGCAGTCAGATATTCTTTTCCCTGAAGTCTTAGCTTTGCTGTGAAGTCTTCAACTAACCTGAGTGGAGTTGAATTCACACCCAGGTTGCTTTGCCCTGGCACCCCCCACCTTCCCCTCTCTCACTGTGCTATCACATATATTCTAGCACTTTTCTTGCCTGTTTTCTTGAAGCCTTTTGCTCTCCTTTTCAGGGCCACATGCATCACCTTCACCCTTGAGTCATTTTTGTGAACCATAGTATGTTGGCTTAATATGTTTACAATGAAAACATTGCGGGGCAGGAGAGAGCCATGGAGAATCCTTTCCATGCAGTGCCTACCTGAGTCTCTCTGGGTCATCTCCAGATCTCTGCATGGGCTTCATCATTCACAGCTGTAAATAAACCACATGTGACTTGTGTGCTGCTCTTTAGAGTCTGTAGCAACAGTCTTCACAGTCAGCCATCTCTGGCGCTTCTTGTTAAGGATGCAGACCCTGAATCAGCAACAGTCATGCAAATGCCCAAGGAACAGATAGAGGGAAGCTTCATGATGGCTTGACCGTGATCATCTTCCCGGACAGCTGGTGGCTCCCACTGTCTAATGGTTAGCAGTACCAAGCGTCTTTCTGTATGGCTCCCCACCCTCCATTTCAAATGTTATTCTTAGAACAAACACCGGATGAAGAATTTTTGGACCAAGAGGAGCAATGTTCCGTGGTTCTTGCCATACAGTCCAGTCTGTTGACAGATCGCCCTTCGGTGCATGGAGCTGATGGTGATATCTCACCAGTTCCTTAAGCGGCTGGGATGCTGAGCAGAAAAGGCCATTTGTCAGCTTTCTGCTGCTGTAACGAAATGCCTGAGGGGATCCACTTATAGAGAGGGGAAGTTAATTTTGTCTCTATGCAGTTGGCCCTATCGCTTTGGGGCCTGAGGAGGGGCAACACCTGGTGGGAATGAAGGCCTGGTTCAGCAAACCTGCTCACCTCAGGGACAGAGAAGAAAGGTAGAGGCGTGTCCTACGGCCCCTCCAGAGCACAGCCTCACTGATTTAACACCTCCCACTGTGTTCTACGTTTTCAAGTCAGTGCCCCCTCCCCACAGCACCCTGCTCCTGTACACAATGTACTTTGAGTTGAGTCCCCCTTCTCCCCCACCGTGTTACTCTTTCTCATCCCCTCTCCGACATCCTCGTGGCCTCTTTCCTCTCTTGCAGCCCAGACATTTCCCTCTTTGGCCACATCTTTCCCCCAGCGTCCAGATATTAGGGAAAACATATGCAGATGTTTTTTGAGTCTAGCTTTTTCAGCTATAATTGTAAGGCTTGGTTCCTACCCATTTTTCTGCAAGCACATGCTTTTTTTTACGATGGAATAGAACTCCACTATGTCATGTACAGCATGTTTTCTTTGTCTGGTCATCCGCTGTGCACCTAGACTGATTCCATAATTTGGCTGTCGTGAACAGTGCAGGAGGCACAGGTGTCTCTCTAGGGAGCTGAGTCTACGGTGGCTTTGGTTCTTTGGGGGCATATACCCAAGTACGATTTGACTGGATCACACACAGAGTTAGAAGTCAGCCCACAGAATGGAAGAGAATTTTTGTCAATAGCAGGGGATTACTATCTAAAATATGGGAAGAAATCAACGGATTAAATAACAAAAGAGTAAACAATACAATCAGGAAGTGGACAGTAGATTCAGAAGAATAAAATGATGTCATCTCGTGGCCATCAAAAGAGAAGAGGGAAGGGATGGGATCCCACAATCCCCTTTGAGGGCAGGTCCTTGATAACCAAAGAATTTCCCGCTTAGAGCTCCCTCTAAAACCCCAATGACCTCTTGATGGGACTAAGCCTTTAACACCTGAACCTTCAGAGGACACTCAAGGTCCAAGCTGCAGCAACTGGATGTGAGTTGGGGCTGGTGGCCACTGAGACTGAGCCCCGGGCACGGAGGCTGATGGCTGCAAAACCTATGGTCCAGGAACTTTAGGTCAGATGCACTGTCCTGTCTGGGCTTACCGTGGTCTGTGCTCTGGCTCTTGAAGTTCTGCCACTAACTGACTGGGTTGCTGAGTGAAACAGCTGAACATCTGACCTCTCTGGATGCTAATATTACCTGTAAGGTTGGGGGCTGATGAGATGAGACCAGCAAGGGGTGTTCAACATCTTTGGGGCTTCACAGGGTGACTCAGAGTCCACAGCTCTTTTGACACCTGTGAACCTTCGCTCCTTTCTGGGTGGAAATCAGCAAAAGTGTAGTAGCTGAGCAGCATCAGGTATAAAATTTTGTGATTCCAGGAAGGAACAATCCAATTGCTGAGGTTTTCAGTCATATTTTATTTTTGCCAGTGCATAATCTATTTTAGCAATGTAAGAAGACAAGATTTCAGACTCCTTTTCATGCTGTCTGAAGGCAACACCTTCATCTGATTATGTTTACTCCTGTTTGAGACAGGAAACAGTGGTATAAGACCCTAACATGCGAACTATTGCCCATGAAAGGCATGAGGTTTTCAGCAAGGTTATTTTAAACCGACGAATTGGGGGTGGGGGAATCTTGATTTCTTGGCTTTTGACTCCCGGTGCCTGAGTGGTTTCTAAAACACGTACCTTATGTAAGTTGAAATAATGGAAATTTGAAGCTATTTAAATGACTTCCCAGCCTCCCAGTCTCCTTTTCATAGTTTCATAATAAACGTCATGGCTTAGAACATGGGGTTATTTTTACCAGAAAGTAAAGAAAATGGCATGTTTGGAGGCAGTTTCTTAAAAAAAGAAAAAAAGAAAAAAAAAGAATTCACTTCACAGTTTACATTCCCTAAAGAGAATCAACTAATTGAAAGGTTCGGGAAAGATTTTCATCCAACAGAAAACACAGCTCTGTGGGCTTTTTGTCCTGTGGAGGGGTACTGTGCATTGGCCAAGAACCAAGCACCAGGCATGCAGGGCCAGGCAGGCCAGACTCACAAAGCCTTCTGGGCAGGGCTCTTCAGTTAGGCGTCAGTTAGGTAAGAGGCCAAAGGCACCTCCTGAACGCTGGCCTGGTAGTAAGCTGTACCAGGACAACTTACTGGTAGCATGAGTCTAGCCAGCATGGCTGGAGATGAGTGCGCACCTTGGCATGATCCGGGCCGTATAGGCTGGGAGGGCCAGGCAGTACCGAGCTTGAAAGGTCTGGACCAGCTTCAGCGTGGATGTTGAGAAGCTGCCTAGCAGCTGGATGGGAACAGACAGGAGGTTAGCTAGAAGATGGGGTGGTGGCCCAGCAGGTGATGCTGCAGGAGGTGGAGATAAAAAGGTGAACGGATTCAAGAATGGTTTGAAAAATGAGCTTTCCCAGTCCCTGTCTCAGCTCTCAGGGAGGCTGGCGGTATCAATCAGCTTAGTACAGGATATAGAAATCACGCTAAGTATTTTACACAGAAAATAATTTAATTCAGGGTATCAGGTACTCAAAAAAGTATAGGAACAGCTGAGGAAGAGGTGCCATGGGCTAAGTGTTTGGGTCACTCCCAAACTCATATGAGAAATCTTAGCTGGGTGTGGTGATAGCACTCGGGAAACAGGCAGGAGTCACAAGTTTGAGGCTAGCCTGACTTATGCAATGATATTCCCTCTGAAAAAAAGAATTGCAAAGAATCTTAACCCCCTGCCCCAAGCGATAGTGTTAAAAGGTAAATTCTGGGAGTTGGCTGGGTCATGAGGACTCTGTCTCACCATTGGGGTTAGTTAACATACCTTAAGAACAAAGCTCTGGCAAACCTGGTAGTACAGGGTATAAAATCAGCTACTTTGGAGGCCGAGCCTAGGAGATCCTCAAATTCAAGGCCAGTTAGACCTTAAAGTGGGTTCAAAGCCATCCTAGGCAACTTAGTGAGACCTTGTCTCAAAATGAAAACAGCAATGGGGATATAGATCAGTGGTAAAATACCTGCCTAACATGCATAATACCCATAGTTCACTTTCTAGTACCATTGTGGGAGGGGGGACTCTGGAGCACTGTCTGATCCCATCCATGTGTGGACACAGAGAGATGGCACCTTCCATGACCTAGGAAGCAAGGCCTTGGTCTTAGACTTCTGACACTCTAAAACTGTGAGCAGTAAGTTTTCAGTATTTAGTAAGCACCTTGGGTTAGCATCTTTTGTTACAGCAGCACAGATGGACTGAGGCAAGCAGGAAATAGGATAATTAAATACCCTGCTCAGAATTCAGGGTGTGGGGCTGTAGCCAGTAGAGCCTATCAGTGTCTATAGCCGTGGTTGCCCATGGAAACAGCAGCGAGAAGAAAGTCGACCTCTTTTCTGCTCTAGAAGTCCCCATGGTCAGCAGGACCTATTTCACATTCAGAACCATAGCACGAGTGAGCCCAGGCTCATCAGAACACAGTGTATGGTGGTATATGTGACTAGTCCCCCATGAAGGTTCATGGAAGGGAGTAAAATGGAATCTGGATGCATCGTGGTCTTTCCTATATCGTAGGATCTGAGGGAACAGGAGACATCAGGGACTGTGCCAGGATTTCCTTTCTGCAGCCCATGTAGATGCTGGACCATTCACTGAGGCTGGGTTTGGGCTATCTACAGAATTGCCAAGGTCCGTGTTACAACTGCTGCTTGGAGATGTTGATGCTTGGGAGGCGTCTGCAGAGATCAGATAAACAAAACCACAGAGAATGAGTAGAGAGAAAAGAGGGCTAGGGAGGACGCCCTAAGAACACAGCGTTCAGGGGTCCTGCCATGGGCATGGTCCCAGCCAAGTGAGATGAGAAAGGAGCAAGAGGAGTCAAAGAAGCTAAACAAGGAAGTCTGAAGAGGTGGGAGCATACCAGATATGTCTCTTCAAGCCCTTTGTTAGGTGAAAGATGCAGACTGAGAAGTTTCCCTGTATTAGAACTCTATTGATAGGACCTTCTGTAAAGGGCACATATTAACCACTAGTGGCCAGAATTTGGGGACTAGTGAGGTATTGATTACAAATATTCAGCACAAGGAACTTTGGGGGTGGTGGAACTATTTTGTCTTGAAGTGTGATGGTGGATGCATTGTTGGGCTAATCCGGGACCATAAATTATTTCTCAGACCAGCGAGGAGACATGGGAATAGAGACACAACTCACATCTATTTATTGGGAGGGAGTTTTTAGTGATCCCTCATGAAACCCTGAGTTTACATCCTGAAAATTTATCCACGTTTATTCTCCAAATAGCTTTAATACTAAAATGTAAACCGAGGAGTAAATTTAATAGCATTCTGTTTCCTAGGTAGCCAGGCGAATAACTTTGGTCACGTCCACACCTTTTTTCTGTTTGCTCTGTCACGTCCTTCTATCTATGCCTGCTCTGTCACATAGACTGAATTAGCATCTCCATCCAGATGATCTCCCAGAAGAACAAAGAAGGAGCAGAGCAACATTAGCGTATCCTGACCCTCTGTTTAGGATGGTGTCAGTTTGTCTCAAAAAGTTAGGTGACCACCTCCTGCGTGGCAGGTGCAAACTGGCCTGAAATTCTGGCCACCATACAAAGTAGAAATATGGGCCAGTATGATATGGCCCTACAACACGTGACCTTATGCATTTCTAAAGCTCAGAACTACACACCACAAAAAATAAACTTTTATCATATAGAGAATGGAGAGATGGTTGTCTGGCTGGCTGGCTGGATGGGTGGGTGGATGGATGGATGGATGGATGGATGGTGGATGGATGGATGGATGGATGGATACATGGGTGGATGGATGGATGGATGGATGGATGGGTGGATGGGTGGATGGGTGGATGGGTGGATGGATAGATGGGTGGGTGGGTGGATAGATAGATGAATGGATGGATGGCTGAATGGATAGATGGAGAGATGAGTAGATAAATGAAGAGATGGATGATGGATGGATGGTTGGATAGATGGATGAGTGGATGGATGGGTAGATGGATGAAGAGATGGATGAGTGGGTGGACAGGCAGGTAGATGAATGACAGATGGATGGGTGGATGGGTGACAGGTGGGTGGGTGAATGGATGACAGGTGGATGGATAGATGGATGATTGATGACAGATGGATAGGTAGATGGGTGGATGGATGAAGAGATGGATGAGTGGGTGGATGGGCAGGTAGATGAATGACAGATGGAGGGATGGGTTGATGACACATGCATATATATCTTACTTAATTGATTTCTGCCTTGTTTATCTTTTAAGATTTATTTTTTTTAACATGGGTTGGTGGGTGTTTTGCCTACATGCATGTCTTCACATCATGTGTATGCCTGGTGCTCATGGAGGTCCTCTGGAACTGTAGTTACAGATGGTTGAGTGCAACATAGGGGCTTGGATCACACCCAGCTCCTCTGGAAAAGCAGTCTATGCTCTTAACTACTGAGCTATCTCTCTAGCCCTCCGCCTTGCTTTTTCGAGACATAGTCTCTTACTGAACATGAAAGTCACCATGATAGCTAATCTAGCTGGCCTGCAAACCCCAGAGATCTACCTCTCTCCATGCTGGGATTATAGTCATACTCTGTCATATCTCACCTTTCACGTGGGTTCTGGAAACTTGAACTCAGGTCCTCTTTGTACAATAATACTTCCCCACTGAGCCATCTCCCCAGCTTGAGAAGCAGTCAGATCTATCAAATGTTCTGAGGAGACTGAGGACTACCCATGCTGGGTTTCCCCTAGATCCATGGAGCTTGACCAGTGAGATGCCAGGTAAAATCCTCTTTCCAGGAGCTCAGTCTCTTGTCATGGCCATTTGAGACCCCAGGAAAATGGAGCCTGCCCCTCAGATAAGAGGCCTTGGCTGTTGTAGGTAAGATGCTCAGCTGAGGAAAGTCAGGTACTGAGCTTTGTCTTGGCCTCTTCACCTTCCCCTGTTGTAGCTGTATGATTGCAGCTGACTCCTTTACACTTGAAGAGTCAGAAGGGGGAATGATGAGCTTCTTGGGACTGTCTGGGAGATTAAGGCTTTGAAAAGTTGGCAATGCGAGCTTCCGGCCTTGACATGGGTGCCCTTCTTTCTGTGGATTCATTTTATGTCCTCCCTTCCCCCAAGTCAGTGGTGGTTTGCTCAGTCCTTTGGTCACTGTCCCAGAGGCCTTTCACCATTGCTCAGTGTAGTGGTTTAAATAGGTATGGCTCCCATGGACTCATGTGTTTGAACACTTAGCCTATAGGAAGTGGCACTGTTAGGAGTATGACCTTATTGGAGGAAGTGTGCCACTATGTGGGGGGAGGCAGACTTTGAGGTCTCATATGCTCAAGCTATGCCCAGTGTATTAGACAGTTCATTTCCTGTTGCCTGCTGATCAAGATGTAGAACTCTCAGCTACCTCTCCAGCACCATGTCTGCCTGCACACTGCCGTGCTTCCAGCCATGACAGTAGTGGACTAAACCTCTGCAACCATAAGTAAGCCAATTAAATGGTTTCCTTTATAGCAGTTGGCATGGTCATGGTGTCTCTTCACAGCAATAGAAACCCTTAGACAGTCTGTTGTTAACTTGTCCCATGCACTGTGCCTGAGATTCACTATCCTGCTTAGTATTTGGTGTAGAGTAAACACTCAGGGTACAAGTGTTAACTCCTACTCTGTCAGGATAGGGGTATTCACACGTTAATAGACTTCTGCTTTCTCAATAGCTTTGGTGGTCTCTGAATGTAGGGTCACCCTCCAAGATGCAGCTGCTGTACTCAGGGAGGCTCCAGATGCACAGAATATTATTCACCAGTTCCCAGAGTATGGGTTCTCTGAATGGGGGCTCTGGAAATGCCCACATTCATACATTCTAATGAGCAACACCACTGGCAAAAATGTATCTTGGGAAGGACAAGCACCATGCAGCTTTCTGTGTCCACAACATTGCTAAAGTGTTCTTGGGGACTTAAAGTGGCAGTTTGTAGGTGCTGAAGGAATTGTAGGTACTAATAGACCCAGGGTCCATAGGGTTTGCCCTTCAGTGCTCATAGAGGTAGGTAGCAGGAAAGATCTCCCTAAATGTCCTGGGTCTTGCATACATGTCAAAGCAGAAAGCAAAACAGGTAGATACTGTGTATAAGGATGCCTGAGTATGTCCAGAATCAGGAGCGATAGACTAGTCCTTCAGGGGAGACTTCCTTTCATCATGCTTGCTCCCTAACTCCCTCTTCCTGGGCTCTGGAGGATGCTGGCATCGTCCTACTTCCCTGAGCTTCGGAGCCTGCTGCAGGGCCTGCAGTCAAATCTCTCCTCCCCCCACACCTGCCACCAGGGATTTCTGCAGCTTAAAAGCTTAGGTGTGACCTCAAAAGTCATGTGTGTGTCCTGCTGATCCCTCCCTCCTCCCTGTGGCGGATCTGAGCATTGTGGGTACAGTGAACCCTCTCAGACTTGCAAGCCTCACACACTTCAACATGGTCTGGGTTCTCCTCATCCTGGCAAGCCTCGGAAAGGGAACCGGGGATGGCACCGCTCCAGCAGGCAGGCTCTCCTGTGTCTGTACAGTCCGTGACTTGCTCTGGCCATCTATGCTCTAACCCCTCCCGCCCCCCCCCCCACACAAAGCCATTACTGTTTCTCTTACTTTCACAAGCTGAGGCTGCGCGTCACCTGCAGCCGTGGAGACAGAATGTGCTGGGATGTGAAGTCATCAGGGGTACTACCTGTCTTATACACAGTCTGTTGGGATCACACACACAAGGTAACAGCCCCTGAGATGCCGTCAGCTGGCTAAGGTCACACAGGTCCTAGGAGACAGAAGTGTGTTCCAAAACCTCAGCCCAGCTCCTCGAAAGACAGTGGACACCTGAACACAGGACATGTCTGCAGATCAGAGTTGTTCTTGGTTACAGGGATTGACTAGTGCCATACCAGCTTCTGAAGGGTTCAATCCTGCAGCAGGGAGTGGATTAGTCTCAGTCAGTAGCCAACTAGGAGGAGTGGCATGGCCCTCTGCCCATTGTAGCCTTTGGTGTCCAAGCCAAGGAGCGCCATACCTATTCACCAATCTACTGTTTTCCACAGTAAATTGTCACTGAAGAAGCAGAGAGCCTTCGAGGTTAGGTGACGTAACCACATGGCCCATGGGTAGGTGGGTTGGTTTCTTTTCTGTTGCTGTATCAAAACATCATGACGAAAGGTGACTTACAGACGGATAAGGGGGATGAGACTCCATCATAACCAGGAACGCATGGCAGCAGGCCAGCATGGTGGCCAGGAAGCAGAGAGATCGCATCTCACCAACAGGCATAAAGCAGTTGAGAGTGAAGGGGACAGGGCTTAAATTCTCAAAGCCCTTCTGGCATGATGTACTTCCTCCAGCAAAACTGCACCTCCCAAAGCTACCTAAACCGACCAACCAGGGACCCGGGTTCAAATGCCACGACCAATGGGGGACATTCCTTATTCAAAGCACTGAAGTAGATGATCCTGAGTCCCTGAATCCAGAATCTTGGATTCTCTCGCCCAGACACTTCTCTATCTAAGGCTAGTACATGCATAGCTCAGCACGTATTATCTCAGTGTGTGAAAAGCTTTGGGTGGGCAGGAGAATAGGGGCCCATAGCTGCTGGGAGCGCTATAGGTCACCTACTGATATGCTGCCAAAATTAAGGCTTTGGTTGACAGTCACTGTACCCTGCAGCCTTCCAGCATGCACTTGGGGGTGCAGGGAAGGCAACAGGACAAAGCTATCTATGTAACTCACAGCCCCATCCTGGCTGGAGGCCAGATACATGTCCTCCACCTCAGATAAAGCAGAGGTTTACTCTCATTCTCAAGATGCCCCCAGGGGTGTGTGAATCGGCAGCTTTCCTCACATTGGCTTGAAAATCAGGAAATGTCTTGAAGGCTCTCGGCAGAGCCACCATGTAAGGTCTGTGCTGTGAAGCCCCAGAGGTTTCCACTTCCAGAAACAGGCTCCTGGCCACAGGGACAGTCTCTTCCTCCCCAATTCCCCATTGCCAAGTAGCAGACGCAGGCCCTTGAAATGGTATCTGCAGTTCTTTAATAAGAAGTTTGATTAGACAATAAAAATATAAAGAAGGGAATGAAGATATTTTTCTTTAAGTACTTCTTGCTTCAGAGTGAACGGGCAGGCTGTCTGGTGCTGGATAGCTGCCAGATTCCGGTTCTTGTCAAGTGAATCTGATGTTAAAAAGGGAGATTTTATAACGTTCCTTCTAAGCGTATGAGCTTAGGGCCACGTATTTACAGAGCAGCGTTTCTGTCTGGGACGTCTATTGCATGTCTACTGTAAACCAGCTCTCCTTCCAGATACCCGAGGGCTGGCAACTGCGCCAGCCTCCCAGCAGAATGAGATAATACCAAGGGAGAACGGACCGTTCCTCCGTCGGCTTTGGGCATTCTGAGGCAGACGGGGTGTCAGTAGGCATATTGTGTCAGTGTCTGAAGAGCTCCTAAAGCCATTCCACCAGCCGTGTGTCTGTCTTTTGAATTGCAGCTGTCCTAGTGTGTGTGTGACGTGCGTTAAAACAGTCTTTCAAGACACAAGGCAGAGCTCAATCCCAATCAGTACCAGGATGTCTGTGGCTAATCCAGCAACCAGAATTCTCCTAAAAGCTCCAGTCTGCCCCACACTGAGGTCTAGCTGGCCAGTCAGCCTGAAGCCAGGGGCCCCTGAGCTCCTTGGTAGACTGTGGGTCTCCCGTGGGTTTGCAGAAGATGCACTACCACCTAACACCCTGCTGTCTCTTCTCTTCCAGCGATTCACGAGTTCCCCACAGACCTGTTCTCCAACAGAGAGCGACAACACGGCGCTGTCCTTCTACACATCCTCGGTGTAGGTATCCTCAAGGGCCAGGAGCCACTAACTTTCTGACGTAGGAGCTGCATCTGTATAGTATATAATGACAGTAGACCAGTGGTTCTCAACCTTCCTAAGGCCGTGAGATTTTAATACAGTTCCCCGTGCTGTGGTGGCCCCCAACCATAAGAGTATTTTGTTGCCACTTCATAACTGTTATCTTGCTACTGTTGTGAATCGTAATGTAAAGAACTGATATGTAAGCCCCCAAGAGGGTCACTCCCCACAGGCTAAGAACCACTGTCATGGAGTGTCTGAGTTCTTATTTACTCCTTGCAACAGCTTGGGAAGAGAATAGACATTAGGCTATCTTGCCCCAAAAGACTCTTCTCTTAAGTGTCAGGTGACTGTGTCCAGTGTCACCTAGTGTCTCCACTCCCAGCACAAACACGTGGTTCTTTTCCTGTGCCTCACTTTCTAGTTTCATAAGACAGGGGTGATGGCCCTGTATCAGACTAGATGTCAACTACATTGAACATGGTGTGGTACGCGGGTCCTCTGCAAGTGCTTGCTGCCGTGGTTCCTGTGTTTGCTTTCCAATCTCCTCGCCACATTTCTTGTTCCCCCGTTCAAATGAGATCCTGCCCGTTCAGGGTGCTGGCCACAGACCCCTCCTCTCCGAGGTCAGACAAACTCTGATGGCAAACAATAGAGTAATAGCAACTTAAATGGGAATGAGGAAGTCAAGCTCAAAGGTAAATTGCTGTTCTTGGACAGAACAAACCAAGTCAGATTTCGGCTCCCTGCCTATTTTTGCAAAGATTTGTTCATTTGTTTATGTATGTGTTCATTTGTTTGAGATAGCATCACCTATATCCAGGGTAGCCTCAAGCCTACTGTGTAGCTGAGGCTGACCAAAAACTTCTGATCCACTCCCCCAACCCACGCACCCTCCCACATGCATCTCCCAAGTGCTGGGATTATAGGTGTGTGCCGCCTTGTCCAATTTATGTGGTATTGAGGAATAAACCTCTTGTGTGTGCTAGGCAAGCAGTCTACTAAATGAGCTACAGCCCCAGCCCCTTCTTTTTTTTTTTTTTTTTTTTTTGGTTTTTTCGAGACAGGGTTTCTCTGTAGCTTTGTAGCCTGTTCTGGAACTAGCTCTTGTAGAACAGGCTGGCCTCGAACTCACAAAGATCCACCTGCCTCTGCCTCCTGAGTGCTGGGATTAAAGGTGTGCGCCACCACCGCCCGGCATGGCTCAGTGGTTAAGAGCTTTGCCTGCTCTTCCAAAGGTCCTGAGTTCAATTCCTGGCAACCACATGGTGGCTCACAACCATCTGTAATGAGGTCTGGCGCCCTCTTCTGGCCAGCCCCTTCTTAAGTGAAGTTCTTTATTGGAAGACAGCCACTTCGCTCACTGCTGTGCTCTCTGTGGCGGTCTCGAACTCAGAGATCCACCTGCTCCTCCCTCCCAAGTGCTGGGATTACAGGTGTGCGCCACCACTGCCAGGCTTCCGTGGGTGCTTTTGAGCTCCAGTGGCAGGACTCTAAAACTGCATCAGGTTACGTGGTCTCTGGAGCCTAAAATGCTTTCTGGCCCTCGTGGAAACCAACAGAAGACTCCGCTGAATGGTTGCCAGGAAGTGAGGCTGGTCACGGTCAGTTTCTTTTTGCTTCAAATCAGCCCCAGCAAATTTCCTCCTGCTCAGCAATTGGGCTGCCCAGTACTGTCTGCTTATAAATTTAAACTCAGAGCCACTAGCTTGTTTCTAGAAGTAATTTAATTCTCTGGTGGAGAACAAGGGCCAGGAGATGACGAAGGAGTTGTGATTGGCATGATAAACCACTAATGAAAGTGGTGGCTGGAATGGGGATTGTGGGCAGATTTTGAACTGTGGGCCTGCATATTATTTCTAGCATGGGGTTATTATCTTTCAGACATCCTGGCATTCACATGCTATCCCCTTTTACTAGGAGATGTAAATTTGACAGGTTTTCCCCATGGTTCTGTGGCCCTGCCCCACAAACAAAACCTTTATGGTTGAACCAGAGAATCAGTACCTTGGGAATTTGGCGAGAACCCTTCAAAGTAGTAATTGCCAAGCTAAGACTGGAGGACGGAACACAGGCCATTATTTGATTTTTCATGAATAAAGTTTTATTAGAACACGTGCACACCCATTCCAGGGCTGCTTTGGTTTTATAAGTGCAGAGATAGTAGTATATAGCAGAGACTAGTTGACCTTCAGAGGCTAAAATATGACTCCCTCCTTCCCCAACTTCATGTGTGTGTGTTAGTGGGTCTCTCCCTCCCTTTCTCCCCTTTACATTCAAATGAGATCCATCTCTCTCTCTCTTTTGTGTCATGTATGTGTTTATGTATACATGTATACATGCTTATGGAGGCCAGAGTTCTATATCTGGTGTTTTGCTCAATTGGGTTTCAACCTGTTTTTTGAAATAGCTTCTCTCATCTGGGCTTAGCAATTCAGCTAGACTGGTTGTTCAGCAAGCTCTGAGCGTTCTCCTGTTTCCATCTCCCCAGAGCTGGGGTTCCAGGCATGTGCCACCGCACCCACTTTTTACAGAGGTGCTGTGGATCTAGGCTCAGCTCCTTATGTTTACACAGCAGGCACTTTGTCAACTGAGCCATCTTCCCAGCTCCTCTTTACTATTTTTTGAAATATGATCTCACTATGTAGCCCAGGCTGGCCTAGAACTTGCTATCTTCCTGCCTTAGCTTCCTGCAGGCTGACGCTGTAGGCATGCGCCATCCTTCCCAGCTCCAGATCTGGATCTCGTTCTCTGTGAGAGCACTGGGAGAAAATACAGGCCCGTGTGGCCTGGATTTATGACAGTCTGCAGTTCAGCTCTCTGTTTCCCCATGCTAGGCCTCGGATCCCTTGTCTATCAGGGAGGATATGGAGGAACAATTCTTGGTTGCTGGGGCTCTTCATCTGTGCTTCTGCCCGCGGCCTGGTGTGGGTCTAAGGGGCCATCACTGAAACCAGCTTTCCCTTCGCAGGCTCTCTACATGTTCTACGCCCTGGCCATCGTGTGTGATGACTTCTTTGTCCCATCCCTAGAGAAGATCTGTGAGGTACGTGGAAAGGACCTGGAACCCTCCACAAAGCCCTGGGCGACTAGGAGCGCCTGTCATACAGCCGACAAGCATCAGAACGTTAGGAAGGCTGGGCTAGGCCAGAAAGCACTCTGGCAGAGACGACCATCCCACAGCCACCTAGTGCTGCACCGAGTCAGTGTCAGTGATGACATCCTGTCCTAAAGCTCAGCAGAAGCCATGGGCTCTGTGAAGTCACCCTCCAGCCCATTACACCCTAGAAGCGGTAGTTCTCAGCCTTCCTAACGTTCTGATGCTTTAATACAGCTCCTCATATTGCGGTGACCCCAACCATAAAATTCTTTTTGCTGCCACTTCATGACTATAATTCTGCTACTATTATGAATCGTAATGTAAATATCTGATATGGGACCCCAGAGGGGTTGCAACCCACAGGTTGAGAACCTCTGTTCTAGAAGCCATGAGGTGTGAGTCAAATCTGGCTAGCTAGGGAACAGGCAAGCCTGTGACTGACTGCTTTGGCACATTTCCCACAAACCATAGATGGCAGTCCCAGAGAGGACCTGGGTTGCCTAAGTGCTCCCCTGGGCAAACACTAAGCCATGGTGACAGGAGTCCTCTCTGTCCCCATTTACATCGTGTTCTCCCTCTATCCATTTTGTTCATTCATTTTCCCTATACAAGACCCTGGGCTCCCTCTGTGGTCTGCCTTTCTTGTAAGCTTCTAATCTAGTAGGGAAAAAAAACCTTATGTTCTCAGTGCTTACCATGTGCAGCCCCTTGGGGATTTGCTACCCCCTCACCTTATGAAGTCACCCAGCTCTTTGCGGCCATATTGTCAGGGTGGTGACAGATGGCTCTTGGGGACAGATACCTTCCTTCAGTTCATCTTGTTTCTGGTGCAACCAGGGGAGCATTGTGTCACCACACAGTAAAGAATGGCTGTTTTAGAACCTGGGTCCCCTGTGAGCTTGAAGAAGTGTTCTGGGTTTCCCCTTCCCTGACTCCCCCACATGGATCATGGGAGATTAGTGCAGAGGATTTTTATCTCAGAACCCTAAGGATAGAGGTTGGGGGATAGTGGTCCTTACATGGGTGCTGTGACTGAAAGCTGCCTCCACCTAGGAAACATGCAGCCATGGCTCCTAGCTTAATGTGAATTAGATCTTTTTCTCTGCAAAGATAGCTGACATCATAATTTAAGGAAGAACACACTTGCTTAACTCATGATGACAGGGGTTTAAGTACACTCTGGCTAGCTACATTGTTTCTAGGCTGTGATGGGACAGACACCATGGGAGAGGGAGTGTTGATGGAACAAAGCTGCTCCCCTCATGGTGGCCAGAAACAGAGATGAAGAGAGATGAATGTTGAAGACAAATCATCACCCCAAGAACACACTCCTAGTGACCCACATTTTTCTCTAGGTCTCGCCTCCAAACTTTTCCAGTGCCTTCAGATAACAGCATCAAAACTTTGACTCCATCAGTAGCTTTATCCAGATCCACTGATGAGGTCAGGGCCCATGTGATCCAGCCACTTCTCAAAGCCCAGCTCTGAACATTGTTGCACTGGGAGCCAAATCTTTAAGCCAGGAGTCTTTGGGGAAATACCTTGTGTCAGACTAATGTATACTCAGTACACATTCGCAGTCCTCCTAGGCCATAGCTTTGGAAAACCATAACAGTAGGTTGGAGCCTTTTTGCTCTCTGGGGTTGAGAGAAATCCAAGGAAAATAGGCTAGGGCTGCAAACTTTGAGGGTGTTAGGTGCTGTTAGGGGCGACTGTGGCCATAAGGACAGAGGGATGAATAAGGGTGTTGATCTTAGTACTCCTTTAAGGGCCTTTGATAGCAAAGAGCTAGAGGGAGGGAATGCCACTGCTGGGGAGAGGCCTAGGAAGACTTCTTAGAGGAGCTGACATTTGTCCAGGCTGGGGAGGTAGGGAATATTTCAGCAAGCAGAGGGGAAAGGATTCTAGGAAGAAGAATGGTATAGGCCAAGGTCAGGGGCTGAAGGGACAGCAGGCAGCATGGCCTCAATCCTGCGGGAAGTGGCTGCAGATGCTTGGTGGGGCGCCTGCCTCCTCTGCAGACTTTTTCCAGTGGCGGCATTGAAGTGGGTAGGTGTGGGGAGCAGTTAGTCCCTAGTCTGTGTTAACCCCAGAGCTCTGACCCTTCTGTAGCTAGCTGATCAGAGGAACTGACCCCAACCTTCCCGCAGGGCTCAAGAGCCCAGACCACCTAGGGTTACCAAGGGGCCCCTTGTCTTCCATTTTGGATTGGAAGTTGGGCCTCCATGGCTGAAACATGGCCTTGCTGAGCAGCTCCTCTCCTTGTCCTGTGCCAGCTCAATCCTGGGGACAGACCCTCTGGATGTCTGAGACTCTGTCTGGATGCTGGGTTTGCCACAGAGAAACATCTAGAATGTAGGAACCAGGCATGTATTGGTGTTCAGATCCCACAGCCTCAGGACAGTTTCCAGACCCTCGCTCGGCACCACTGTGTACTCCACCTTGTCCTGACCTCTAGGGACCCACAGTGACAAACGCTAGCTCTACCTTCATAGTCCAGAGGAGAAGGGGAGCACATGTACTGCAAACCCTCATCACAGAATCTGATTCAACGAGGATAAAACAGATGGGGTCTGAGAGGGTGTGGCTGGCCCCAGAGATGTGGGCAGACTTTCTCAAGAGTTGTGGACAGCAATCCGGGAGTGTAGAGAAGGAAGAGAAAACAGATGGGTCAGGTGGGAAAGGGAAGTTGAAGGCTGGCAGAGGGCATAGGGTCTGTTCTTTGGGAGGAGAGACTATGGCTGCGGAGCTGGGCTGAGGCCAGCACTGTGCCACCGAGAGCTTTCTGCTGCCAGCCAGCGCAGCCACTGTGTCTACCCCACCCTTGCCACACCCCAGTTGCCTGTGTCTTCTCTGTTTCAGAAACTTCATCTGAGTGAAGATGTGGCTGGTGCCACCTTCATGGCTGCTGGAAGCTCGACACCAGAGCTGTTTGCTTCTGTCATTGGTAAGAACATCAGGCAGCTAGGACACAGTGCGGGGAGAACCAGGGCTTGCTGCCTAGTGCAATGGGACATTTACCAGCTCTGAGACTCGCTTTCCCCTCCCTACCTGTAAACCTAAGGCATCAGAGGGGCAGGGAGTAGACGAGTGATTTCTTAGAGTATGGGGTTCTAATGGGTACTGGGTCTCTTATGAGATGAAAATGTTCTAAAATTAGATTATGACCTTTGTTGTAAAATTTTGTGGCTCTGCCAAACTGCCAGACTGCATCGCTAGTTATGCTAATTATGTCTCAATAAAGTTATTTAAAAACATGGGCTTTGGTCATTGAGATGGCTCAGCCAGTAAAAGTTCCTGGCAGACAACCCTGAAGGCTTGAATTCAGTCCCCTAAACCCAAAGAGAGAGCCCACTACTGAAAACTGTCCTCTGACTGCCACACATGTGTCATTTTATACACACATACACATGCACACACCATACATATGATAATGATGATCATGATGACGATACACTTAATTTGACTTAATGGCAAAACATATGTGCATGGGAGGGTCAGGTTCCCAGGGCTCTACTGTGGCTTGGCCATTATCACCTTCTCATTCCAGGTGTGTTCATCACCCACGGAGATGTTGGTGTGGGGACAATTGTAGGCTCTGCTGTGTTCAACATTCTGTGCATCATTGGAGTGTGTGGACTCTTTGCTGGACAGGTCAGTGAGTTTTTTTTTCTTTGTCTGCTGAACCAGTCCCTGTAGAATGGGAGTGAGCTTCTCCTGAGATAGTTGGGGTAACAATGGGGACACCCTGATGAGGCTGGTCATGTCACTTATCTATGTCCTCCTCTGAACCCGTGTCCTCCCCTATACAGTGACCTTAACACTCCTTCCCTTCTAATGGCTTGAGAACCTGAAAGACTAGAGCTGTGTTTAGGAACCTGGCCAGTTTATGGTGGACATTCAGGCAATAGCAAGAGCTGTTTAAGAAGGATCTCCTTGGACCGTGGTTGGAGTGAGGTCTTAGAGCCATCTGGGCTTCTCGCCTCCTCTACAGACAAAAGGCTAGCTGTGGTCAGAACCCATCTGACACAAGGTCAGAGAATGTTAGGCTTGCCTCACAGCAGAAAATCATGGCAAGGCCCTACCCTGCTCAGGGTGGCAGAGGTAGGCAGGCAGCTGATAGTTCATCACACACACATGTGTCTGCCATAAGGGCCAACTCTTGCTATGAAATGTGCCTGGCCACCCCCACAGAGGAGTAAGCCATTGTCTGGTTTCCCCACACCTGAGAACTTGACTTGGGTTCTGTTAATGTCACCAGCGGTAGCCAAGAGCTAGCGGTAGCTGGGGCAGCAGCCCTGGGCCCATCCTTCCTCTCTCTGGGCAGCTGGCCCGGTCCCAGCCTCTTGGCAACAGCAGCTGATGACTCCTCTCTGACCCGGCAGGTGGTGCGGTTGACATGGTGGGCTGTGTGCCGTGACTCTGTGTACTACACACTCTCTGTCGTCGTACTCATAGCGGTGAGTCAGCCCTCACACCAGAGTGTGAGGCCCCAAGAAGGCACAGGTGCCCGCCTACCTGTTCTTGACCCTATGGCAGGAGAGGTTGCCACACCGACAGTGGAATGTGTTGACCCCCTCTCTCTGTTCGTATTGGCCCCTCACACCGCTTCTCACACTGCACCTTCCTCTCTAAAGACCTCAGCCTTGGTCCCTGCATAATGAGATTAAGTCTCATTTTGATGCTTAAAATCCTTACACGAAACAAAATATTCAATGGAAGTTCAAGCATGGACCCACATGAGGCCCTTCCAACCCTACATCTTCAGACCCACTTCTAGGAAGCAGGTTTTGGGCTGAGCAATAAACCTAAATACTCAGGAGACTGTGGCTGAAGGACCGTGGTCAAGACCATCTTCAGCAGTTTGGGAGAACTGCATCTCGAATTGAAAACTATAGAAATGAGAAGATACAGCTCTGTGGTCATGGGCCAGCCCAGCATGTGCAGGAAAGGGCCTGTGTGTAGTAGTGCACAGTAAATAATAAGAAGCCAGTGTCTGGGTTCTGCGACACTGCAGAGTGGAGGAGGGGCCTCCTCAAAACCATCACAGCCGGCAGGGTAGCCGGGAGCCCGGGACAAGAAAAGGAGTAAAAAGGCAGAGGAGCCAAAAGAGGACCCCTGGAGTCTGTTAGTGTGGAACGTACCCCCCAGGCCCCAAGAGCTGGGGTGACATTGTGGCCCATACAGTGAAGCACACTATCAAGTGGGTGCCATCCATAGAGGGACAGTGTTGGTCTCTGCAGTGCGGCATGAGGACAGATGCCTGTGACACCTGGATTTCAAAGAAATGTGTGACCGTTTCTATCTGTCCAGACCCAAGAGTATGACTACCCTTATATTCATTACCTACTGCATTGTAACAAAATTCCTCCAAAGCTGGGCAGGAGTAGGGTGCACTGCAGTCAAAGGTCAGAGGCGTGGCACCGGGGAAGCTACAGCAAGAGGAATGTAAGTCCCAGGCCAGTCTTGTCTGTTATATAATGAGATGCTGTCCAGAAAAAAGAAAAAAGAAGTTCCTCAAACCAACCAGCTTAAGACAGCAAGCATTGACCCCACAAGTGAGAAATCTGGGGGTGGCTGAGCTAGGAAGAGAAGTGTCTCAGGACACACAGTCAGGTGAGCCCCATCTTCAGAAATACCTAGTGGTTGTCAGCTGATACCAAGGCCTAGCAGGTCATCCCACAGGGTAGCTGTGCCCTCACAGCAAAGGTGAGGAGGTCAGGTTTCGGAAAGGCTGTGCCTTCCACCTTAGAAATGACCAGCAGCAAGTGAGCATTCCCCCCTCGTGCTTAGAAGGGGAGTACATAGTCAGTAGAACAACTGAGGCCAGCTCAAAAACTGCCCACCACACCCAGAAAATGACATGGTTTGGGGGAAACAAGATACCTATGTGAAATTTCAAAAAAATAAATCCACAGTACCCTGAACATACCATAAATGGGCAGCAAAAATAACTCTTAAGAGACTGACGTTCTTTTGGTAATCATTTTGGCAGGAAGTCACTGGAATATCCAATGATGTCATCTGCTGCTGGCCCAGAAACTGCCAGCCCTCCACTGCAAAGGCAGGCTGGTGCCAGCGTTTGGGGCTTGACCCCAGGGGTGGTGCCCCTCTCCCTCTCCCCAGATAATGAATTATTCCTCATAAAACTCTAAAATGGCCAAGGAACACTCTTCGGTCTTCATAAGAGTAAATTTCCCTGGTTGTGAATTAAGTATTCGCTTTAAACACTTGAGCTTGAACAATAAAGTCAAGGACACTGTTTTTCTGCTGCCTGAATACTTGTTGTAACATATTTACTATATATTTTATCTATTTTATGTTTCTTATCCCAAGTACGAAGAAAACTTCACAATGTAGCAGTCTCTGTCTCTTGTCCTTCTCACATTCTTGCTGTTATTGCCTATAAATGCCAGTAGCCCTCCTTTGGGCTCTATAAGCTAAAAATGTCCCTGTAAAAGCATCTCAGACTCTCCCTTTGTTGTGTGGCCTTCCTCAGAGTCATGGGTCCAAAAGGCTCCCAATGATGTCTGACTAGGGAGCTTGAAGTGACTTCCTAAGGCAGGGACTGTGTGTGCTGCCCATTGCCACAGACTGTAGACCCAAGTTCAGACAATAGCCCCTAGCCTCTTCTGGTACTATATATAGGGACCTTTTTGTTTCCATGGTCAGGCTGTTGGGAGCATCCCTGACACCTCTTCCTACACTGAGCTGTAGAGTCCACCCCTTCCCTTGGCCACAGAGCATCCTTCATGTGTGTCTTGTCCCAGAGATGCTGGATGGGAGGCATGTTATGTAGGATGTACGGAAAAAAAAAGAACCAATAGGAGGCTGGTAGATGGAGTGATAGGCAGATGTGAATGGAAAGACTTAGAGATGGGTAGATGGACTGATGGATGGAAGGACAGATGAATGGATGGGTGGAAATGCTTTGGGGAATGAACTCGAGTGATCTTAGATCATGCCACCTGCAAGCTAGAGACCCAGGGAGCTCAGTAACATAGCCCAGTCCTGGGCCAAAGGCTTGAGAATCCATGGCAGCACTGGCATCAGTTGTAGAGTTAAAAGGCTGAACGTGGAAGGAGAAGGAATGGGGTCATAGTTAACATCCTCTGGTCGTTTTCCTCTGAGTCCTCAGCTAACTTGGTGGTGTCTACCCATAGTGAGGAAGGCTAGCTCTTTCCTTCTCAGTCCACTGATTCTAATGCTAGTCCCTTCCACGAACACCTTCACAGACACACCAGCAATACTGTTCTGCAAAGTACCTGGGTACCCCTGAAGCCAGGCAAGTTGGCACTTAAGATTAGCCTATTGTTGAATTGTATCATTGTCCCTCTACCATCTATCCCCTCCACACACTCACCCTGCCTTCGTTTACACAGCTGGACCTTGGAATTCCAAAAGGGGTTACTCTCTGTTTTTAAGAAAACTAGCCGCTAGGCTACACATACACACGTGTGTTATACATGCAGGCACAGGTGTCTACCCTGAATTTTCTTCAATTTTAGCCACTTTGTTCTCATAGCAGGGGAAGCTCCTGTCAGGTCTACCCCAGCAACTACCTAGGCTATAATAAAACATAGGCCACCTCACTTGGGATGACCACACTGAGCCAGTGAACATCTCGGAGTTACAGTAGGTTCCCACTACGACCGTCTCAGAGCTGCCGTAGGTTCCCACTAAGGGAAGGTCACCTTCCATGGTGGAGCAACTAGGAAATACAGAGATCGAAGGCCAGTGTGTGTTAGATCCAGGCATGTACTCTGCTTCCCTTGTAATCAGTGTATTCCTTTGTTTCCTTTGCTTTTCCAGTTCATATACGACGAGGAAATAGTGTGGTAAGTTTTTAACTGTTTTCTTGTCGCTAACTGCCAGTATCTATGTATGTTGGGTTGCCAAATCATTTTCATATTTAGTTTTGCAAGCATAGATTTGCTAGCTTATGAAAATGCTGGGGCTGTCATTCCCAACAGCCTTGTCTTTGTCCTATTAGAGTGACAGAATCATTTCCCCCAAGGTTCCTGCCTGGCTACTATCAAGATACACATAAAACTAAACTGATGAGGGCAACCCTACTTCACACAAAGATAAGCAAGAGTGAGAAAGGGTTTGGTCATGGGTTTATTTCTGGGAGGAAGAGGTAGCAGAGGTGCCCTGGCAAGGCAGTGAGGGAGGGACAGAGTCCCATATGCCACGAAGGCAAAGACATGTCATGCAGACCCCTCCCTTGTGACTGGTAGAGGAATCAAACTCAGGGAACGTAGAGGTTTTACTACAAAAATCAAGAAGCTGGCAAATGCCTGCCTCACAAGTTTGAGGGCCTGAGTTCAGATCCCCAGCATCCACATAAAAAACCAGGTGTAGGGACGTACATCCTAATTCCAGCACTGCAGGAAGAGGCAGGAGAATCCCCAGGGTCGCTCTGCCATCCTGTCTGCCCAAATCAGTGCACTCCAGTTACAGTAAGAGACCCTGTCTCGAACAACAAGATGGAGAATGACTGGGAGAAGCTCCCCAGTGTTGACCTCTGGGCTCCACATACCACACGCATATGAGTGTGCACTCGTATGTACGAATGCACTTGTCCATACATACATACCACATGCAGACACATCAAAACAAGCACACTTTTAAAAATAATTTTAGAAGAAAATACTTGTGACACTAAACAAGAGTTAACTTTATTTTTTATTTTTTTATTTTTGGAATTGACTTTCTTAAATTGAGATTCATGAAGTACAAACTTCAAAGGAATATGTTGATTCTTCTACCCTACACCCTGGGGTATGTTGACATCTCAGTTCATATGCCACACAATTGCCTGGTCATTGGCATCGTCCAGACCAGAATCTGCATCCTGCAGGGAGCAACTTCTGAGAACACACTCAGATGACCACTGAGAACAGCAATTGCTTGACAAGAGTGACGTCATGCCCAGCACCCAGAGAGCCCTGGCTAAACGGCCATACCTGGTCTCATGTCTTCAGCTGTGGATGGGTTGGGATGGATTGTACTGAGATTATCTGTAGGTCCATTTCTCGTTCATGAATTGCATGTTAACAAGGAATGAGCTCCCAAAACGACTGACCATGCCCAGTATGTCAGAGAAGCAAAAACGATGTGGCTTCTCAAGTTTGCGATCACAGATGCAACCCCACTCTCCACGCAATAGTTTGTGGGATTGGGTTATACCCACAAGACAGCAGTAGAAGAATGTTCCAGAAAGACAATACAACACTGTACCTGGTGGATGGCCCAAAAGGCTTCTGTGCCCCACCATGTCCCTTTCCCAGGGATTGTGTCTTCCTGTTCCCATAGCCTTTCTGGTCCCTGACAAGACTCTAGAGTGGGCCTAGGTTCTCTTAAGGCTTAAGGCCATGGGATTTGGCATCTGGGGGTGACAGCTGGGGGTGGGGCTCTCTGTAGTCCTGTAGACTGCTATGATTGGGAAGACCCAAACCCAGCCTTCTCTCAGTTACCAAGAGAACTCTCAATGATAAACAACCCTATGCTGGGGTGACCCACCTGAACCTCTGGGACAGAAAAGCGAGGCTACCCCACCTTGCCACTAGCCTTGACCCGTGCAGCCCCAGCCTGCGGGTACCATGGCCTCCTGCACTCTAACCACACTCTCCTTTATCTCTCCAAGGTGGGAAGGCCTGGTGCTCATCATACTGTACGTGTTTTATATTCTTATCATGAAGTAAGTGGCTTCTCCCTTTCCCTGAGACGTGGAGGTACCCTTGCCTCCATATCCTACTTATGTCCTTGCTCAGAACAGGGAATATCCTCCATCCCACCTTTCAGTTTCTTTGGGGCAACCTTCATTCTCTAGTGGACATGGTCAGGGCATCCACAGTGGGGAACTGGCTCAGACACTGGTGTCGTTCTTCCCCAGGTTAGGGGACAATACTGGGTGGCTGATGTACGGCACAGAGACACTGCTTTCCAAAAATGAGTCCCCAGAAAACACCCGTGTCCCTCCCTGCTCTGGGCAACTCCTCTGCCCCAGGGTATAACCTCTCTTTTGCTGTTTCAATAAGTCTAGCAACAATACCATTCTCAAGGCTCATCAATTTAACCTCTGTCCCAGGCCTTATCAAATGCCAGTTGTCAAGGTCACTGTTTATTCCGGCAACAGAGCCCCACTCATAATTCTGGGGGTGTATTCTGGGTTGGAAAACCTTGAGCCACTTGGGAAGCTGCCTAAATCCAAATCACCTTAAAACTACCCTTGAGGAAGACTAGACAGCCACAAAGATGAAGTTCTGACATGCTTCAGTACGAATGACCCTTTTAAAGCTCACCAAATAGAAGCAGCCATTCCCAAAAGGCCAATGTCAGATATAATTCAGTGTTCACAAGGTATCCCAAAGGATCAAGTCCATGTCACATAGATTAGAGGTCAGTGAGAGGCTGGAGTGATGGGGACAGGCTTGCTATTGGGATGATAAAAAAAAAGTTGGGGAATTATTAGTGATGATTGTATAATAATAAGTACAATCAATATCACCAAAGTTCTTAGAACATAAGAAATAGCTATAGTGATAAATTACATATATGCATGTGTGTATAATACATGTGTGTTTATGTACATATGTATATGTGCATATGTGTAATTCTACCAAAAAATAACTATTTATGAATATTCATGAGCCTAGCTGCATGCAGGTTTCTCTTCTCTCAAGTAATTAAAGAGAACACCATGGGTGTTATGAGAGTCCTCACCTTTACATAAAACATCATATTGTATAACTATCTCACAAAATCATATTTTCTAAAATGGGAAAATTAAAGTGTCTAGCAGCTCGAATATTCTTTAGTGACTGCCATCGACAGCTTTTTAGTGAACAGCCAGCAGCAGAGAGGCTCTCAGAGGATGGCTGTACTGGCCTTGAGTGACATGGGAGACAGATGGTCACCAAGCAGCCCACTTGAGCAACAGTTGCTTTCTGGGGAGGGAAAAGTTGTGGTGGTGATGCCACCTTCGAGCCTGTCCTGTTGGTTGGGCTGAACTGCTATTATTAGGATAAGCTCTAAGAAGCATTAAATGCCTTGGCTGTAAGGCCTCTGACACCCCGAGGAGGGCACTATAGCCCAGTAGAAACAGGTGCCTCCAGCCTGCACATGCTCCCAACATTCCTGCTAGAAACCTCTTCAGCGCAGCTAGACAGCCTTCCTGGTTACCATCTATGCCCAGCAACCGGTGACTGTATGCCTGGTGCCCCATGCATCTGGTCGGGTGAGACCCCCTCCACTGCTCTGACCTCCTGCCTTACCTGACTCACAGGTACAATATGAAGATGCAGACGTTTTTCACAACCAAACAAAAGAGCATTGCAAATGGTAACCCAGTCAGCAACGAGCTGGAAGATGGTAATGACCTCTATGATGGTAGCTATGATGACCCTTCTGTGCCATTGCTGGGGCAAGGTAAGGCTGAGCAGACAGGAGCTGTGGACCCTTGTGGGAGCCACTCTGCGGACACACACACACTGTCACCATAAACCTTTAGTCCTGCACACCCCAAATGAGGAAAGGAGACCCATGTTTGAGATGTTACTCAGATCGACAGTTCACTTAGATGAGAAAGGATCAAAGGGGGAAATCCCATTTAAAAAAAAAAATACATGAACTAAATCATAGAAATTTCCCCATGCTTCCAGAGGCAGGTGGGAAGTCCGATTGACTTTAGACATGCAATGTTGTTGCCCAAAAGAAAAGCCCAGCATAGGAAGCTTAAGTAGTAAAAAATCTGGGCCTCCCTGTGCATCTCAAGTGCCAGGCCATGTCCCTGGGAAATTCATCCTGGACAGTGTCACCTCCTAGGCTTGTGAACACTTGCCTAAAGGGGCAGCCTTGGAGCTTCACAGCAGCCCATCCCATCCCAGAGGCCTGCTTGGAGGCCCATTGTTGAAAATAGCTTCATTGAACCTAGACAACAATAAGGACTCTAAGGGAGACATGCATGGATCTAATCTACATGGGAAGTAGAAAAAGACAAGCTCTCCTGAGTAAATTGGGAGCATGGGAACCTTGGGAGAGAGTTTAAGAAGAGGGGGGAAGCAGGGAGGGGAGCAGAGAAAAATGTAGAGCTCAATAAAAATCAATTTTAAAAAAAAAAAGAAAGAAAATAGCTTCATTGCCCTAGTTTTTTCTAAGAACCGGTGGCCTCTGGAGCCAGGCCCTATCTTCTTGGTCACAGTCTTTGAATTGTCTTGATTTGAGAGCTACTTTTTTGGGAATATCCTCAATTCTTAATAATCCAGCTGTCAGGTAACACCCCCGACATGGGTCAGCTGTCCCATCCAGACCAGCTTTAAAATCTGTGAATGGTATTTGTGTTGGGAAAAGGAAGTCCAGGGCTGTGTGGCATCCTTGGTCCACTCCAGGTGTCCTCCACCCTTTTACTCGGTGCCCCAGGCAAGTCTCAGCGTTTCCTATGGGTCTTTAGCTTGCTTGTTGTATCAGGAATGGGTGGTCTCAGAAGTTCTTCTTGTCTGTAGTGGTGGCTAAGGAACCTGTGTTCCTCGACCCTCTGTAGCCTCTACCCTGGGCAGAGCAAGCAGAAGATTCGTCTCAGATGCATTTTGCACAAGTCTCCCGCCATGTCTTGTATTTTCCCAAGAGGAAGGTGCTTGTCACAGATGCTCTACTGAGCGACACATCTTTCTATATGGAAGAAGAAACCCATTGAGACAGGAGAGGGGTTTCAGTTCGGGGAACCCCCTCTTGCCCCTGAAGACACCCGCATGAGGGACAGCCCCAAGGAAGCCCATATCATGGAGATGAAGGCATTATACATGTCTCATAAAGTCCCAGCAAGCGTCACTGGGAGCAAGTTGTGGGACACCGCTCACTGAGGGGGAAGCTCCAACATTGGCCATGGTTTAGGATTTAGCCCTCCATAGTCACAGAGACTCTGGGGTACCCATTGCAGATACCAAAGCCTGGCAGGAGAGAGGCTGCCCTGTTCAGCACATAAGCAATACCAGAAGGTCCTTTAAACCTGGGTGGCAAAGAAGAAAGATCTGAGTGGAGAGTCAGGATGTGCCCACTTCCTCCTGTCCTGAGTTTGGCAGTGGATGCCCAACCCCAGTGCCCTGTGAGAGCCACTGTGTGTGAGATCCTCAGCTCTAACTTTCCTAGGAAGTTCAGGCTCCCCAAGCCTGCTGCCCACAATCAGGGCCCTTTCCTGGAGCCCTGTGGTGACTCTCCATCACTTTTGAACCCAGAGACAGTAGGGCTTCGTGGGTTTAATACCACCACCTCCACATCCAAGGTAACTTCTAAAAAGTTGGAAGACTGGTCACTGAGCTGGCCTAGACACTGGGACTTAGAGAGAAATAAGTCTCTTACCCCTTATTAAACAGATGCATTTATAGCAAAGGCAATGGGAGGAAAGGATCCCAGAAGGTTGGATAATGAAGCACAGCCTCTGACTTCTGGGTTTGGAGAACCTACCTAGATGTGTAAACTCAGGGACTGCATCCAGTCTTTACTATCCCCAGAAGGCACTCCCTAGAGCCACTGACAAGTTGTCACAGCATAATTTCCCCTGGGTAGAGTGGGAGGAAGAGCTCCCAGTGACACCCAGGACTGAGATGACCAGGACATCCCACTTTGGTTGTCTGACAAGGCTGCCATGGCAGGAGACAACATCACATCCTTTCCCCCATCCTCAGCCTCCTGGCAGGTGGCTCACTAGTCACGGTACTGAAAAGGGTATCTTAACTGCCTGCTGACATTTCGAGGAGTCCCTTGGGCTGGGCTTGTAGCTCAATGGTAGGGTGCTTGATTAGCACACACAAGCCTCTAGGAAGAATAAATAGGAAATAGACTGCTCTCCCCAACCCTAGATTTCTCATATAAAATCTAAAGCTTAAAGCTTAGCTTATTTGTAGGAGAAGCAGGGAGAAGCCCTGTTGTACTTAAATATTCTTAGACACCATGTAGCTCAGCTCAATGTTTAGTCCTTCTGATGCTTCTCTGGTGGCGTTGTTCACAGCCTTGCAGCCAAATCTACCTGGCCACCGGGTGTCATATTGGATGAAGTTTATCTAGCTCAGAGAACTCTCCAGGAGACCTTCCAAGCTGCCCTGATGTTAGTTAGACACAACCTAAGTTTAGAAAGAGACAGGAGGGGCAATACCAGGCCTTGGATGGAATTGCCAGGAAAGCATCTTGTGGTTGAGTACCCTCTGGCCTACCACTCTTAGCTTGAATGTGATGTGGGCAAGAGAGCCAGGTGTCATGACCCCTGCCTCACAGGCTGCACAAGCTTTTGAGAACAAGGTCTGTCCATGGGGTACTTGTAATGAGGCTGGTTCTACAGAATGGAGTGTAGTATCTGCGACAGGGGTTTGCTGGGGCCCCTCCCTCTGGAAGCCCAGAGCATCGAGGCTCCCTGTGGAAGGAGCCTGCTACTAACACCCTCCTTCATGCAACCCCCCGGCATCCCTACCAGCAAGAGCTCTGCCCCCAGATTCTGCCGCCGCACGCTAACCCACCTGTGGCCATCTGTGCCAGCCTCTGTGTCCTTAACTCTTCTTCTAAATTGTAAGTAATCTGCTCTCCTCCTGGCCATAACACATGCTTTTAAGCAATAGACACAATCCATGAGCCAAGCCCCACACTGTCCACCTCTGTGAAGGTTGGTGTCCGTCTTGGACAGGCGCATGGGCCTCTGGCTGTTTCTAATCCACCTGCCTCCTGTCTGCTGAGCCTTGCTGCCTGCGTGGGGTGTAGTGTCTGTGAGTGCGTTTGCCCGGGCAGGGGGGAGGCTGTTTGCTGTGCATTTTGTGCGTTTTTGTACCATTAACTTCTGCATGAGTTTGCCCTCTGGACCTGCTCCTTGGTCTCTCAACTCTTCATGCGGGACGCCACGGGATCTGGTAACGGGTGCAGAGGAACACCATACCTCTTCTTAGCCCCTTCAAGGGGACGTGCTACTTGCTTCAAGGGTGCTGTGTTTGTGAGTGGTTTGATTACTTTCCCTGGTGCTTGGAGTGCCATGCCGAGCTCCTGTGGACACAGGCACAGGACTGGGATTATGTACGGTCTCCCAAGGGAAAAGAAAGAGTTGGAGAGGGGAGCCAACCACATTGAGGATGTCAGGGTTCATCTAAGACACTGAGCCCAGACGGCAGCATATCCTCAGATAAACAGACTCCCTCTAGGACCCCTAATGTCTGGTCTAGGCATTATGCATGGAGCCAAATCTTTGACCACCCACCCAGCTTGCCTCCTGGGAAACAAAATTGAAAGCAGCCACCCCAATAGCAGTGAAGATGGCCCGCTTCAAGACAGAGCCCCTAGGAAAGGTTAATGTGATACTGTCCTCTGTTCCCAGCATTTCCACTCCTAAAAACCCTTATTGACTTGGAAAGTTTTATCCAAGTGTCCAAAAATCAAGGTGGCGGTAGTGGTCCTGACTTGGTTATGAGTGACAGATGTAGGGACCTGTCTATGGCACAGGCAGATTGTCCCAGTGAGTCCTAGGCAAGACACTTGAAAGACCCTTGCAGCTAGTCAAGGCTGAACCCCTATCCCCAAGAAGAGAGGGATCTGAGAGAGCCAGGCACCAACCATGGAGAAGCCAGGTGTAGCACATGGGTAGCAGGACACATGCTGAACCTGTCTAACTTGCTGAGTCATGGGTATGTCAGAAGTAAGCCACACTTTGAAGGGAGATGCTGAAGCTAGGTCTCTGACCTCAGAGTAGCTGCCAGCTACCAAGCATTGCCCCCAAGCTGTTGGCCATGAGGGGAAGTTAGTCCCTATCACTAGAGCACTGTCCTCTAAGGAGTCAACACTGATCATGAGCTGTGGTCTACAGTGAAGGAGAAACCTCCCTACAGCAAGACCCCAGTGGTGATGGTGGATGAGATTCTGAGCTCTAGTCCTCCCAAGTTCACCTTCCCGGAGGCCGGCCTACGCATCATGATCACCAACAAGTTTGGGCCCAGGACCCGACTACGGATGGCCAGCAGGATCATAATTAATGAGGTAAGTTAACTAAACACACGGCTACAACCTGTAACCCTCGGACTGCATGTGGTGAAGAGTAGCTATGAACGCCACCCAACACAAACTTGTAACCTTGCCTAAAACACGATTTTTTTTTTAACTCAATTACGTGCTTCTTAAGCATGAACTTTGCGGATGACAAGACCATGTTGCATGTCAGAAAGGCTGGGTACTCTGGCTAGCAGAAAGTGAATAGCCTTGGGTGGGTCTGGTAGTTACACAGGCTCTATCCCCTTAGGACTCTTCCTGGAGTTTCAGGCATGGGAGGAAGGAGGGTGGGGGGCCTGCAGAGGCTTGTCATGGAAGCTGAAGCAGAAGGTGGAACCCCACGCCTAAGCTATTTCACTATTTGTCAGTTGCTAGAGCTGAACTAATTAGAGAAAGGGGAACCTGCAGTATGGGTGGTTTCTTCACAGTGTTAATTAGAGAACCAAGCATGAACACACTCCCATTCTCTGTGGATCATGACCCTTGAAGAATCGCCAGTTGTCTTAGTGTTCTGTTGCCGTTCACCATGACCAAGGCAATTTATAAAAGGAAGCCTTTAATAGGGAGCTTGCTTACAGTTTCAGAAGATTAATCCATCATCCTGGTAGGGAGCGTGGCAGACAGCAAGCAGGCATGATGCTAGAGAAGGAGCTGAGAGCTCACATCCGATCCACAAGTTGCAGGGAGGGATAGGGAAGGTACCGGACAGAAGGAGGGAGACAGACAGACAGATGGATACAGACTTGGTCTGGTGTGAACTTTTTAAACAACCATTTTTATCTTTTTGCCATGGGTCACAAATCACAGCACAAGGGGGAAGGAACTCCTGGAGGCAGATTTCTTTCTAAATCAACAGGGGATTAAACAACTTTTGTGGGGGACCAGCTCCAAAACCCCTCACCCACCCAACACTTTTAAGACTTATACATTCTTGAGACCAAAGCCCACCCCCCAGTGACACACCTCCTGCCACAAAGCCACACCTCCTAATTCTTCCCAAGCAGTTCTACTAGTTGGGGACCAAGCATTCAAACATATGAGTCTATGGGGGCCATTTACCTTCAAACCACCAAACTGATGAATGAAGGTGACCTCTGAGGATTTGTTCTTCACACTTTGTGTTCTGAGTGTCTCCTCATTTGGAAACAGTAGTCAGAACTTGGCTAGCACTCAACCAGACTGCAAAGATAACATGGTACATCGCTCAGCAGCTTAACCTGTTTCCAAGCCTTGCTTTCTAAGTGCATTCCAGATCTTGCTGGCTTTATTCTCTGAAGCATGCAGTGGCCAGAGGACCAAGACAGTGAAACTTAGCACACAGGTGTCTGCAAAAGCATTATTCCCCAGAGACTAAAGGTTGTCTCTTTGGGACACTTACGCTTTGATTTATGGTTCAATGTGTCGTACGGGTAGAAAGCAAGGGGTATGCCTTTCTGGACTTTAAGTCATTCTGGTCTATATTTGTGAAATTCATTTCAGGGACCTTTTATAGAATCTTGCCCATTTGTCAGAAGCATGAGAATCCTGTGCTGTGGGGAGTGTGGTAAATAACTCCAGAAGATTGGGGGCAATGACTTTATAGTGTCTTTTATCACACATAGGTTTGAAGTTGTTTATTTGTTTGAGAAAGCTAGGCTGGTCTTGACTTCATGGTGCATTTCAGGCTGGCCTGGAACTCAAGATCCTCCTGCCTCAACTTCCTTGCACTGGGCTTACAGTTATGTGCACCACACCAGGCCGGAGTGGCAGGTTTTGATGAGCTGGTAAATACAAGTAGTTGGTATCACAAGTGTTTTCACTGCTGGGGTTGCCCTGCTCTGTAAGGGAGCCTGAGAGCCACAGAGTCTGGGCTCCGGAGAAAGGAAGTGAGTCCTAATCCCACACCCACCACTAGATCTCTGTCTCCTTGGTCTCAGCTCCTGTCTGAGGTTCCTGGACAGGGTGCTTCCAGCTTTCAAGATTTCATCCACATGCATTGGAGGGTTGCGCCTGGGGCCTAAGCAGTGACTTTAAAGACAGTCGTCATAGGATGAAACAGAGGAAAACTAAACCCACAAAATATCCAGGCTTATTTCTTGAGACACTCTGAGGAAGTAGCTCAGTCAGTAAGGTGCTTGTCTCAAAAGCATAGGGACCCGAGTTCAATCCTCAGAACTTGCATTTTAAAAGCCAGGCCTATTGTCATGTACTTGCAATCCCAACACTGAGGTTCTGCTTTAAATAGAAACAGCAGACAGCTCTTAAGGCTAACCCATTGTCCTACCCATGAGTGGTCACCCATTGCATGCACACCTACATGTTTGTGCTTGCATATATGCACCTGCATTTGTATGTGCACATAACCATGCTCTTGTAAACACACAAATACACACACAGTCATTCGCACATGTGTGTATGCATATATATGTCACTGTGGTCTCATTTCCTCAGTCATTTTAAAGATTGTTTTTCATTTTCATTTTTAAGTATGCACATGTGTGTGGGATAGGGTGTAATCCTCTGTTGACTCTGAAGCTGGAGCTGCAACCCTCTACAGTCTTTACCTTCATCCTACCGTGGAGCAATGGCCCTGCCTTTATATTCTGTCTCTGCAAAAATAGGTCTTTTTATATTTGTTTTTGTTTGTTTGGGATTTCATGGACGGATTTTCATCAAATCCCAGCTAACTAACCAAATACTGAGTGTTTAGGCCTGACTATCAGACAAAGGTCCCTTTGCTCTTTTTGGTGGACCGTGTTAAGGACTGTTAGTAAAAAAAAAAAAAAAGTTGAAAAGTACCCCTCATCCCAACACATACACACATGTATCCATCCCCCCACACACACACACATGCATGCACACACATGCACTATACTTTTCCTGGCTTAGGAGTCTTTGTCTCTAGCCTAAGTGAAGACAGCTCAGCAATCTTTAGAGCAAGGGTGAGCCTTTGTTATGAGTGGCAATGCCCCCCTTCCATGAGACCACCAGGATGGGTGCTGACCCCATTATGGAAGTTTGTCGAAAACCATTATCTCCGTCCCCGAGTCTCCTGTTGAATTGGTAGGGAAGGATTTGAATGTTACTGTGGAATGCCCATGACCCATGGGGCTGACCCATAAGGGAACAGGTGAAGAAAGCTCAACAGAGATAGGGTCCAGAGAATGTGAGGCCATGGGGTTTCTTATAGCACAAATTGTTCTTCAACTGCACTAAGTAGTCAAGTACAATCCCTGATTATGATCATACTGCCCTCCTGCCTCCAGTCTCCAAGTGCTGGGGCTCCAGGCATTTGCCACCAGGCCTCATGTATTAAGTGTGGAGTTCAAACCCAGGCCTTCAAGCATGCTAAGCAAATAGTCTACCCACTGAGCCATGTCCTCAGCCCTGTTGATTTCATTCAATATGCCTTCTGTTCATGCCTATGTTCAAAGAAGCCATGGACTGCACAAAACCAGCTAGGCTAGGGTGGCTCCAAAGATGCTTTTGTCTTTAGCCATGTCAAAGGGTAGGGATGGGTGTGGTGGAAGCTGCTGGCTTTGGAGAACACACTCATCAAACATAAACTGAAACTCAGAAGGACAATCCATTGACCGAAAACCTAGTAAGATGTTTGGAGCTTTGGTTGTTGGAGATGGGCTGACTGAAGTTGAATTCTATACTAGCACACACCCAGAGTGGGTCAAGTGGGAAGGACCAACTACAGCAAGGTTTAGCAAGGATTGGAGGCAACCAATGGCTGTTGTTAAAAAGGGGGGATTGTAAGACAGAAGACAATGCATGGTTCTGTATCACTCAGCTTGGTGTCTGTCTTGCCTCCTGTCCCGCAGCGACAGAGGTTGATCAATTCAGCCAATGGTGTTAATAGCAAGCCACTGCAAAATGGGAAACATGAGAACATGGAGAACGGAAATGTCCCTGGGGAGAACCCTGAAGACCCACAGCAGGGCCAAGAGCAGCAGCCGCCGCCACAGCCACCACCCCCAGAACCAGAGTCAGTAGAGACGGTCTTCCTGTCCCCCTTCTCAATGCCTGGTGAGTCTGGGGGTGCTGGTCTTCTAGCCATGCTTCTGTGGGTACCTTTGGAACCATGCCTGGGTCTTCAGGATGGAGGCCCTGATCCTGGAGTGGAAGAGAACTGGTAGAGAGGACCGAGATTAGGTCACCAGGGTGCCCTAAGGCACTGGATAAGGATACTGTCAGCATTCCAGGGAAGAGCTGGTTAGATACAACATCGCTGAACATGGTTGCAACCTGAGGGCCAGAGAGAGGCCATCTGGCCTACAGGAAGCACTGGTAACTCCTAGCGAACACACTTGAATGCTCTGGGCAGCTGGTCTGTCTTACAATAAAAAAAAGCAACAACCAGTAATACTACTTCTATGGATACTAGTGGCGAGGGTATAGACCCAGAATCAGGGGGGTTGTTACATGGACCCACGTACTGATGCAGGGTCCAAAGAAGGTGGCATCAGGTGTTACTCTCCATCTTATTCCTTTGAGATAGGGTCTGTCACTGAATCTGGGGCTAGGCTGGTGGCCAGGAAGCCCAAGAGATCTTCCTGTCTCTGCCTTCCACAGTGCTGGGGTTATAAACCCATACAGCTGCACCTGGCTTTTTATGTAAGTGCTGGAGATTTGAACTTCGGTCTTTTTGTTTGCATAGCAAGCACGTTTGTCCACTGAACCACCTCTGTGCTCTCCGTGGACCTCCTTACACTTCTGCCCTTCGCTTTCATGAGCAAGACACTTTTGTCCACATATGACCTCACTTGTAGATAGGATAGTCTAAGGTGAAACTGCTCCTAATGGACACCTCTGGATGCACGTCTGTAAAGAAGCCAGGTCAAACCACAGGCTGCCTCAGGTCCTCGATCATTCTCCTATATCTCTTGGAGTCTGCCCTACAGACCTAGGGGCATCCAACTGCTGAGTCCTTGCTGAATTTGCCTGCTCTTTCCTCTCCGGTCCCCTCGGCTCCAGTCACACTAGCATTGTCACTGCCATCCCTCAGGCACACCACTCATGTTCCTACCTTGGTACTTTCGCACTGCCCTTGCAGGAATGCACCTGCCTCGGTTATCCACATGGCTTGCTCCCTCGCTTCTGCTCTGGTGTCACCATATCAGTATGGTCTTCCCAGGTCACCTCATTATAAATACTTTATTTAAGTTTTTATCTTGTGTGTCTCTCTCCATTAAACTATCAGTTCCCTTGGGGCAGGCATCTTTGTCTATTTGACTTACTTCTGTATCCCAGCACCATATCTGCACACTTGGAAACCTATTGAGTGAGCAAATTCAAGAGTTTGCCTGTGAGAGAATTTAGAACCCACCCTGTGTTCACTGTACTCAGCCTTCCATGAAGTTCCTGCTGCCCTAGGTGCTGCCCAGAATCATAAGCACTGGTCTCCAACTCTGAGACGGAGGTATGGGCAGCTCTGTGCTTCCCTCTACTACTCCCCACTGGCCACTTCATTGACTTCCTGGTCCCAAGATGTCCAGGAGGCTACAAGAGAAACACATGAGGGTCAGCTCTTACCCTGTAAAGTCAGGCAGCCCCTTGGAAGGATGACTCCCAGCCTCGAATGTGGCCAGAGTAAATGGAGGAGCCCCTAGGATTTGCCCCCTCTCTCCTACATCCATATCTAGGCCACTTCAGGGGTACAGCTGTGGGGGTCTCTAGGTAGGTCACTACATAGGATAGTACTAATTCAAGAGATACCCCCAACTGCCTCCTAGGTGAATGCCTTGTGAATCCTCCCTGAACCCTTTGGGGAGTTCTGGCCTTCCTCTGTTATTGGCCCACCTTCTTCTTGGTTCCAGGATGTCCTTGGGTGTGGCCTTGACCTAGCCAAGAACAACAACTTCCTCAGCTTCCCCTTAGTGCTGGCTCCCTGCTCAGGATCTAGCCTGCTTCCCATATCCAGGGGAAGCTCCCTTTGTGTAGCAGAGGTGTTGACAGGGTTGCCATGGAAACTATAGTCCCTCTTCCTCCTCCCTGGGAGCAGAGTAACCATGGAAACAGTACAGGGTGGTGGTTGTCCCTCTAGGTGTGGCTAGGGAAGGCAGAGGTCAAGGTTCACAGGAAGGTAGAGGAGGCCAGTGAATACCACACCCAGGACCTCAGTTCTGGACCTCCTTGGCCTCCTTTCAGTCCAGCTCTGCTGGTTTCACAGGCCTAGGGCCTGTGGTAGCTCTGAGATGTCCCCTGGGGGTCCATGAGGCTGCTGCTCTCCCCACCTTTAGGAATGCAAGGGACTGGGGTCTTTGAAAAGGGAAGAAGCTGTCCCTGGGACCAGCTTGGAAACAATGTGGCTATATCAAGGCTGGAGAGATTGGTGCAACCCATGCCCATGCTGATGCTTTTGTGCTATTTCAGGCAGGATTGAGGGTAAGCTCTGGAGTCCAGTGTCCTAGATTTGAATTTCAGTCCCACCTTCTACAGCACTGACCCTAGGCCAGCTTCTCACTTCCCTGACCCCCTACTCCTCATCCACACAGTAGAGTGCTGGCACTTGTGTCCTAAGCAGTTCATATCGTAATATCATCAGGTCTTGTATGGTCTAGCGCACAGTAAGCACTCCAAAGAACTCATGTGGACTGCAACATGCTCTGTCCACATAGCACATATAGCACATATAGCAAGTGCTGTATGCAGCTTCCATCCACCCTGATTAGACCACGGGCAGTGTTCTAGAAAAGTCACAGGCTTGGAAACCCCTGTGGACTGGGCTTGCCTCAGTTTTGAAGATCCAAGGAAGAGAATGGCCCATACTGTGTACCTATTGCATGCCAGGCACGGGGCTACAGACAGTTCTCAGTTATTCTTCTCGTCAGTCAACATCTGGGCACGAGGCTCTGTTCTGGCCTTAGGACTGCAGTTGGGACTCTTCCCTAGGAGCTTCCAGGCTTGTCAGGCAAATCTGAGGAGATGACTACGGGATGTGTTTTCTATCATGTGTGTTCAACCTGAATGTAGCCCAGGCTAGCTGTGAATGCAGCCATCACAAAATCTACCTACCTAAAACATCAAGACTTTTTTTTTAAAACTGGGCAGTTCTCAATCATGAATTTTATAGATAACAGCATTGTGTTGAGGTGTCACAAAAATAAAAAACTCTGTGTGTGTGTGTGTGTGTGTGTGTGTGTCTGTGTGTCTGTGTGCGTGAGTACGTGTCTGCGTGTCTGTGTAGTGGTAGTGGTGGTGGTGTTATATAACCCATGGGGCTCTAAGTTGGACATCCCTGGAATTTAATGTATGACCCAAGAAAATTCTACTTTGTCCACTATAGCCTAAGGGAGCCCAAAGGCCGGCCACACATGCCCTGTTTCCCTCACTTTAGCTATCCAGAACAGGGGCAGAGGCCCTACCTTGACCATCCAAAAGCTAGAGTAGTAGTTCCCAAGCCTCCCTATAGCCTGGGCCCACCTTATTGATGCTGGTTCCCTCTACCCGCTCCTCTTCCCGGACCCCAGAAGCTAGGGTGTGGTCTCCCAGGGAGGAGGAGCAGCATTGCCACTTCTGGAAGCCAAGATCTGTAGTCTTTGCTCTACCCTAATCAGTGGGCCAGTGACCCTGAGCCCTGGCCAGGGCAAAAGCTCAAACATGAGTTGTCTGTAGCTGGGTTATGATCTGGAATGCCCTGTGTGTCCATGGGAGCCTTCCTGACCCTGAAATGGAAACTTTCTCTCTCACTTCATATTGTACCTACCAGGACCTTCCTGTTCCATCACTTGGTCAGCCAGCATCTGCTGGGATGCATGCCAGGGGCCGCCCAAAACAGAATTCCTCTAGCTCTCTGTTCTAGTCAGGGTGCTGAAACAGACACCACAGACTGGGCCCTGTAAGCAACAGAACCTCTCCTCCCACAGTTCTGGAGGCCTGAAGTTTGCCATCAGGGTAGCAGCATGGCTAGGCTCCCCCCACCTAGGGATGGCCTCCTGACTGCTCGTAGTATGCTCAGCTGCCTCTCTTTGGTGCATACACCTGGGAAAAGAGAACATTCAGAATCTCGCCTCCAGCACTCTGTGTGTCCATGTGTATGCATGTGTCTATGTGAGTGTCCATGTGAAGGCCAGAGGTCAACCTCACATGTGTCTATGTGTGTCCCTGTGAAGGTCAGAGGTCAACCTCAGGTTTCTTCCTCAGTCACTCCCTACCTTGTTTCTTGTGATGGGGGAGGTGGGGGTCTCTCATTGACCCGGGGGCTTGTCAGTTCGGCTAGCCAGTGAGCCCCAGGATCCTACCCATCCCCACCTCTCTAGTTCAAGGATAAAAGCAACACCACACCTGGCCTTCCTTTTTTCTTTTATGTGGATCCTGGAGATTGAACTCAGATCCTCATCCTACAGAGCAAGTACTTTACTTGGTAAATCAAGTCCTTCTTCTTCACTGCTAAGTGCTCGTTGAACCTGAATTGCCCCCTAAATGACTTGACTCCAAATACAGTCACTTTGGGGTTAGGGCTTCAACTCTCAATTGAAGTAGCAAAAGACGCAGTTCAGGACATTCCAGGATTTCTCAGGGCTTCTACCCTTACACCTTGCTTTCCTCTGCTTGGTGGGGCTTCTGATAGTGTGCTGGTCGGGATAGCCTTTGGGTCCTTCTATCGCTAGTTCATGGTACTGATAAAAGTATCTCTGCAGAAGTCCTGGGACTGCTTCCTCTTGGGTGGGATATCCTATCCACAGCTCCTAGGATGCTGTGCACAGTCCCACCACTGGTCCTTCTGCCCAGGCTCCAGGTGTGCACAGCTCCACCTCTGTTCTCTCTGCCCAGACCCCAGGTGTGCACAGCTCCACATCTGTTCTCTCTGCCCAGGCCCAGGTGTGCGCAGCTCCACATCTGTTCTCTCTGCCCAGACCCCAGGTGTGCACAGCTCCACATCTGTTTCCTCTGCCCAGACCCCAGGTGTGCACAGCTCCCCTGATGTTCTCTCTGCCCAGACCCCAGGTGTGCACAGCTCCACCTCTGTTCCCTCTGCCCAGGCCCCAGGTGTGCACAGCTCCACCTCTGTTCTCTCTGCCCAGGCTCCAGGTGTGCACAGCCCACCTCTGTTTCTTCTGCCCAGGCCCAGGTGTGCACAGCTCCACCTCTGTTCCCTCTGCCCAGACACAGGTGTGCACAGCTCCACATCTGTTCCCTCTGCCCAGACCCCAGGTGTGCACAGCTCCACATCTGTTCCCTCTGCCCAGACCCCAGGTGTGCACAGCTCCCCTGATGTTCTCTCTGCCCAGACCCCAGGTGTGCACAGCTCCACCTCTGTTCTCTCTGCCCAGACCGCAGGTGTGCACAACTCCACCTCTGTTCCCTCTGCCCAGGCCCAGGTGTGCACAGCTCCACCTCTGTTCCCTCTGCCCAGGCCCAGGTGTGCACAGCTCCACTGCTGTTCTCTCTGCCCAGACCCCAGGTGTGCACAGCTCCACATCTGTTCTCTCTGCCCAGACCCCAGGTGTGCACAGCTCCACATCTGTTCCCTCTGCCCAGGCCCAGGTGTGCACAGCTCCACATCTGTTCTCTCTGCCCAGACCCCAGGTGTGCACAGCTCCACCTCTGTTCCCTCTGCCCAGACCGCAGGTGTGCACAGCTCCACATCTGTTCTCTCTGCCCAGACCGCAGGTGTGCACAGCTCCACCTCTGTTCCCTCTGTCCAGGCCCAGGTGTGCACAGCCCACCTCTGTTCTCTCTGCCCAGGCCCAGGTGTGTACAGCTCCACTGCTGTTCCCTCTGCCCAGGCCCAGGTGTGCACAGCTCCACCTCTGTTCCCTCTGTCCAGGCCCTGGATGTGCACAGCTCCACCTCTGTTCTCTCTGCCCAGACCCCAGGTGTGCACAGCCCACCTCTGTTCTCTCTGCCCAGACCCCAGGTGTGCACAGCCCACCTCTGTTCCCTCTGCCCAGGCCCAGGTGTGCACAGCTCCACCTCTGTTCCCTCTGTCCAGGCCCTGGATGTGCACAGCTCCACCTCTGTTCTCTCTGCCCAGACCCCAGGTGTGCACAGCCCACCTCTGTTCTCTCTGCCCAGACCCCAGGTGTGCACAGCTCCACCTCTGTTCCCTCTGTCCAGGCCCAGGTGTGCACAGCTCCACCTCTGTTCTCTCTGCCCAGGCCCAGGTGTGTACAGCTCCACTGCTGTTCCCTCTGCCCAGGCCCTGGATGTGCACAGCTCCACTTCTGTTTCTTCTGCCCAGGCCCCAGAGACTCTTGGAACTTTTGTCGAAAATGACCTTGCTCCCTCCTTGGTCATGGGAGCCACCAGAGACATCTCATACTCTGTGAGCAGCCTTTAAGCCAGAGTTAAGATTTCATTTCAAAGACTTGTCCCTCCAGTCACTCTCCTGCCAGTCACTCTGTGCACCCCTGAGACATCAGCTCACAGACTGATATGAACAAATCTTGGCCCAGCACTTTTATTCTTGACTACAACAACTTTATCCAGATATATTCACACCTTCTCGTGGGTTCGTTAAGCTGTACAACCACCCCCACAGTCATTATGACAGAGTTGCCATCATTTCCCTAAAGAAATTGTATAGCCATTGCAGCCCCCCAACACTGGCAACAGCTAACCTACTTACTATCTCTGTAGAGAGCTATAGCCTGCATATTTTATAATTAGGAAATCAAATGAGGTATAGCCTCTTGTTCCAGGCTGCTTCTACTTAGCATAGTGTCTTCAGGGTTTATCCACACAGTAATGTGTATCGTACCTTTTCCTTTTAGTGAATATACCACACTTATAAAGACGTTTGGGTTGTTTCTACCTTTTGACTTTAAGTAATTTTAATATAGTTAATTTATCAACTGCTTGTTATTATTAGCTTGCCATGCTGGGGATCAACCCCATACCCTTGTGCATGCTAGGTAAGTGATCTACCACTGAGCCATAGCTCCAGTCCTGTCAGTGGTTGTTCAGAGAGCTAGAAGACCCTCATGCTCCGTTACAGGAGGCTCACTAGTTTTTCTTCAGTGAAAGCAGTAGTTCTCCGTGGTTAGCAGCAAATAGCCTTGGAATGTTAAAGTTCAAAACATTACTGGGAACTTTCAGACTATATTCCAAATAGGAAACTGAGTCAATGGCTTACCCAAAGGGAAATCTCTGCCAGACCCAAACCCAGCCTGCATCGTGTTCATTTTCTAGGAAATCCCAAGATGCATCCTGTCTGCCAGATCAGAGCAGCACCAACCGGGACACCCAGGACTCTGTATCCCTGAGCCCCGGGGCCTTTTCTGGGATGCCTGAGTTTGGCATCACAGCTCCTTTTGCCCAAAGAGGGCTGTTCAGAAGTTTGCCAGGTTGTGCTCAGTGCTGTAGCAAATGCAGCTCCCTTGCAACCTGCTCCATGCTCATGAACCCAAAGCCACAGAAAAGGGGGGCCCCCACCTCTCCTTGCTTCTGCTTTTCAGATTGAGGAACCTTCTGGGAAGTCAGAACTAGGAGGAGGATACCTCTTTTGGCAGCCTCTGCTGGGGGTGGGGAGGCATGGACTCAACAACTTGCCATCAGAGATTCTAAAGGCCACTTTAGTACCTGGCTGTCTGTGGGTCAGTCATGGTGAAGTTGGAGAAGCAATAAAACACCTTCACTGCTAACCTAGGCCTGAGGGAGGAGGCAGGGGGAGCGGGGGAGCCTGGGGAGCCCACAGAGTCTAGTGAGGCTGAGGGAAGGGTAGACAACACAACAGGGTTCTTCCCCTCATGCAGTGGTCCCTAGTCTCCACTAAACATCTCATATTTGTGCTTGGACTCTGCCAGTGGCACCGCTGGAAGGGCTGGTGGATTCCCATTTCCCCAGTGAGGAGTCTGAGATTAGGAAGGCCCCATATAGGTGAATAGGAGCCACAGCTGGGACTGGCACCCAGGTCTGCCTGTCTGTAAGTGGTTGTCTCTGGTTATGCCCTCTTTTGACTTCAGTGAAAATAGTACAGACAATGGAAAGGGAGGACCTGCTGCTAGGTCTGTGGCTGGTAAGCACCAGAGCCCACTCTGCTGAGAGTGCAGGATGGGACCAGCAAGTCCTCAAACAATCCCTTGGGGTTTCTCACACTCATCAAACAATTAACCCACTCCAGGACCTCTGAACTCCAGGCAAGGTCCTCAAAGGGAGAGCCTTCATTTGAATGTTCAGCTTTTCTTAATAAGCCTGAGGAGCCTTGAGGAGGTGGGAAGTGGTTGGGCAGAGGGTGGGCAGGGCCAAAAGAAGGCATCAGATCCTCTGGAACTGGAGTTACTGGCAGTTGCAAGGTGCCACAAAGATGCTGAGAAACAAACCTGAGTTCTCTGGAAGAGCAGCCAGTGATCTTAACTACCGAGCCCTCTCTCCAGCCCAAAAATAAGTATCTTAAGTAACAGCTCCCTGTGGCTCCAGCTACTGCAAGCTGAGTAGGAGGAGCCAGAAGTTGGAGGCCACCCTGAACAACACAGGGGAGATCCAATCTCTTCTGAGAAATGCAAATTCTCAGCCCCTTCATCCAGACCTTCCAAAGCATCAGTCCTGTAGGCAGGTAAAATCCTTCGGCAGGGCTCTGTGTTTGAGAAGCAGTGATACAGTCTCAACCATGTGGATACTTTGCTCCAGGACCCAAGAAAATCTCTCCAGCAGCCAGAGGTGCAGTCCACCCCCAGGACCACACAACTTGGTCACTCCCTTAATTGAAGTGTCTAATTAGCGATCCACCCAAATGAATGTGAGGTTTTCATCGTCTACTACATGTGCTCTTGTCCCTCTGGTGTGACGGGCCATCTGTTCCATTACAGCTCATTTTAAATAGTTGCTGTCACATAATTAAATTGCAATGTTCTACTTCAAGAGAGAAATCAGAGACTTAGGGAAAGAAACAAGATCTCCTTGGTGTTGACATATCCATCAGTCCGTGATGGTGTTTTTCCCTAGCGGTGCATGAGAAGGGAAAGGCTGGGCACTAGGAGGGGCTTCCAGCAGCATTGAGGTAGCTGTCACTGGGAGGAAAGAAGGCTACCACTGAGCCATCAGCATTGAATCTTCAGGGACGAACATAGACATCTTTCCCACCATCCTGTGGCCTCACAGCCTTTTAAAATTATTTCTTGGTAGTGTGTGCTTGTAGTCCTCGTACTGGGAAAATGGAGACAGACTCGAAGGCTAACAAGCCTGGGGAAAATGACACCCAGTTCAGAGAAAAAGCAAGGTGGGTAAGTCCCGAGAAATGTCACGCAAGATTGACCTCTGGCCTATCTACTCGCATACATGCACGTATATGGGTGTGCATACACACACAAACATACATACCCTGGTTTCATGGAATGATATGTAGCTTTCACCCTGTGTAACCCCGTTATGTTCCATTTCTTTTTAAGGAGATGCTGGTTTCCACCCACTAAAGTGAATTTTCTCATCCACCAGTATGTGACACCTGACTGTTAGAAACCACAGCAGCAGCAGAGACAGGGTCCGCTAGAGGATTGTTTCCTAGGAAACCAGTGGTGGGTGTTGATGCTAGCTGTTGGGTGAGACCAAGATAATGACAGATGTCAAAACAATATGCAAAACTCGTACCAGCAAAAGGACAAATGCCTCATGAGATGTGGTGTCTATGAAAGAAGAAATGTGTCCTTCCACCGTTTTTGTGTCTGTCTGCAGAGAGGTTCCTGGGTATTTAGGTGGCCAGGCCACAGTTCCCCAAAGTGAATAATCCTGCTGTGTATGGAGCCTTAGAATGCCTCCGCCTGCCTCAGCAGCCCAAATGGGTCGGGATGTAGTTGGCAAGAGGGGAGCCTGGAATTTGGGACAAACCATGGGACAGAAACCGTTCTCCTGTTTATGCTGGAGGTTCCTGGTATGGAGTGGTGCCTTTAGAATGAGGTAGGAGACAGATGTTTTCCTGATTGCATCATCTGGCCAGATAACCAGCTGGCTGGCTGACTGCAAGCTAACCCCATTCTCTTTGCTCCTTATAGGCAGCTTGGGTTAGTCTGTTGTCATTGTTGATTTGTGTTTTGTTTTTGTAAGCAAACACACTTCAATTATGATTATTTAGGAGATAATAAAGTGCACGTAGACAGCTCTGAAACTGATGAGCTCCAACCTGCTCTGCAATTTAAAAAAACTGAGACATAATTCCTATGCCATAAAATAGACCCTTTAGGGCACATTTCCCTTCTGTGTTCAGAGAACAATATAACCATCATCAGTATATAATTCCAAAATATTTTGTTATATAAAAAAAATCACCAAACACACCCACAAGCAAAGACTCCCCAGTCCTGCCTCTCTCCCTGCACCACTGGGCTCCTTTCTGCTTCTGGACATCTCGTCTGGATGAAGCCTAGCACTATGTGGCTTTTGTGTCTGACTTCCCCTTGTCATAATCATTTCCGTGCCCCTCCCTGCTGAGGCATGCCTGCCTCTGTATTTCAGTTCTTCCCCTGGCCTTACAGACCACAGCTGGCTTATGCTTTCCTCACTGGAGTTATCGTTGGGTTGTTTCCATTTGGGGGTGACTGTGAGCATTTGTCTCCATCTCTCTCGGGTGTGTGGAGGAGCCAGATCCTGGGTCGTGAAACAACTCTGTTGAACTCTTTAGGGGACCTGTTAGACTGCGTTCTAAGGAGCCTATACATTTTGCGTTTGCTCCACCAGTATGTGAGGGTTGTACTTTTCCACATCTTTGACGATATTTGTTATGCCTTTTTACTATAGTTACAGTTATGAGTATGAAATAATTTTAATTGGGTTTTCTTAATGACTAAAGAATATTACATTTATATATATATATATATGCTTATATATATATTAGTTTGTGTGTTGGGCATTATAAAATAGGTTTAATGGCCATTTGTATGTGTCTTTGGAGAATGGGCCATTCAAAACCCTTTTCTCTTGTATGTGCACACAGGTGCACATGTGTGTAGGAAGTGTTTTTGTGTGGAGGCCAGAGGTCTATTTTGGGCCTTATTTCTCAGGAGCCATCAGCCTCGTTTTTGAGACTGGTTCTCTAGTTTAGCCAGCCTGTCTATTCTCATGCCCCAGGGATCCTTCAAGGGGCTCTCCTTTCTTCTGCATTCTTTGAACTTAATCCTCGCTTCTCTGTCTTGTCTTGGGAGGAGCATAATGTCCTGGGCTTTAAGTGGTTCCCACTTCAACATGGGCATTTACAGTTAGGAGTCTCCTTTGGGCCTGTCTCCACCGCATCCTGTGTGTTTTGACATTTTGCATTTTGTTTTCTGTTTCTTCCAGTATTTCCTAATTTCCCCTGTGATTTCTTCTCTGACATGTCAGTTGCTTAGAACTGTGCTATGTAACTCCCCCGTGTTTACAAATCTCCCATTTTCCCTCCCAATACTGAGTTCTAATTCCATTCCTTTGAGGTTAGCAAGCATACACTGCCTGATTTTGGTCCCATTACTGAGTTCTAATTCCATTCCTTTGAGGTTAGCAAGCACATAGTGTTTGATATCGGTCCTAAACTCAGTGGGTCTTGTTTTACAGCCCTACACTCAGTCCATTCTAGAGAACTGTCTGTGGGTACTCAGGAGAGTATGTATACTTTGTTTGTAAAATATCTGAGAGCCAATAAGATGGCTCATAGGGTACTGGCTCTTGGCGTCAGCATCAGGCCTGATGACTGAGGTCAGTGACCCACATGGCAGGAGAGAACCAGCTTCTGCAAGTTGTCCTCTGAACCAGCGCTGGGACATACACCCCATGTACCCAAACAAATCAAATACATACAGAAATGTGTGTGTGTGTGTGTGTGTGTGAGAGAGAGAGAGAGAGAGAGAGAGAGAGAGAGAGAGAGAGAATATTTTGTTTTTGTCGTGTGTGCACACGTGTGTGAGTGCAGGTAGGGATGTGTTGTATGGAGGTTAGAGAACCATTTTTAGGAGTTAGTTGTGCAATAAGTCACTAGAGCCTTGACCCACAGAGCCATCTCACTGACCCCAACATGTGCCTTTCTTGCACGAACACACTGATGCTTTCCACCAGCTTCAGGGTCTTGCACACGAGCTCTTGGTGTGCCTTCCAGCTTCTGCTCCCTCCTCCTATGTGCTGGGCCGTGTGCCTAGTGCTTCCCACACTCTATGTCACACCGTTCCTGCAACCACGAAGACAGAGAGAATGCTCTTATGAACAGATGAAGACAGCAAGATACAAAGGGCTCAGCACAGGGCTTGCCACACTCCACAGGCTAGTTACTATGCTGTCATTGTCCTAGTTTGACCCTAATCCTCAGAGGAACAAGCAGAATAGATGGGATCCCTCCAGCTGTCTGATCCCAGAACTCATGTCCCACCTCCCCTCCCAGCTCCCTGGACAGGTGTCATCCCTGCTTGGCTCACCTTCCTTGTCTGGTCAGCTTAAGGATTACAGTGAGCCTAAGTGGGTCAGTCAACAAGCATTGAGTCCTCCTGCTACTTGCAAGTGACACGATAGAGGACAATCCCGTGGCCCCGGTTGCTTGAAGTCACGCCAAGTTTAACTTGAAAACAATAAACCGGGAGTGGACAAGAAATCGTGTAACCCAGTGTCTTTCTCTTCCACCCCTTGTTCTACCCCAACCCCTTCGCAGAGGCCAAAGGCGACAAGGCTAAGTGGGTGTTCACTTGGCCCCTCATCTTCCTCCTGTGTGTCACCATCCCCAACTGCAGCAAGCCCCGCTGGGAGAAGTTCTTCATGGTCACCTTCGTCACGGCCACACTGTGGATCGCCGTGTTCTCCTACCTCATGGTGTGGCTGGTGAGTGGCGCCCACCCCCACCCCCAGCCTCTTCTAAGCTTTGGTCCTACTGTGGACATGTCGCTGGCCTTGCCAACCTCAGTCTTTTTCCCAGCAGAAAGTGGTACTAACATCGTGCCCTGCTGTGTGCCTGAGAGTGGGCACCATGCTTGTTCTGAGACAGGAACAAGCTTTGGGAAAGGAGGCATACAAGAGGCCGCTCTGGTGGGATGGGCAGAGTAAGGGGACACCAGTGCTGACCCTCTCATTTCTAGGGTCCTCGAAGGAATGTAAAGGAAGGAAATGGTGGCAGCCAGAGATAGCAGGAACCCTCTGCCAAAAGCTACCCCTTTCTGTGTGCCAGACACACAGGGCAATTTTATAGAAACCCCATTTGGTCTCATAACATCCCCCATGGGATAAATATTTTTAGTGGCCCCATTTTACTGGTGGAGAAACCGAGGCATGAAGAACCCACAATTGTCTAAATAGCTGGGGCTGATGATAGAATTGGAAAACCTGTTTCCTGTAGGGGGCTTAAGATGGGTCTTAGCTCCAATGTGGTTGGACTTCCATGCATTGTGAAGCTCATCTGCCAGTTGCATGCAGCTCCTTAAATCATTTCCTTTTCCTCTTAACACAGAGGCCAGCATCAGGGAAGGGGAGCAGGGCTGGCCTGATGAGGTAGTGGGGCCAGGAGAAGTTCTCTGCGAGCCCAAGAGCCTCTTTCCCTGCCCTCTAGAGGAAGGATGCAAGTTAGCAAGAAGGATGAATTGTGGCGAGTTGTACAGGGCCTTGCATACGCTAGGCAAATTCTTGATACTGACCTCATAACTTGCCCAAGAGAACAGAGTTGAAGCCAACGTGAGTCCTGATACGAAGTTGGGGTGACCACCATTGCCTCTCAAGCCAGTTGGCCCATTGTTAAACACCTGCTCCCCAACCAGTCACCATCTCTTTTCCCTTCTTCCAAGCCCTGTGTGTGGGAAGCCCAAATGTTGGATCCTAAATAGCGCGTGGAACTTTTTTTTTTTTTTTTGGTTTGTTTGTTTGTTTGTTTGGGGTGGCCCTGTTTTCTTGTGTTGGTATGGAAAAAGAGTTTGAAATCATTTCTACCCACATCCCTAGAAAAAGATGACTCTCAAAGACAACAGCAGCCACACCTTAAAAGAATTGACTCTCACTTCTTACTTTCCCGGGGTAGAATGAAAAAACCAGCCATCTTTACATTTTAAAGGGAATTGTGATATTTCTTACGAAATCATAGTCCCAAAACATGACAAGTTAAAAAAAAATAGAGTATTTTTGTGACATTTCAGTAGGCATGGGGATTAGCAAGGTCAAATTAAAGAATTTGTGAAATCCTTTCTTCTCTCCTTACGGAAAGGGTCAGTACTGTTTAAGGGACTCTAGGTGGCAGCTGGATGGGACACTCCTACCTTCGGTATCTTCATTTACAAATCCTGCTTTTGTTCTGAAAACCAGAGTCCTAACCCAGGTTTGACTGGGGTCATGGGAGCCATCCTGCTGGGCCAATCTGGCCTGTGGTATAATGGCCCTGAGTGTTGATGGCCTCGGTTTGGGCTGTAAAGAAGACAGTGCCTCTGAGCTCACCTTGGTCTCTATGTGTGCCTGCTCTGGGGGCCAGTGCTTCCTCCATTATGTCCTCATGAGGCCCCAGGGAGAAGTGAAGCCACCAGGCTACCCCCGACCCATCACCTTTAAGGCGGTCACTTCTGAGCGGTTAAGAAGAAACCCTTGCAAATGTCAGAGGTGCACACCTTTAACCCTAGCACTTGGGAGGCAGAGGCAAGAAGATCTCTGTGAGTTTGAGGCCAGCCTGGTCTACAGAGCAAGTTCCAAGGCAGTCAGGGATACAAAGAGAAACCCTGTCTCGATTTAAAAAAAAAAACAAAACAGCAACAAAAAAAAAAAAAAAGAAGAAGGAAAAGAAAAAGAAAAAAATGTCAAGCAGAGGGACCTTCAAATGGACTGTTCTTTCTAAACCACAATTGGGGAAACTGAGGAACAAAGAGAAGCTGGGAACATGGCTCTGCTTTCCATTCAAAGCCTGCATATCTGGAACACTGGGGTTTGAGTTCAGGGTAGAATAAGGTCCATGTGACATCCCTCAGACTCTGAAGTATGTGGACGTACCTACATACCGTGCCCATCTTCTGCTCCCCCTGCTGTTTCTTAGCCACACAGTTCCGTGGTTTAAGGAGAGTCAATTCTAGCAGCTCCACATGTGGTAGCTCAGTTACTACCCTTAATATGGCCAGCGTCACCAATTCAAAACTCATATGTCACAGCCAGTGGCTTGTGCGGACAGCTTTGGTCAACAGTGTGAACTCGGTGATGATGGATCAGTCAGGCTCTTTTATCCCCTTCCTGATCCCTCCTTCCAAGTCCAGGGCATGTTTGCTTTGTGCCACTATCTGAGAAAATGAAGTGTGTCTGTCTGTCTGTCCCTACTCAAGAGCAGGGGTACTTGATAGGGTGTTGAACCCTCTGTCAATGTGGGCAGTGTGTTCAAACTCATCTGTTGTTCTTCTCCCAGGGCTGTTTCTGTAATCTCCACATAGTGGCTAAGCCTGGCTCTTGGGAAGCACCTTTAGTCTGGGGCTCTGAAATCTGATTGCTCTCATTTTCCTGTCCCCATAGAATACAAACAAGTGATTGAAATAGAAGGAAACCTTGCACCATGGCCATGTGGCCCTGGCCAGGTATTCACATTACACTTCCTCATTTCATCTTTGCCATGAGCCCACGAGAGGGCTTCGGCTCAGAGAAGCAAGCCTGACTGTCCAAAGTCATACAGCAGTTTCTGGGACTGGAACCATTAACCAGTGTCCTAGTTTCATTAATGTTGAAAAAATACCTGGACAGAAAGCAACCAAAAGGAACTTAACACTGCCAGTCATATCACATGCACACTCAAGAACAGAGAGAGAAGTGAATGCATGAATGCTTAGGGCCCAGGTTAGGCTCTTCCTTCACTCTTCTACAGTTCAGGACCCAAGCCCAGGGAATGGTGCTACCCATAGTGGGCTGGGGTTTCTGGTATCAATTAACACAATTAAACAACCCCCCCACATGCCCACAGGCCAACCTCCTCTAGACAATCCTGACTTGATACTATCTTCCCAGGTAATTCTAAGGTTATCTTAGGATTTCTGTTGTTATAATGAAAAAAAATATGACCAAAGGAACTTGGGGAGAAAAAGGTTTATTTGGCTGTGCTTCCACATCACTGTTTATCACTGAAGGAAATCAGGGCAGGAACACAAACTAGGCAAGGACATGTAGGCAGAAGCTAATGCAGAGGCCATGGTTGGGAGCTGCTTACTGGTTTGCTTCTCATGGCTTGATCAGCCTGCATTCTTATAGAACACAGGACTACCAGCCCAGGGATGGCACCACCCACAATAGTGTGGGCCCTTGCCTATTAATCACTAATTAAGAAAAAGCCCTACAGCTGTATCTTATGGACACATTTTCTCAAGTGAGGTTTCTTCCTTCCCAATAACTCTAATTTGTGTCAAGTTGACAATTAAAACTATCACAGCTGAAATATGATCAGTTCTGAAGGACACCACTGCTGCTGATCTGTGAAAAGAGGCAAGCTACAGCCAAGGGGTAAACCAGGGTGGTCCAAATGCCTCTAAGACTTTCTATCTTGCTGACCAACGCTGCTCCTAATAGCCCCAGTCAGCTCTCCGGTGTCATTATCTCAAATGACATTCACTGGCAGACAGTGTGACTATGAATTCAAGATCTTCTTGCAAAGTCTTTGATCCAGCAGGTTTGTGTCTTGGAGTTTCTCCTGAGGAAGTAAAGAGATGACAATTCAGAGATTGACATACAGACACATTGATGAAGAGGAGATTGGAGCATTTGGCTGGGAGTACACGCTCCATGGCAAGCATGGTGCCCATGGGCATTGGTACTTAACTCTCTGGTTCTTATTTGGCATAACAATAGTGTCCTCCTCACCAGTAGGCAGTAAATAATAGAACAGATAAGATTATGAAAGTGTGGTGATTTGAAGAAATGGCCCCCAAAGAGAGTGGCACCTTTAGAAAGTGTGGCCTTATTAGAGGAAGAGTGACACTGTGGAGGCGGGCTTTGAGATCTCCTATGCTCAAGCCACTCCCAGTGCCTCAGACCACTTCCTGTTGCCTGCACAAGATGTAGAACTCTCAGCTCCTGCTCCAGCACCGTGTCTGCCTGCATGGCTGCCATGTCCCACCTTGATGATAATGGGCTAAATGGCTGAAACTGTAAGCCACCACAATTAAATGTTTTCCTTTATAAGAGTTGTCATGGTCATGGTGTCTCTTCGCAGCAATAGAACCCTGACTAAGACAGAGAGTAAGATGCCTTTGTAGAGTGCCTGGAATACAGTAAGTCCCCGATAGAGATCCAACAAGAAGCCATCGGAATATTAGTGAGGGATGAGTTATAATGCGCAGACCACACAGTGAAATCTAAGCATCATTGTAAAATGTGTTCAGGTGGTGGTTGTGCATGGAGACATATTCGTGGATATTATTACATAAAACAAGCAGTTACAAAATGGATAGTGATAATATGATCTGACCTCCCTTTTCTCCTAACATATACTCCAAATGAACAGTCAAGGACGTACAGACATCTTCATATGTTCCCAGACCAGCAGCTTCAGGGTATTAATCACCTGGAAGTTGTTAGTCCTCATGCTGGGACTCTGGGGCAAGACCTGGTGGTCTGGTTCTAACAAGCCTCCAAGGGATTGTCTACGTCCTCAAGTTTGGGACCCTCCTACAGATACGATGTGTTTGTAGTGGTTATTGATGGCTCTTTAAAAATGGTAGTTAACTGTCATTTTCAGCTTATTATATAAAAATGTTTAATGTCGGGCTGGAGAGATGGATAACCCAGAGGATCCAGATTCAATTCTCATCACCCACATGACAGCTCACAACCATCTGTAACTCCAGTTCCAGGGGATCTGAGGCTTCTTCTGGCCTCCTTGGGTAGTACATGCACGCAAAACTCTCATACACATAAAAAGTAAATAAAAGGGAAAACAACTTCAAAGAAAGTTTTTAAAGCAATAAGCAGTTAATGCAAGATCAGGGGGAAAAAAACAAGCAAAGATTTCCTTGCTGAGCATGGTTGCACTCGCCTTTAATTCCAGCGCTGGGGAGGCAGAGACAGGAGAATCTCTGAGTTTGAGGCCAGCCTGGTCTGCATAGTTCCAGGCTAGCTAAGACTACATAGTAAGATCCTGTCTTAATCTTTTCTTTAAGAAGCTAAGGCTGTAGCTCCATTAGTCAAATGCTTCTCCGGTGTGCATAAAGCCCTGGCTTCAATCCCCAGCACTGCTCAAACCAGGTGTGGTGTTGCATGCCTGTAAGCCCAGCTTTTAGGAGGTAGATGGAAGCAGGAAAACTCAAAGTACAAGGGTAAGGAGAGTTTCCAGGGCTGCACTGTGAGTTCACCCCATCTCTGACCCTGGCCTCTTCTGCAGGTGACTATTATTGGATACACTCTTGGGATCCCTGATGTCATCATGGGCATCACCTTCCTGGCAGCAGGCACAAGTGTTCCAGACTGCATGGCCAGCTTAATTGTGGCAAGACAAGGTATGAACTGAGCCTCAACGCCTGCACCCCCAGCAAGCTCCCCGCCTCCACTGGCTGAGTTATGGCTCTTACGAGGGGCAGTTGTCAGGTCCCGCTCAGAGGCCAACCATGGTGTCTAAAATTTGCTATTTATTAGATTCCCTTGTGGAGAGACTCCTGTTGTGTCACTGTTCCTGAGGAGACATGAACAGATTTCTGTTTACACCACATAGGGCACCCATGACAGACTAAAGAAATGATATCATCTAACTCTAGCTTGGGATTACTTACAGAGCATGGGTGAGCAAGGGGCTACTTACAGGAACGTGGGAAATCTCCAAACAGCTGCACCGCTAGGAAGTCCCACCCCACCATGTCTGACAACCTCATGATGGAAGCTGCATCATAGATGCCACCCATCAGTCCTTCCAGTGTCACAGCTGTGCAGGCTCTAGTGGGGAGGGGCATGCTAGAGCCAACAGGCCTTGTCTAGCTGGAAGCAGGGGGGAGTGGTAGGAAGAGGGATGCTAGAGCCAATATGCTTGTGTAACCAGGAGGCAGGGGGTGAGTGGTGGGAGGGGGATGCTAGAGCCAACAGGCCTTGTGTAACCAGGAAGCAGGTGTAAGTGGTGAGGAAGGGGATGCTGGAACCGATAGGCTTTATGTAACTAGGAGATCAGTGGAAGTGGTAGGGAGAGGAGTACTAGAGCCAGTATACTTTTGTAACTAGGAGGCAGGGGTGAGCGGTGGGGAGCGGGATGCTGGAGCCTATAGGCTTTGTGTAACTAGGAGATGGGTAGAAGTGGTAGGAAGAGAAATACTAGAGCCAACATGCTTTTGTAACTAGGAGGCAGGGGTGAGCATTGGGGAGGGGGATGCTGGAGCCTATAGGCTTTTGTCTAACTAGGAGATAGGTGGAAGTGGTAAGAAGAGGGATACTAGAGCCAGTATGCTTTTGTAACTAGGAGGCAGGGGTGAGTGGTAGAGAGGAGGATGCTGGAGCCTTGTGTAGCCAGGAGGTAGGAAGGAGCAGTGGTAGAATTCCTCTCCTGCTTGAGAAGTCAACCATAGGCCCAACTGTCACTGTATTGTTCTCAAGTCGTTGTCATGACTACAGGGCCAAGGTTATCTTTGTTCCATGATGGATATGGAACGATCTTGATATGCCGGGAAGAAAAAGCCACACTACCCCTAATACAAAGATGGACTCCCCTAGATCTTTCGAAGGGTGTTCCTATGTGGTGGTTTTAAAGGAGGCATGTCCTGAGGTTACCATATGAGTTGGAAATGGAGCCTCAACTTGGAAGTCAACAGCAAATGAGCGATTATATACATTAGTTACTTTTGTAGCTGCCGTGGCCAAATTACCTGACCAAAATGACTTAAGGGAAGAAAGCATTATCTTTGCTCCTGGTTTCCTGAGAGCTCAGCCCATCACAACAAGGACTGCAGGGTAGAACGTGGCACTGGACGAACGTGGCACGGGACAAACGTGGCACTGGACATGGGTGGTAGCGAGTCTTCACATCGTGGTGGATTGGAACCAGGGGCCAGAAACAGTGACCTACTTTCACAAGTTAGACTCCACTTCCCAGTGGCTGCACAGTGTCCCCAAACAGTGCCACCATCTGAGGAACATGTGTTCAGGACATGAGCCTATTGGAAACATTTTAGATTTAAACCAAAACAAACAAGAACCGTGTCTGTCTCCGGCAGGCATCATGAAAATTCTAGACAGCGGAGCTTTCCTGTTCTGAATTCCAGAGGTTGGGAGGTGCTTTGCTTTGTATATTGGTTTTCTTTATGGCTTATGAAGTGACCCAGGTTGAGCAAAATGGGGAACAATTCACAATTCTTGATGGCAAAACCAAAGAGCTGCTAAACCTGCCCTTTCATCCTTAAGTGCCTCTCTACCAAGGAGAGAGCATCCCATACTGGGCTAGCACATGGCTTCCTGGGAGGCAAGAGTTTAAAAGTCCGTGGGAGGGGGAGTATCCTCAGGAGACAGGAGAAGAGGGAGCACCGTGGAGAAAGGTAGGCTCAGGAAATAAGGACACATTCCTTCAGGACATACAAAGGCTGAGAGAATGGCATGAAAAGAAGGCATCGTGAGAACATGAGATAGGCAGGTACCTGACAGAGTTAGAGGCCATTGGATGCAGCAGCTGAGGGGAATGAAATTTAATTGGGTGACCTTCCTAGGGCAGATCAACACAACCAAACTTAACCTTACTCAAAGTCTGAAACCTGGGGCCTGGTGTCTAAGAGGCCTGCCCGCTCTTCACGGTCCAGGAAGAGCCTGCTTGGCTCCTCCTGTGAACTGCAGCTCTTGGGCTTCCTGGGCCGGTAGCTGTACCCCTTAGGCTGTTTCGTTGTTACAAACTGTGTCTCTCTGTGTTTCTGTAGCCACGCTGCCTTCTTATAAGAACAGTTGTCGCTGGATTCCAGCCTGCTTGATTCTGTATAACCTCATTTGATGGCATCTGTAAAAATCCTACGTTCAGTCACAGTCAGGGGCTTCAGGTGACCGTGACATGGAGGCAAGGGTAGGGGCAGCTCCATACATGAATACAGAAAGTGAAAAGAACACTGAGCAACACGGGGGCCTTGCTGGCATTCAGTCACATGAACCTGGGCAAAGTCAGTCTCATGTATACTCCACAGCACACAGGTGAGAAAGTCAGTCCTGAGTGGGCGCCAGGGAAAGACAAGACAGAAGGATGCTTGGTTTAAACCCTGACTAGGAGGAAGCATTGCCAGTGAAGGGTCTTATTTAGGAAAAGGGGAACAAGCAGAGTCCTATAGTAGGACACTGGCTCCCTCTATCTACAGTGGGAGAAGTGTGAATGGGGCCAGGGCTTGGGGTACAAAGCTGTCATAAGGTAACAATGATGTGATTGATCCACAGAACCCAGAGGATATGGCCAGGGTTAGAAACTTCTCTGTGACAAAGGCCCCCATTCAAAGCCAACTACATGAAGCAGGAGATCATACAGATTCTCCAACAGGAGCTTCTGTACCAGGCCTCCCCACCGGTTCCCTGCAGGTCAAAGCAAAGCCCTGTAGGGATTGACTGGGGCGCTCACATTACACCCAGACCCTCAGGCCCTGCACCAGCCCTGCAGGTTACAAAAGCCCCAGGTGACTTGTGTGTTCATTAAGGTGCACACTGCCCTAAGGCTCCCAGTCACCTGTGCAGCTCAGAGAGATGTACTCATTCCCCACCCCATTCCCTCACCCTGCTCCCTGTCTCTAAACTCCAACATCTTTAGCCTGTCCTCACCAGGTACAAGTAGCTGGGCCCAAACAATCACTGCACATTGCTTTAAGCTGCTAGAGGCTAAGAGTCTAGTAGTCCAGGGTCATGGAGATCCAGACCTCAGAGCCCTAAGCTACCAAGATTCTGAAGTTCTTCTTACCAAGGAGGAAGAGGCATGTGCCGGGGGTCATCAGAGGACAGCAGTGAGAACGAGGGAGAAGGAGTGGCTGGGCAAACTGGAGGGTAGTGAAGAGACAGGTCTGGATGCTGGGCAGACTTAATGATGAATGTCACAGCTACCAAAGTGATGTTATATTCTTACACATTCGTGTTTCAGGCTTGTTCCCTCTGTGCCTACATTTGTGGGTGCCGGCTTTCAATGTCAGAGTCCAGTCAACCTGAGTCTTTTCTTAAAATGTGTTCTAATTCGTGATCCCCACCTCAAGAGAGGAAGTGCCTCAGCTTTGTGACCAACAGGATCTTGGACAGTGGGGCAGGAAGGGGAACAATGGCCACTGATTAGAAAGAGAAAGGTCAAGCTTCAGAAACCACCAGAATGTAAGAGTTGATACTATGTGATCCTCAGATAAGGTCATGGATGCCACTGTCTAGGCACAAATATACATCATGGCTTCGTAGAAAGATACCAGACCAACATCCTGAATCTGAGCCTCTAGCAAAGTGTTAGCCTTGGTCACCTGCCACTTGAGAGTGGTGGACCCACCCAAACCCAGCATAGATGGGGGAACTAAAGGAGGCAGAACCGGCGGTGGGCCCTTGGCAATGGCAACTGAACCCGACAGGAGGATAATGGAGGAACCTGTGTTCTTTTGCTAGAACCGGTATTGGCAGAGGGGCAAACAGTATTTACATCTCACATTTCTGGAAGCTAGAAAGTCAAGGTCAGGGGTGGGCAGGGTTGGCACCTTTGGCAGCTATGAGGGAGACTCCTTTTCCTCTCCCAGCTCCACTTGGCCACCTTTGTGCTTGCGTGGTTTCCTCCTGTGTACTGTTGATACCTGGTAAGCCATCATAACCTTCATCGTAACCCATTCCCTCCAAATAAGGCCACCTCCTGAAGTGCTGCTGTGGGGTTAGGACGTCCACATACAGATTCAGCTTACCAATGGGTCCTGTAGGTCTCCTGATAAAAAGGGGAGTCTTAGACCCCACAGAAATTTTTACAAGCGTAGAGTCCACGAAGGACTCCTTCCCTTGAACAGCACTGATAGAGGGGTTCAGAGAGGGATTGGGGGGTTCCCTGAGACCAACTCCTGATGGAAGGAATGTGTTGCTTATCCCCCAGGCCTTGGAGACATGGCAGTCTCTAACACCATTGGAAGCAACGTGTTTGACATTCTGGTGGGGCTTGGCATCCCTTGGGGCCTGCAGACCATGGTTATTAATTATGGATCCACGGTAAGTCCTGCCACTTCCTAAAGAAGGATATAGGTATGTTTCAGAGGGAAGGATGGTGCCCACCCAGTTCCAGCCTGAAGTTCTGGAGAGATGTCTTACCCTTTGTCCTTAGCTCCCACTCTCTTTGATGGCTTCTAGAACGGCCTAGTCCTGCCTGCAGGAGGAGTCCATGCTTACTACATGCTCAGTGCTGTCTCTTCCGTTGGCTTAAGCCCACTAGCACCTATCTCCATCCTGGGCCACTTCCTGATGAACCCTATGACTGTGACTTCCTGATGAACCCTGTGACTCCCCCTTGTATGAGGTCCTGACCATTCCTGCATGCTCATCTGAGGAAGCCCTGTGTTTCCCAAAGGGAAGAATGAATATTCTGAAGAGGGCTGGGCTTTTGGGATAGACTAACCAAGCAACTCCAGCTTTGTGGCCTGTGTGCTTTGCTTTCCAGGTGAAGATCAACAGCCGGGGTCTCGTCTATTCCGTGGTGCTGCTGCTGGGCTCCGTCGCTCTCACTGTGAGTTTTAGTTTCAAATGGGACCATTGTGCACATTTCATTTCATCCAGTTCAGGATGGTGCACATGTATACATCTTATTTGGCAAACATATACATCTCTGCCAAGGAGATGTGTGTGCTCAAAAATAGCCAAAACCGATTTTCTTTTTCTTTGTTTCTTTCTCCCTCCCTCCTTTCCTCCCTCCCTTCTCCCTCCTTCTCTCTCTCTCTCTCTCTCTCTCTCTCTCTCTCTCTCTCTCTCTCTTTCTTTCTTCCAAGAGAAACTTCAGCCACCATGGTACTTCATCCTGAGCAAATAAGATGTCACCAGGGAACCTGGGCAGTGAGCTTGGTCAGTGAAGGCCAAAGACCTGAGTTTGAGTCCCAGAACCTTTGTTGTTAAAATAAGGGGTTCTAATGATGCACACTTGTAATTCGAGTACACACTTACAATTCGAGAGTAAGGAAAGCAGAGACAGGCAGGTTTTTAGAGACTCTCTGGCCACCCAACCTAGCCATGTTAGAATGTTCCAGGTTCAGTGAGAGATTTTATCTCAAAAGGAAGTAAATAACATTTGAGAAATGATAACCAAGGTTGTCCTCCGGCCTTTACATGTACCCACATACATGTATGCATGTGTGTGCACACACACACACATACAAAAGTGTCCTAGGGTTGTCATGTCATATGGTTACATTTCATTTCTTTCTGACTGGTCCAGTGAGAGAGAAATTCTCCTCACATGCTGAGCTGAAAAACGGGGGACATGACAGTCCTCAGGATAACATGTAATGACAATGCGCTCCCCACGGCTCTCATGCACAGACCTATGCTGTGCACTTTTTGTCTGTGGCATTTTATTTGGCCCTTGCCACTCCTGATGAGGAAGGTACTATTATTCCCATTTTGCCGAAGAAATTAAGGCTCAGGAGTTAAGCAGTTTGCACAAGCAGTTAGCAAGCAGCAAAAATGTGGTTTGAAGCCAGGCTGCTCTGTCTTTACAGAGCTCTGTGCTCTGGGGAGGCATCTGTGATCCATTCCAGAAAAGCCTTGATTCAGGGATAAGAGTCAGAGGGAGCTTCGTCTCCCAACATACGCGCAGCAAAGCGGCAGGGTTGGGTCAAGCAGAAGTTCACCCAGAATGGCTCGAATGAGCCTGGGAAATGTGCTAAAGGGAAACAGTTATAATGCCAAGTTCTGTGGCAAAGGGGAAGGTCTGGTTTCCTTCGAGAAGGGCCATGGTGAGGACATGTCATACTGTGAGGAAGTAGCCTGTGTCTTAGCGGAGGGCCAGTATGGGAGACTGGCTACTGTGGATTCAACCAGCGTCTAGATTCAACTGGACCAGAATCTTGAACATTTTATAAAATCTGGAGTCTATACTGTTAGGTTTGGTGAAAAAGGGCCTTTGGGTCTCTCAGCCTCACCAAGCCTAGCTCTCCGCTTGTCTCCTTCCAGGTCCTTGGCATCCACCTCAACAAATGGCGCCTGGACCGGAAGCTGGGCATCTACGTGCTGGTCCTCTATGCTGTCTTCCTGTGCTTCTCCATAATGATAGAGTTTAATGTCTTTACCTTCGTCAACTTGCCCATGTGCCGAGAAGACGACTAACGCTGAGCTGTTGCCCGGGAAACTGCTGTGGCCACCATGATGCTGGCATCCTCTCTCTCTCCTTCTCCACACAGGTCTCTCCTGCCTTGGCAGCCGCTGTCAATCCTTTCATGAGCTGGAAGGAAGGGCAACCATGGTCTTTGGTCGTGGTTCCAGCCGCAGGTTATCTGTTCCTGCATGGCAGGGGCCAGGCATTATTTGAGCAGCTCCACAGACTCTCTTGGCTGCGGGGACAGATCATGTCTCTTCTCTCTTGCACACTTTAGTCGCCAGGACTTCCGTGTGCCGTGTGTCTTTCTGTTCCATGGGCAGCCTCAGAACTGAGTCAGTCAGTGAACAGGAGGTGTCCCAGATGAGTGGGACTGTGATTGGCAAGTGTCACCTCTGGGTCCGGAGAAGGCCGAGTGTTTCACCATGAGCATCCAGCTCTGCTGGGAACACTGGAAACCTGGAAGAGACAAGACATTCACCTGCAGGGGATTGAGACCACTGCAGTTATAGAAAAAAATAAGAAGCATGGACACATCATTTCCCAATAGAGGAGAGGAAAGCAAGCAAATACTGTTATCCTTCTTATTGACACATTCAAAAGATGAGCAATGAAATATCAAAAATAAAACATCACACATAGATCATCATACTTGAAGACTATCATTCCACAAAAGGATCATTGACAGGGACCAAAACGGTTACCCTTGGAGAATAAAACAAAATGAACCTTTTGTGTGTCATCTTGTGCTGGCTCCAAGACGATTTGGTTTGGAATATAGAAAAAAAATGGCGGACGACCACACAGAAACAGGTGCTAACTCGGAGGCACAGTGGGGAATGTAGTCCCAGCGACTCATTTCAGACCTTAGGATGCCACGCACCGCCCCTTCGGATCTGTCAGCTTCTCTGTTAATGCTCTACTTTCCACACCGCCCTGAAGGACCCAGTTGTTTCCGTGCCCAGCCAGTTGCAGAAGTGATGGTTAATGAGAAGAGAGAGCATCCGCAGACCCCTCTGTCCTGATTTGCTGAAGCCAAGTGTGAGAAACGGACCGTAGAACTTTTAGAGCTGAGTGTTTCAACTTCACAGGCAAGGCCAGGGATGGGCGATGGACCCAAACACAGGCAAACACGAAACGGTGTTTGACGGCCTCGTAGCTCTGAAATCTCTGTGTGACAGATTCACGACTATAAACCATTCCTGGATTCTAATGAGAAAGCACAAATTAATTTTATATAGTGAGGTTTTTATTTTTTTAATGTTTCTATTGCAAAAAGTCTATCAGGTCTGATGCACTTTGAATACTGAGCTATTTTGCACAGTAGAAGGCACGGGGATGACCCAGGGTAATGAGAGAGGGGGTTTTTAGTGATTTTAACCTTGGTGGCCACTGCAAATCCAGCAGCAGAGTCCTTCTGGGCCCATGGTGGAATCTGTAGCGATATTCTCCAGATTTCAGGGGACGAAGTATTCAGGCTTGTGTTCCCTTAGGCAGAACTATGATGAGACCTTGCTCCCATTACCAGCCTTCAATTCGAGGTTCACATCAGTATTAGAAGGCTCAACTGAGTCCAGGCTTTGCTTTTTGTCTGTCTGGATAAGCTCGGTGGTCTTCAGAGTGAGACAGCAGAATTTCCCTTAAAAAGAATAGCTAAGCCTGAGGGAAGGAGCCTGAAGGTGCACCTCAGTATAAACTCAAGCTGCAAGAGGCTTCAGAGTTACTCTAGGCCCATGCGCGCACGCGCGCGCGCGCACACACACACACACACACACACACACACACACACACACCTCCCTTCACAGGCATGTGCTAGCTCTGAGTGCTTCTGTTTCCCCTTGGAGCCCCCTAACTGCTCTAAAATGTAAGCTTGGATTATTCTCATTTCATCCGCAATTGCCGTCATGTGGATCTAGTTTAGCTGCAGAATGTAGCAAAGCTGGGGACAAAGGAACCCGTCACCCCTCCCAAGTTAGCTAGGACCCCTGATTGACCAGGCTGGCACAGTGGCGTGAGTCTGACTTTGCCCTGAGTGGAGATGTATGAATCTTAGTTCTTGGCTCAAGGCCCCATGGAATATTTAATTTACCCAGAAGTTTCCCGAATCATATTCTAATACCTGCCCTTTTTGAATGTCCCTAGTTTTTCCTGAGGGGGAAAAAAAGACCAAATACTATTTCTTAGATGATGTTAGAGCACAAACCACAGCCTCTGAGGGTTGCGACCCTCTGAGTCCTTGTATGGCTTTCAGAAAACATCCCAGCTGCCTCCCCCCTCCTTCAGAATCTGCTGGAAGCTGGAAAGTGTCTCACAGCTGCAGTTAGAAATGGAGAATTGTGCTTTCAGTATGTAGAGCACGCTTCTGACTGTTGCCTCTGGTCTTTAATGTGCCAATGCGCCTCGAAGGCTCTGGGCATCTCTCATGTCTAGGAAACTACAGGCTGAAAGGCAAAAGTTCTCTGTTTTTAACCAAACACTTTTTCCTCGTGAGTTTAAAGATTCATTTGGTGATATAGGCCTTTTTTAAAAAAAGTGCTTCCATTGCTATACAGAATTACTTTGTTTTATCCCTAAAGTTAAGTTAGCATGGTATAATTATTTTTGCTTCAAAAGAAATGCAGTTAAAAAAAATACACTTAGCTTCTTGTCTCCTTGGAGGCAGAAAAACAAGCATAAATTTCTATGTTCACTTATGTCTGTCTCTCTCCCAGCCTCTCTCCTCCCTGAATCCTTTACAGGTGGGGCAACCTGTGGACAGAGAGACAATGGGGACCAAGGCAGGTTTGTATCATTTCTCCTGGGAAAGCAGGAGAGAGTCCAGCACAGCACTGGACTCCTGTGGCCTCCCCACTCTCTTGGGTGTAAAGTTGTACTGCCCTTGTCCCATACTATATCAGTGACCTTCTAGTCCACCTTGGCTTCTCTCCCCCTGGAAATCAGCAGCGAGTAGTGCATACCTTTGAACCCACCAAGGCACTATCTCCACCTGCACACTATCCCAATCCTGCCTATGCCCCTGGGGGAAGGCTCGGTCCTCTCTTTGCCACCTGCCTTTCCCTCCTTTGTAAGGTACCCTTGTAAATGGGTGGACGAGATGGCTGCGCTCTAGGTAGGTGCTGACAGGACAAAGAACTTGCTGGTTAGAGTTAAAATTGCCAGGAGACTGAACCCATCAGCCAGGTTTTAAATGCTTGCCAGAGGAGCTCTGTCTCCCAACACAATCTCCACAGGAGTTGTCCTTCTCTAGAGCAGTGAGCAGATGTATCCAGGACACATCCTGAGGGGAACCATACCCTGGGATGGCTCAGATGTAATGACGTGTACATAGAAAGTTCTAGAAATTTTTGAAAATGTTCTCCTATTAACTCTTGAGTGACAAGAAGTCCTGATTCCTACCAGTTGACTACCTAAGGCCCTGTCTCCCTGAGCCCAGATCCCTCTGTCCCCGTGTACACTTTCTCCAGGTGAGAACACTTCACCTTGGTTCTCTGGTCTCTGCAGCTTGTCACATCTCATGAGCCCCTCAAAACTCATACCCCAACTAGGCTTCCTCAAAGTCTAGTGCAGTGGTTCTCAACCTGTGAATCTCAACCCCTTTGGGGGGAGTCAAATGACCTTTTCACAGGGGCCTCCTAAAACCATCAGAAAACACAGATATTTACATTATGATTCATAGCAGTAGCAAGATTGCAGTTATGAAGTAGCAATGAAAATAATTTTATGGCTGGGAGTCCCCACAACATGAGGAGCTGCATTAAAGGGTTCATTAGCCATAGGAAGGTTGAGAAACACTGGTCTAGAGAAGGGGGCCTTTCTATTTTCTAGGCAACTCTTCCCACTGTCAGTTCTGTGGGCACAGGAGAGAGACGTTTGTGGTCTCTGCCCACAGGGCACAGAAGAGGGGACTCTGTGAACACAGCCTGCCTTCTTCCAGTCTCGCTTGCATGAATGAGGTTTTGCTTTGTTGCAGAGCACGGATGCCTAAAAGGCACGTTCCCAGGCATAGTCAACAGAGTGTTCCGTGGTTGGCATCTCTGAAGCCATAGCATCAGCTACAGAGTTCACATTCATGCTGTCATGTTACCATATATATATCTCGTACACCCAGACATATACATACATATACATGTGTGTGTATATGTTACCAAATATAAATATAGCATAACCCAAATATATACATACATATATGTATATATGTATTATGTATCCCCCAAAAAAATCCCCTAATGTTTTAAGTAGGTTTACAAATTGCTGTGCCCCAAGGCTGTGCGTCGGACACTGCTGATGGTTATTTTTTTGATAAAAGCAGCCTCAACCTGAGTACTAGCCTTGTGATTCACTTCATGTCTGGACTCGGGACAATGTCCCTTCATCACCGTGCCACCTAGTACAAGCAAATGCATGTCTTCATGCATCTGGGAGAGGGGGCACGTTTCTCCACTTCCGCCACCTAGGAGGCGCAATCCCTTTAGGGAAGCCAGCTGAGTGATCTAGACGCTTTGGCCACCCTGGGGGCAGTGGGGGAGCATTAAGCATTACAGCTTTTCAGCCATCTTTGCCTTCCAGTTTCCATGCTGCTGACTCCTCAGATACCCACCCATCTACCCACACACGCACTGTGAGGGAGTCAGGGCTCCCTGCTGAGGCGTCTTTTACCCTGTGCTTCTAAAGCTCTTCTACCCGCTTTCTTTTCTGTCCAGTTGTCCAAGTTGCATCGCTTCCTCCACGCCCCTCAGCAGGGCTGAAATCCAATCTCCTCTACAGCGCCCTGGTGTAGTCCTGGGGGCTCTGGGAAGTGTCTAAGCGCTGAGAACACAGTCTCCTTCTGTGAAGGGCAAGGCTGTGGCTGGGTGGCTTGTCTGTCCGTTACACTGACAGGGCCAGGGCTTGCCTACTCCTTGTAAAAACCCAGGATAGATGCCAGCATGACCCACATTTCTTTCCACAGGACTGTCATAAGCCAAGCAGCGGCTGCTCAGGCACAATGCTAGCTGTGGCTTTTCCATCCATGAGTTCAAGAAAATCCTTAATCCGGGGCCTTCCCTGCTCCGTCCTTAGAAAACGAGTTTATCTGTTGTTGTTTTTAGCTATTAATAGAAGAGACCACGTGGTTTTGGGTTTGGTGTGATCCACTTTTGTCTACTATGGAAAGGTCTAAGACAACACTCACCCTTTATCACTCTAGAATTTCCTGCAGGGAAGTTTTGGGGTTCACTCCAGAGGAAGCACGCAATCCTTTTCCAGTAGGAGAGGACTTCTGACCATGCCTGGGACCTAGACAGGGTCACTCTGCTCCTCTAAGTGAAGTGCGTGCTCTGATGGGGGTTCTGGCTGCCGGGTGTCCTGCCTCACTTTGAGCAACTACCCCTCTCCTCTGAGCTGTGGACCCTGTGACTATGTTCAGGCTTCCTCCACCTGACCTGCACCAAGCTCATTTGGGGACCCGGCAGACAAAGCCATGGCTGATCCACTGTGGCTGACTTTTGGGGATCTCCAGTCTGTGGAGGGTTGGCTGCTAGTCGGTGAGGCTGAATGTGCCATTCAGAGCATTCTCTCCTGGAAGGGTGCCCTCCCCCGTGTCTCCAAAGTCCTTCCTGATGTCTGATTACACAGAGGCAACAGAAGGCTGCCAGCCAGCTGCGCCAGATCCAGGGGCAGAGGTAGGACTGCCAAGGCAAGCTGGGCATGAGATGGCCAAGAACATCCAACATGCCAAGGGCCAGGCTGGGCACAGTCTTCCCAGGGGATCTGAACCTTTTCTCAACACAGTCTCGCCTGACCAGGTCACAGCAGATGGAGGCAGAGGAGTCTTGAATCCTAAAAGAGCCTCCTTAAAAACACTCCAGCCCGAGAACTTCTGAGGCCATCCATATGCCACCGAGTGCCCGCAAGACATCCGTGGCATGCTGGGCTGAGCAGTGCCATCTTTGTTCATTCTCTAACAGGCAGAGCAGGAGCAAGGGGTTGGAAAGCTGTAAATAATAAATATATTTCTGTCGCTATTTATTTTTTCAATAACTGTGACCTCCTGCACTGTGAATGCTCTGTGATATGAGATTCTTAGTTTAATAAACTGTCATTAAATTTGAATGAATTGATATTATTGGTTCCTAAACACTGGCATGGCTTACTTTTGCTGTGAAGAGAAGCAATCTAGAGTAAAATATGAAGCTAAACCTTTCTAAGATGCCTCGCAGTCTGTATTGTGATGCAATATATCAAAACCCTGGACACGTCAATACAGTAAACAAGCACAAGTGTCCCCTCCTGATAGACCTTCCATCTACATTTCCATAGACACAGACATGTTTTGCGTTTTTGGATTTTTTGGAAAGAATTACACTGGAATAACAGCCATTGGAGACCATTCCTATTTGCATATTGAGAAAAAATAAACTTAAAAAAAGGATGAGACGTTGAAGCTTTTAATTACAATGGTTAGAAATGAAAATAACAAAGCTGGGCTTGTGGTGTCCCTAGGCCAGCTGGGATGAGTCCAGGGGCCCCACCCTTTTCCTCGTGGGGGCTGGGTCATCACACTGTGTCCCACCACACGCTTTACAGGGTTTCAGCTTAGTTACCATCTTGAAATTCGTATGTGTGTATGTGTGTGTGCTGTACATGTGAACACGTTTGGGTGTGCATGTGTGCGTTTGGAGACCGGAGACCAACATAAGATGCTGTCTTCTATCGCTCCCCACCTCGCTTTTTGAGACAGTATCTCTGACTAAGAACAGCATTGCTATAGGGCTGAGTCATCATACAGAGAAACATTTTAAAAAACAGTTTTATTATATTTCTTTACTGGGGGAAGCAACACATGTACATACCACAAAGCCCATGTGGAGGTGAGAAGACAATTTGTAGGAGTCGGTTCTTTCCTTCCACCACGTGGATTCCAAAGATTGGACTCAGGTTGCCAACCTCAGCAGCAAGCGCTTGACACACCAGATCATCACATTGCCTCGCAGAAATGAGCATCTCTGTGTAACGTGTGTTCGCTGTTACACTGTTCACAATAGCAGGGAAGTAGATAGTCATCAAAGAATGAGTGGATAAAGAAAATGTGGCATATGTAAAGTGGAATTTCAGCCATTAAAAAAATTATAAAATTTGTAGGAACTGTAAAATACACTGTATGTTCTCATATGTTCTAGCTTCTAATTTTTATTTATTTTTTTCATGAGACAGGGTCTCTGTGATTCTGGCTCTCCTGGAACTCCCTATGTAGATCAGACTTGAACTCAAGGATATCTGCCAAGTGCAGTATTAAAGGCATGGGCCCCCACAGCTGTATATATCATATATAGTATTTATGTGAGATGGGTTGTGTAGGGGCCCAAGAGGGGGAAGGGAGTTGAGGAGGTGAGGGGGTAATAGAGCACTTGTGGAAAGTTGAAGGGGGTGAAAGGGTAAATGGAGCGGGGAAGGATCAACCTAAACAACCTATGTATGAAAGCACCATAATGAAACCTGCTAGTCCGTGTGGTCACTGAATAAGCATGGGCTGAAATACGCAGCAGTTAAGAACACTTGATGCTCTTGTAGAAGACTTGGGTTTGATTCCCAACACCCACACGGGGGTCAACAATCACCTGTAACTCTAGCTCATGGGTTCTGAGGCCCCTTTCTAACCTCTGAGGGCACCAGGGACACATGTGGTACACAGACATGCATGTGAGCAAAAACACTCATAATAAAAATAACCCAAAAAAATTTAAACAAAAAAAAAAGAGTGAATGAAAAAGCACATTTGCCATGATGCTGCTAGTTGGCAGGCAGTAACCTCCGCGTACAGACACCTCACGAGCTGCTAAGGCTGGGCTCCTGGACACCCACCTTTTAGAAGAGGAGGTTGATCCCAGGAGTTTAAGGAATTTGCCCAAGGTCACGCAGTGGGGATGAAAAGAATGGAACTGAGGCTGGACCCTGTCATCTGAAGCAGAGAAAGCTGCTGTCTCCTAGCAACCACATGCCCTCAGCAGCACCCAGAAGAGTGACTTCCCATTTGAGGATACTTTTACCTGAGGACCCAGGGGTCTCAACTGAGAGAACAGCAGAAACCCAGGCTGGGACCATGGCCTGGTGACCACCAGGTAGGATTAAGTGTCCCTTCATCCTGACGCCTCCCTTGTTCACGTAGAAGATGGCTTGAGTGATTCAGAGACAGTAGATATTCTCCCGAGGGAGAATGAGCTGGACACTAATCAATTCCATAGAATGAAAAAGAAGCAATCACTACCTCCCCCACGCAGTTAGGGAACAACCAGCTCCACAAAGACACAAGGCTTCCTGCCCTAGACTCTAGGGGGAAAGGCCTGTGAAAGAGAGTAGTAATTCCAGAAGTTTCCACCATGGGCACTCAAGCTATTGCAGGCTGTCATTCATTTTTTTTTCCCCTCATCACTAGCTAAAGATGGAGATAGGATCCTGTTTCCAGATCTTTCCATACGTTGGTCCATCCCCCAAAGATGCTCCATTTGAAATCCTACTCCAGGGTTTATGTGATGGCACCTGCCTATAACCTCAGGGATTATAGGGCAACTGAGGCAGGGGGATTATGGGTTCCAGGTCAGCATGGAGGATATAGGGAGACCCTGCCAAAACAAACAAAAATGCTTACTCTAAGAAACCATGACTAAAACAAGGTGAGAGTTTGCTTCTTGTTCATATAGATGGAAAAGTTCAATGTGCTCGACGGTACCCAGCATCCTTCTGGGCTACTTCATCTTCCTCAAAGTCCTAAACAACTACCTGACTTCATCTTGGCTACAACCTCATGACCTTGATTCAGAACCAACCAGTTGAGCTGCTCCCAAATTTTTAGCCAAGCAAGGATCTGGTAGTTGATGGCTCATATCCTAGCACTTGAACAACTGTGGAAAGAAGACCTCATCTCAAAGTCAATTTGGGCTCCATAGCAACACCAGCTAAAAAAAAGACATAGATTTATCCTGATTCATAGAAATGATATAAAATGGGGGGGTATTGTTTAAAGGTATTATGTTGGAGGTGATTTTTTTAATCCCTCAGTGGGAACGAACATTACATTCTATATACAATGTTTCCACCATGTATCCCTGAGCCTCTAACCCAGGAATGCATGGGTGAAGGAGAAAGAGCTACAGATTGCCTACACAAGCCTGAGGGAGGAGAAACGAATCTTGCCACATGTGTCCTTGTCCTTGTGTCGGGGCCCCAGCAGCGGACACAGACAGGAACTGTGGCCAGCATCCTTTAGGAACCTCCACTCAGGTATTGGGGGGTCCTTGACTTTGCCACAGGGAAGAATTCTAGAATGAGCCAGTGTTAAGTAAAGTTGAAGTTTATTTTAAAAATAGGAAGAAAAACACCCAGGGAAAGAGCAGGGTACACCCAAGAGTGTAGGTGTGTTTCTCAAATAAGATGTCCTAGTGGTGACTGTCTACAGGATTTTAGAGACTTGGAACTTCATTGCCTAAAGGGCTTTTAAGTCACCCTTTGTTTCTTAAATAAATAGTCTCTATTTATTTAAATTTTTATTTTTATCTATCTATCTGTTTTGATAAATAAAATTATAGGTTGCTCCTAAGGTGCCATAGATGAGACTACAACCTAATAAGATAAAGCCAGGAGCCACTAGGGCTGCAAAGGAGATTAGAATGTACCTTTTACTATAAACTGAGTAGCTTGGAGGGTCCTAGGAAACGGCAGGTTTGTGGATGGGAAAGGAGAATGGCCTGAAAGAAATGTTAACTGTGCTGAAATCTGGCTTTCAGCTGGCAAGAAGTTTCAGTCTGACTTTATCCAAATAGTCTCTTCCCAAGTTGCCATAGTTCTCCGTCTTTCTGATCTGTCTCCCTTCCCTCGTCCCAGACCTGCAGCAGGACTGCATTTGCCTGGCTCTAGGTGGGAACTCTGCTCTCCAGGATGAGTCTGACCTCCTGGCTTGCCTTCTGGCAGATGAGGCAGCTTGGAGAAGCTGAGCCGCTTAATATGTAACCACTGGCCTCTTGTCAAAAATGTAGCTCTGCTTCTCAGAGGTCACTGTTGCAAAGTCTCTTTCCATCCCCTCATTCTCAGGGCTGCCAAAAGGAAGGCCCAGCTAGGTCAGCAGGGGAGAGCCTGCCTGAGCCTGCAACCAGCAGCTAGTGTTCAGTCAGGGCTGGGTCTGTCCAGGCTTCTCTGTGGCTATCCTACATTGTCAGGAGGGGCAAGAAAAAAATCTTCCAGAAAAATGACTCTGTGCTTAATGTTTTTAAGCCACAATGTCAGCAGCTTGAATGACAACGGTGACGCAGGGCTTTGATTTTTAATGATAATAAATTACACAATACCCTTCGTAATAATCTCAGGACAGCATGTCCACAAGTCGTTCTTGCTGATTAGTTTTTTTTCTTTTTCTTTTTCTTTTTTTTGCCAGCCTCTTGCGACTGTAACAACCTCTTAGCAACTGATAAATGGCACAAATACTGTAAATGACCATACTTTTGTTGACTACCAAAGGGAAATCACAAAGGTACAAGTCAGAATTTTATCCCTGGTCCCACAGACGCTCTGTTACCAGATAATGGTTTTTAAAAAATGTAAAAATGATTGTTTTGTGTTTTTTGCTTTTTACAACGTAACAGCCAAAATGGCACTTTTAAAGTCAGCGCTTTGAAATCTCATCTGCCCATAATAATCCTGTGCTTAAGCATTTATCCTAGTGAGTCTAGATGGGTGAGCAGTCCTGCAAAATTTACCACCACGGAGCAGCAAAGTGACTCACTGTGTTAAAGGTGCATGCCACCAAACTTGACAACCCGAATTTGGTTTCTAGAGCCCACGTGGAAGAAGGGGAAAACCAACCTCCCACAAGTTATCCTCGGACCTCCACACATGCTCTGTGCTGCAATCATGCCCACATCCACACATAGGTACCCACACACCAACACACAATGTAAGTAAGCTAATAGACACATAAATGTAATTTAAAATAGTTTTAGACGTCTACTAGTAGTTAGACGTTGAACATATTGATCGGTGTCCTCGTGTGACCCCAGCTGTTGACAGCACTGAAGGAGAAAGTGATAAAGCCTGTATAGTTCTAGGCTGATGTCAGCGCCTTTTTAATCACATTTCATCCCCTCCCCGATTTGATCAAGGAAAAGGTCACACACACACACACCCAACCCTCAGGCCAAGTGCGAGTTCTATTGCTTAGCGGTAAGACCCATCAGGGTCTGGCATTATCCTATTCAGAGAGCAGGCATGCCATGCGACGACTGTCTAATTGCACGTGGAGTTTCAGTCCATGACAGGAGTTTTTTTCTCCCTTCCTGCAGGACACATGTTCCTGATTGTTCTCAGGAGCGACCTTGGAGTCATAGGAGAACTTTAGAGAGGCCAACCCCAAGGAGGACAAAACAGGGAGAGGAATCAAATATCTGTGGCTGATGGCACCACCTAACCCTGCCTCCTTCACATATGGATTCAGCCACATCAGGTAGTTTCCAAAAATGGCTGGCTGTTCATTGCCTGTTACGCACCTGATTTGGTCTCTGACAACACAAGGTAAAATATCACCTCTGTAACTAGATGTCACCTCTGTGATTAGTTTGTGTAAGACTGGGACTTCCCAGCTTTGGTGCAAGAGCCCTCTCTTGGTGGCCATCTCAGTCTGAACACATTGAGGAGTGTGAGGAGCTGAGGGAGGTGACTGAGGTCCTCAACCCATTAAGGAAATTAGTCCTGCCCATGCTCCTCCCTGGCTGAGCATGCAGATGAGACCCCAGCCTGGCAGTGTTTAGCTACTTCCTGGGAGACAAGAATATGGCTGCAGAAGTGGCCCTCAGCATGTGCCCAGACTCTTCTTCAGAGGTAGAGATGTGAGTGTCAGCCCCTTGTGCTTACTGACAGCTGCTGCTTCTCCCAGCAGAGCCTGGTGACACGTCACCTCAAACCCTTCTCAACCAGGGCAGAAGTTTGTGTTCCTGTATGGCCATGGCACAGGGTGACTGGTTTAGCAATAATGGCACATCCATACTCCAAAGCCTCAAGAAATGGAAGTGTGGGAACCTGTCAGGCATCAGAAGAAGGTGAGAACCCACAGAGCTGCTTCCTGCTGATCTCTTTCTGCTGAACAAAACATCCTGAAGAGCCACTCTACCACTGTTTCAGTTTCTCCAGTTGGGTGTTTTGACCTGGCTTGTCTGGTGACACTTCTATCCCATACGACATCAACAGAAGCACCTGAGTGGCAGTTATCTGAAAGCAGCCACACTAGCATGTCCAGTGCCTTGGTTACTCTGTCCAAAGCTCACAGCCAGAAGCCCCAGGGTCTGATCTCCTCAACACAGACCAAAGGACCCACAGGGCTGACCAATGGGCTGCCTCATCCATTCCTCCAGCTTCCAGTCAACCATAGTCACAATGGGTCAGGAAGGAAACTGATCCTTACTTCCTGGTTGTTCCCCTAGGTTTACCAGGAACCTCTGCAGGGCGCAGCCATTTCAGGGTCTATTGTGGAATATGTGTTTACACTGTGAAGATGTGTTTTTGCCAAGGAGCTTTCTGATTGGGTTAATAAAGAGCTGAATGGCCTATAGCTATGTAGGAAATGGTTAGGCGGGACTTCCAGAGACAGAGAGGATTCTGGGAAGAAGAAAGGTGACATCATCAGCCAGACACATAGGAAGCAGCATGAGGAGTTCAAAGAAAAGGTAACTGAGACACGTAAAAGAACATAGATTAAAAAGCCAGAAGTAATTTAAGTTATAAGAGTTCCTAAGTTATCGACCAAGTTTTAATAGTTAATATTAAGTCTGACAAAAAAAAACTGCCTACAGGGGTCTGGTGAGTGACCAGCCTTCAGGAGGCTTCTGTTGAGGCAGGACGAAGCCCTGGGACTGTTCTGTGGAACTCAGGCTCTTAGAGTTTGTCCAGAGTCAGAGCAGTGTTCCACAAGAAAACCTATGGGGTCTAAGCATGACCTATCAGCCTGAAGGGCCTGGCCAGGTGCTGTATAGGACGGTCCACCAACCTAGGTCCAAGGACACCTAAGAGTGGCCTGCCTGCTTATTTGAGGAACAACAACCAAAGATTCCTTCCTGAAGAGTTGGCTTTCTTCCGGCCTCATGTGTGTTCCCTCTATTACAGACAAGCAATGGAGGTTCTGAGACAGAACCCACTCCTGCTCAGCTAGTCCTGGGGTTGGATTTGAACATGTGGCTGACCTCTGTGTCCCGCTTCCAAACAGGAAATTACAGGAATTATTGAGGGAGATGGCAAAAAAAGGTGACTGTGGCCCACGGATGAGCTAGCCTTGGAGAAGAGGCCTGGTGCTGGTCCGAGAGGGAGACTGCCAGCAATCTGAATACAGAAAGGGGAAGTAGTGTGAACTGGGGTGGCTTTCTGGAGACCACACTTTTTGTGCCTTTCACAGACAAAAACTAGTTTGATTGGGATGCAATTCAACCAGCTAAAGTGTATAATTTGATGGTTTTCTTAGAGCCACAAAATTGTGCAGCCGGCACCACAGTCAATTTAAAAACATTTTCATCACCCCCCAAAGAAACACCATAGCCACTGCCAGTTTGCTCTCCACTCTCCTCTTCCCCCAGCTTCTAGCAACCACCAGTTTATTTTCTGTGTCTGTGAAATTGCCTATTCTGAACACTTCATACAAATGGAATGTGGGTTTAGCGACTGGCTCCTGTCACTTAGCATTGTCTTCAAGATTCATCCCTGTGGAAGCACCATTTTGTTGGAACCCCATTTGTTTTTGTGGCTGAATTATATCCCCTGGTTAAATATCACTTATCAGGTGTACTCATTCACCAGTTGGTGCAAACTACTATGAGTAGTTTGTATTTCTTTCTGTGCTGGGGATTGAATGTAAGGCCTCACATACACATGCTAGGTGAGCAGTCTACCGCTGAGCTCCTGCCCCAGCCCTGGATAAAATAAATAAGGGTAACACACACAGTCATATATAAGGTTTTCACTGGACACACCATGATGGATAGCTTTGTCAACTTGACACAACCTAGAATCTCTGAGGAGAGAGTCTCAATACGGGATTGTCTACATTAGTTTGACCTGTGAACAGGCTGTTGAGGGAGTGTTTTAATTAAGTTATTGGTGTAGGAAGACTCAGCCCACTGCGGGCAGCACCATTCCCGGCACAGGGCGTCCTGAACTCTTACCAGTGGAGAAACTGAGCTGAGCACAGGCAGATAAAGGTAAGCATATACAGAGTCTTTTCTCTCTGCTCTTGACTGTGAGTGTCATGTGACCAGCTGTTTGACACCCCTGCCTTGACTTCCCCACAATGATGAACTGTAACCTAGAACTGAAAGCTGAAATAACCCCTTTTGGATGTGCAATTGAGGGTAGGATCTCTGGATACTGGGTAACTTTTTTGAGGAACTACCAAAACTGCTTCCCAAAACAACCGCCCCTGGTTCCATTCCCAGCAGGAGGCTGTTAACTAGGCTTCTCTCACTTCCACAGGCTGGTTTGGAGGAAATGATAACAGAGAAGTAGAGGTAAGGGGCATGTGGACAGTCTAGCAGAAGTGTGTAACAGGATAGGGTTATGTCTCTGGTAACTAGTAGCCCAGGACGTGGATGGACATTGGTTACTCCTATAATGCACAAGACATTTCATCTGTCCCCAGTTGTCTAAACAGTGTCCAGGCTGAGAATGAATCAGACGAGGTGGTATTTTGAGGTCTGCTGTTACCGGTTCTCGTGGGCTTGGCAGGCTCAGGAGACATTTTTGAGTGGCTGGGCACTTAAAGGAGAGGCCTCAAGCCTTGAGGTTGTTGTATAAGCTGGCAGGTTTTCTTCCTCTGCCTTCCTCTGGGTGTGGTACCTAGCACAGGTGCGTTAGACGTCAGGCTTGACAGACGCTATCTGCCCTGTTAAACAGTGAGCTTATCAACCCGGGCAGTATCAAAGGAAGACTGGACCAGCTAAGTGTCAGGGATGTGGCGGAGGTGCCCAGCCTTTGGAGCTGAGGGTGAGCTGTGTGGCTCCCTCTGGGATGGAGGAGCTTCCAGTCGTGCCCTGGGCCTTGTCACCTGCCGGCCCTGAGCGCCTCGTTGCCCGGTGCCAACTTGGAGACTTTCCTGTAAGTTTCCCTCGCAGGCTCCCGGCGCGGGCCACGGCGACAAGCCCGCGCAGCTCTCGACCCCGGCACCGCCCGCCGCCAGGCCCGGCCCCAGGGGCGCGGCCCGGCTTCCGCGCTCCCCAGGGGGCTACGGGCTGCAAGCCGCCGCCGCCGAATGGCTTCTGACAAAAAGCCCTTGACCACCAGGGCCGGCCTCTTCCTGCGAGCCCCGCGCTCTGCGATCCAGGAAGTGGAAGCCAACGGCCCCGCGCTTCCCCACTGGGCGCGCGGCTGGCGGCGGCGCTTGGCCCGACCCTCGGCGGGCGAGGGACAGCGCCAGCGCCACGCGGAGGTCGCCGCTCCCCTGAGCCTGGCGGAGCTGCGTCCCCAACTGCGGGCCCCACGATGCGACGCGCCGAGGCGCCCGCGAGCGCCCACCCCTCCGGGTAAGTGGCAGCCCGCGCCCGCCTCTCCCCAGGTGGCTCGCGACCTGCACCTTTGCTCTGCTTGGTCACCGTGAGTCCTGGCTGCTCAGGAGGGACCCTGGGCTGCGGACGTTTGGGCGTCGTGTTGAGATGGGGGCCCCCACCTCCGGCCCTGTAGGGACCCAAACCAGACGTGGGTTCTACAGGGAAAGGGAGCGGCACTGGTGAGTGCAGCACTTGGCCAAACTTTCGAACTCAAACTTTTGTAACTGGAAAAGCAGCGCACATTCCCCGCGGCTGGGCGGATTTGGTTAGAGTATATGTGTATTTGTACTTGTTCGAGCCCGGTGTGTCTGTGTAGACATGGCTCCTGCCCAGGCTGAACTTTGGATGCAAGCATTCGTTGTCCTGACGCAGCCAGCCCCGTGCACCCCAGTGCACCGCTGTTCTGCCCGAGCCCCAACCCCCCTCGCACCCTGCTGTCCTGGGGCTAGGAGGAGAGTGGGATGGTAGATCAAAGGCTCTACAACTTCAGGAACCCCACCAGGCAGCTGATCCTCTGCCCTGATTGAGGCGCCACCGGGATCCCCTCTGCTAGCCAACTGGATCGACTGGGGACAGTAACCTTTGGACCGTCCTCTGCTTCTGCTAAGCCTGGTGTGTAAGGAGGATCTAGGGTGCTCGGATGCATATGGTTGGCGGGATCCCAGGGCACAGATTCATCATGAAGTGAGTGAAACTAAATGGCTTGGGGATTGCTATTTTCCTGTTCTTTCCTATGAGAGATTAGCTCAGGAAGGGTCAGTTTTGAAGTGGAACAGAGTAGGAAGCGATTTCTGTGAAAGCCTTCCAGGACTTTCTGAGGTGCCATGGCTGATGGGCGCATCTGGGGCGCCATACCTTTGTATTTTCGTTCAAAAGTCCCGGGCCTGGTCTTGCGTCTGGCTGGCAGTTTTAAGTCTGTGACCTCATCTCCAGGGCCTTGGGTCTCCACTCTGTAGAACAGGAATTCTGTACCGATCTTGTGCGGGGGAGGGGGGCTGGGAGTGGCCTGTCGGGGCCCTTAAGTCATGTAGATCTGACTGCGTCCTTCCTCCTACCCCCAATCCCAGCTACAGCCACAGCCCGGAAATTCTGTGTTGATGCTTCCTTCGCTGGGGAACTGGGAATTCTGATGGGGAAAGGACTCCCGGGAGCAAGTATCTGCTCTACCCTGGGTGGGAAGGTTAAGCCGGCTAGAAAAGGAGGGTGAGAAACCAGGCATTGACCTCATCTACTTCCATTCCCCCCACCCAGCCCCACCCCCACCTCACCCCGAAGATGACCTGGCCTGACCCGTTTCCTTCTGCTTTTCCTTATTCGTGCCTGCTCCAGTGATTTAATCCATGCCTCAGTTTACTTACAGGGATAAGCAATAGTCACTACTCTTCACAGGCTGTTTTTAGGGTTAAGTTAGTCGAAAGCATTACTCAGATTGGCTGGGAGGCGATGTCCTCGACAGTTATTATGATCATTGTCATCTGTTGGGTGGGAACCTTCCTTTTGCCAACTGGGTGATTGGGACAAAGTGCTCTGACTTCTCCGCCCCATCTGGAAATCCTCCTTCACTAGGGTTGGAGTGGACGGATTGTGGTGTGTAGAGATTGGGGTGGGGAGTATGAGCTGGTAATTGTGAACCTGATGCTCATGTGTGTGTAGAGGCCAGGCACTGATGTCATGTGTCTTTTTCAGTTGCTCTTGGTCTCAATTTTTTTGAGACAGTCTCTCACTGGACCTCACTGATTCAGCTTGCCTGCCTGGCCAGCGAGCTCCAGAGGTCCGTCCGCCTGGTGTTACATGCGTTCTGGAGAAGCAGACTCGGGTCCTCGTGTTTACACGGCAGGCAGCTTACTGACTGAACCTTCTCGTTGTAACTAAGCCTCTGTTTATAGGCAGTATAGGGGCTAGGCCACTCTCTGACCTGCTTAGGACAGTGCCTGGTTCATGCTAAGCGCTCTCGAGTAGAAATTTGCTGCTGGAAATGCTTGTTACTTTAGAGGCTCTTTACGTGGGAAGGGTTCCTAAGTGGCCTGTGTCAAACCTCGTCCTTGGGGCAGGGCCCTCAGGGTAACATTTTCAAAATGTCCTTTCCTACCCCCACTGGCAGAGGGCTTGCTACCATGAGCTACCATGAGCGGCTACCCTCTGCACACAGAAACCAAAGTGAGTCTCTAACTGACAGCTGCTTCTAATGGTCCTGGTCCCTGCTCAGGGGTTGGTCCCTTCCAAGTACTGGGGGGGGGGGGGTACTTTCTAACACACCCTGCCCTGAGCTACACATTTAAAAACCCAGAGGCCTTTCACCCTAAGGCCTCCCTAGGCCCTGCTGCCACCAGGACTGGTCCCGAAAGCTTTCTGAGTCTCTTTGCACCCTGCTGGCCTTTCTCCCTTTCTGGAGAACCCTCTCCTTTCTGGAGTGGGAAGCATTCAGATAGCTGGGAATGCTACCTGCAAGCAGCCAGGATAATGTCACTTGAGTTCTGACTCCTGAACTGAGGGTATTTACAAGCAAATTCTGCTTCTTCTTGAAATGGTTAGCTGGAAGAAGAGAAAATGCAGAGAGGTTGCCAGCTACACTGGGGGCAGCCATTTTTTTCCCACCAACTGTTGTGGGAGGGATACACTTAAGACTGTTCACCACCCCTCAAACTGGTGTCCTCAGAGGACATAAGTTGGGCAGGAGGAACCCTCAGAGCGTTCTAGACAGATGGTCAGAGGAGGTCACTGGGACGAGAGGATATTCAGCAGAGGTTAAGACAATCTAGAAGAACATTCTAGGGGTGGGGCGATGTGGTTAGCGGGAGCCAGGGCTACAGAAAGTGGGTCTTGCAGGGGTTGAGCAGCCTTTGGTGAGTGCTCAGGACCTAGCTGAGGTTTGCACAGAGGGTGACAGACAGCAGCCGGGAGGCCCCTTACAGTAGCTTGGTGGTCAGGTGTAAACGGGATGGACCGGATGGACCTCTGAGGCAGGCGGAGTAAGAGTGGCAGACTTTGTTGATGGATCGAAGTTAGACTAATGAAATAGGGGATAAGGGGCAACTCCAAAGGCGGAGCTGGTGCAAGGCAGCTGCTCGGGATCACACACCCAGCTGTATGGAGTCCTAGGAGATTGAATAATGGTGTCCCTTGGGGTCTGGGAGAGCTGGAAGTTTTCTAGGCCCAGGGGAGACCTGGCAGGCACCCCACACCGCCCTGCCGTGGAAAACATGCCCTGTACATTTTCCAAGGTTTGCTATGTTGAGGATTTATGGGTTTACTTTAAATTGTATTTGTAAAAGAATTCCTTTCTTAAAAAAAATTGGGTGGGCCCTGATCCAATCTGTCCTCAATGTAGCAATGAGGAAACAGAGACCCTGAAAGAGGAAGGTGAACTTGGGCCTCTGAGCCTTTGGCCTGACATGATACAGGGGTCCTGTTAAGGCCATGCTGACCAGTCCTTAGTCTCGGTTGTCTTCTCTGGCTTCTTCGCTTTCAGGGTCTGACGTTCTCAGGTCGCCTTGACTGGCATCCACCTCCTGACAGAGACCCTGGCCTGGGGCAGTGAAGGGTTTTCCTACCAGGAATGTGGGGGAGGGATGCATGCAGCTGGCATGGCATGGAGGAGTCTAGGCATACCCATCCCTGTGGCCCTCCTGGACTCTCCTTTCTCTCGATGCCTACCTGTTCTGGACCCCAGGCTGGACAGAAAGCTTGAGGTGTTACCAGGCACTGGCATTCTGACACAGATGGAGTCTAGACATTACAAGTAGAAACACCTATAGAACATCTCTGCTGGAAGCAGGAGGGAGGCACGGATCAGAGGCAGGTCCCTTACCACCCTCTCCACCTCCCACAACTAGACTGCAGAGGGAGTGAGAGCTGGCCTTCAGGGTCCCAGAGTGATTGCTGTTTCTTCCCTCGGACCCTCCCCCAGGTTCCACCTGTCATGGCCAGTGAATCATCTCTTGGTTCGTGTCACTAGACAGTGACAAATGAGCTGAACTGGCAGGCAGCCATGAAGAAGAGAGGGGGAGCAGGTTTGGAGAAGCGGGAGGGTGGGGGGAGACTTGGAATTGGGATACTTGGCAGGCCCGGAAGGGAGGGTGGCCCTGCACTCCCCAGAAGTGAATGGCCCTGTAGTTTCTCCAATGACTTTGGAAAAAGAAGACATTGGCTGGGGTGGGAGGGGGGTGTTAGGTGGAAAAGATACAGGTCTACGGAGGTGACTTTCTAGCTACTGCAGGAGTTTGAGAGAATCGTGTGCCCAGAAAGAACCCAAGCACGGGGAAGGGGATCTAGAAGAACCCCTGAAATTTTTTTTTTTGCCCCTCTATCAGCCCCTTATTAGTGAAGGAATAGGTGACTATGAGTCACCTTGTTCCCAGTTAGGGGATGATTTCGTTAGGGTTTCTATGGTTGCGAAAGAACACCATGACCCCAAAGCAACTTGAGGAGGAAAAGGTTTTTATTTCATCTTACACATCTACATCCCAGTCCATCATCAAAAACAAAGGTCAGGAAGTGAAAGCCACGGAGAAATGCTCTTACTGGCTTGCTCCTCATGGCTTGCTCAGTCTACCTTTTTATAGTACCCAGGGCCATCGGCCCTGCCCACAGAGAACTGCACCTTCACGCATCAATCATCAATTAAGAAAATGCAGCACAGGCCAATCTGGTGGGGGCATTCTCTCAGCTGAGGTTCCCTCTTCGAAGATGACTCTGCCTTGAGTCAAGCTGACGTAAAATTAGCCAGCACATTGGGTTAGTGCAGACCTGACAACCGGATTCTAGGCCTTTCTATCAAGGCACCTCCTGCCCAGAACTTGCCTTTTATTCTTAGAATCAGGAAGCTGCACTACTTTATCCCCAGGGGAGGTCTAGACCCTGGAAGTCTTGACTGATGGACCTCCGGATCAAAACCACAACTGTAGTGGCTTTTCCTATCTCTCCTCTGTGGCACAGTGTTGCCGATAAGAAAGAGGGCAGCTGTTTCAGCTGCTTGGAGGACTCTCAGGCCAGGCAGGGAGAGCAGCATGCCTCTCCAGCCCCTTGTCACCCTCGGGTGCATGTCCCTCAAAGGAGTACAGACCCCAAGGTCTTTTCACAGTCCCTAGCCTGGAAGACAGAGGAGGCTGGACACCCAGGACATTGTGTGGGGACCCAGCTGAGCCCCATTCCGCCATGGTCCTTACTGACAGGATGTTATGAGCCCCTCTCAGGGAGGGGCCGAGTGGAACATCCTGAGCCTGGAAAAGAGATAGGCAGGGGTGGAAGTTCCGGGGCCGCTGGCTCCTCACAAGGCTTCAATTGCAGATGCCTGAACTCAGAGAAACTCGGAATTTAAAGGCACTGTTGTTGGGGAAGGTTGCAGTGCTGGAGGGGAGCCTGTATTTCTTTGATATGAAGACTGTGCAGGGGTTTGCATATATATCAATATATATCATCTGCAGAGCTAATGAGCATCCTGGGGTCCTGTCCCCTCTCAAGTTTGGGAATTGGTTTTTTAAGAAGCAATTCTCTGCAGCTCTGGTCTCCAAATATCTTATCTCTGAGGTGCTACTCCAAGGATATCTAGTAATTCCTTCCAGGGCTGGTCCATGAGCAGCGGGAATAGGGTCCTGCAATAAGACTAGGGTGCATCCTTAGGGCAGGCAGTGAATGTGTCTCCTGCCAATGGCTAGAAAGGTGACCCACAGAGTAGTCTAGAACATGCTAGTCCCTTTCCTAAAAAACAAAGGCAGACTCGGAAAGGAGGCTTCTGGGCCACCTCTCTTTCTGAGCAGCTAAGGGGAAATGCTTTCTTATATTGTGGGTTTAGTTGACAAAACTGGTCATGCAAAAGAGCTGAGTCTGAGAGCTCCCGAGACTAAGGCCAATGGTTTCCTAGCGGGGCCTTGACTGAGGGTGGGTGGGAGGGCTTCTCCAAGAAGGGTTGGCCTCAGGCTGGTTCGAAAGACCTCCCAGCGACCTTGGGAGAGGGTTGAAGGGGAGGGAAGAGGCAGGGAGGGGAGCAGAGAAAAATGTAGAGCTCAATAAAAATCAATAATAGTAAAGAACAATAGGGAAATCCCAAAGCTTTCAGTTGTCTACATGGTGTGTAAGTTGCCTGTGACGTCAACCTTAGACAGGCTTGAAAGATGGAGGAAGGGTTCTCGGGCTGCCTTCCAGAGTAAGGTCTCCTCACCACACTCCCAGGCCTTCTTCACGTCAGTCGGCCAGTCCCTGTGTGGGAGGCCAGAAAGTGACTCTGTGTCCTCCGTCTCCATTCAGTGTGTGAGAGTGTCCTTGGAGGAGAGAGAGGTGCACAGGCCAGAAGAATCTTTCTTCAGATATCAATGAGGCAGAGGGAGGGCTGTCTCAACTCTGTATCTCTCACGCTGTCAGACTCAGCTTTTCACGGAAGAATCTGGAAGTACTTTGGTTTCCACTTCAGGGGCTGTTCCTCTCCCCTAGATCGAAGCCTGTGAGGGCCTCTCCAAACCTGAGACAAGGCTGATAGTCAATAGTCACAAACTTTGGAAAGGGTCACAGAGATCCTCATGCTGTCTCGCCAGTTCCTGGAATGTTCCCTCTCTGTCGGTAGATTTAAAAGAAAGCACTAGCCCGAGATAGAATTTTAGTTCCTTTCAGACAAAGCGACCCACCTCTAGAGGGTTGTGGTCAGGCTTGTCTGTGTCTGAGGTAGCTACAGTGAGCTCAGGCCACATCCTATAAAGCATTGGCCCCAGGCTCGGGGCCAAGACTGCATCTTCCTATTCAGGGCCAGGTGGACTGAGGGTCCTCTATTTCTGGCCTGGGAAGGAAAGAATCTTTGAGAGAGAGGTAGGAGTGAGCCTTAGATAGGCTGTCCTATTAGACACTGCCCCCTGGAATGCTGGCCTCTTATTATTGCCGACTCTGAGATCTTCAAACAAGCCAAGAGCTTGTTTTTACTAGATGAGACTTGAGATGCCTTTGCCACTCCACTGATGAGTGGCGCCCAGTGGGGATGCTGGAGCCTATGGGAGGAGCCTGTTTTCTCAAGGGCTGGGTAGAATGGGCTAGCCTAGAAGGGAGGACCTCTGGCATTGGAAAGCCCTCCTCTGTAGGCTCCCTGGGGCTCCGAGGCTGGTGAAGGAACAAATCTGGCTTCATCCAGACTGATGGTCTCTGGCTAATGGGTCAGCTAGCAAGACAAGATTCACCTAGCTCTTTGCCCAGACTCCTCCCTCTCAGCTCTCAGAGGCTGGCCATGTGGGTGTGTCTAGGACATTAAGTCACTTCTAAGGATGGCATTTGATGACACTGTCAGTTACACCTGTATCTTCCTGCTCTGCGTGTTAAGTAGAGCCTCCTTCTGAAACATATTCAGGCATTCTTTCAGTCAGTAAATATCTTCCTGTTCACTCATTCACCCATTCTCCTCCAGCCACCTATCCATTCACCCGTCTGCTAACCCTCTCAGTCATTCAGACAGCTAGCCATCTGCCTCCCACCTGTAGATCCATCCGTTATCCACCCATTGTCCTCCTACCACCAGCCAGCGTCTGCCACCTGTCCACCCTCTGCTTGCTCCTTCATATAGCCATCTAGCCAGAAGTCCAGTTCATCTATGTTCCATCTGTCCACCCATTCACCTGTCTACCCATTCATCCATCTATTCATCTCTCCACTCACCCATTCATTCATCAGTTCATCTCTCCATCCATTCATCCATCTCCCTGTTCATCTGTCCCTCCATCTATCTGCCCATCTATTCATCCATCCATCCATTCATCAGTTAGCCACTCACTGAGCACTTAGACGTGTAGACGTTTCCAAATCTACTAGGGAACAGGAGAGAGGCATGTGCAGAGCTGAAGTACTAGGTACTCTAGACAAAGGTGTTGAGGGGGTACCACCATAGGCTGTGGTGAGCAGGGAGGGCACTAGCAGTGATAGCTCTGGGGTTATTTCTTCAAGGGTGAGTGTGTATTAACTGATGAGATCAGGAATACGGGGAAAGGAATTCAGTTAGGAGCTGGATTGAAGTAGAAAAGTTGGCACCAATAGGGCATGTGTGTGGAGCCCTGAAGAGTCTGATGTGGAGCAGGGAAAGGTGCTGTGTGTGAAGGCGTGGAGGGGCTTCTACTTGGCTCTCTGTAGAAGAGTTTGGGATTTATTTCCCATAGTGATGAGCAGGGCCTATTCCTCCCCTTAGGGCTCAGCAGTGCTAGGCAAGATGCTGCAGCTGAGCCTGCCACAGCACCTTCTTCCTCTCACATGGCTAATGGGGTGGCAACCCCAGCTCCTACAGTGTTGCCATGGTGACCAGAGACAGTGTTCTTAGCCCTCTGGACTGTGAGACCATTGGGAACTCTGTGTGCATGTGTACATGTGTGTATGCTTGTGCACGCACATACATGCTATTACATGTAGATACTATTGATCCTCAAAAACAATTTTTATTATATTCTTCAAAAATTCATGGACAAAAATAATGAAATTGAAAGCCTCAAACATTTATTTCTTAATCTGTACCCAGATCAAATGTGTGTTTGTATAATTTTAATCTGTGTGTACACGATAACTTGTGTCCCTCTTTTTGCACCAAGGGTTACTTCCTTCCATGTTTCTACATGTACATGTGTTGCCCGTCAACCCTCATAGTGCCATGCAATGTAAAATTACATTTTGTATGTATGCCATGCGCAAAGTGGAGATTAGAAGATAACTTTTGGAATTGGTTCACTCCTTCCTTCATGTGGGTCCTGGGAGTGGATCTCAGGCCATCAAGTTTGGTGCCAGGTGCCTTACCCACTGAGCCGAGCCGTCTCTCTTGCCTATGTTATGGTCCATGTAATGAAAAAAGTCAGCTTAGTCATTGCCTGTGTAGACTGTTCAACATCATCTCAAGACTCTGTGTTAAATGAAACCTCTGAAGATGTGTGCAGGTCTAAGGTTTAGGGACTCTCGATTTCCTCGAGAGTGGTTCTGGTCTCTATCCTAGGACCTTTATGAGAGTAGAGAAAGCCTTCGTGGTTGGCTCCTGCATTTTAGGTGTATAGAACTTTTAAGCCAAATGTTTCGCAATTTTCTTGCAAGTAGATATAGTCATTTGATTAAGTTCAGGACAGAGAGGTGTAAATAGGAAATGAAGTTTGCCCTTACAATGAAAGGATTTGTGCTTCTTATTGGCTGAAATGCAGATATCATGGCTGGAGCTGAGGCAGCCATCTTCGATTCTGAGGTAAACTTAAATGCAGAAGCTACATGGGGTGGGATAACAATATAGTTGGGGTCTCAAAATGTAGGACATCTCTCTCACTGTGGACTGTTTATCCAGAATCACACACGTCTCCTCCTATGAAGGAGGAACACATTCATCTTGTTTAAATCACTGCAACTTTACTTTTCTATTACAAATTCTATTCCAAGTAACAGAGTTTTCTATCTTTTATCCATACCCAGAAATACTAAACTGAATTTTAGGACTATGTGTGAGCCCCTGTTCTCAGTGGGGGCAGAAAGGAGAAAAAGGGAGAGGAGAGGCCACCCCTCCAGGACTAAATTGCAGGCCTGTGAGTTTTAGACTTCGCTGGAAGCTTCTGGAAGCTTCTGGCTGTTTATTCTGGTTCACATCTGACTGCAAAGCCTTGTGCTCTGGGATGTGTCATACCTCCTCAAGACTGTTGCATGCCATGGCGCAGGTTGTTCACTGGCTCAGATGTGCCTGGCTGAGGGCGTGCCAGTGGGGGAGGGGGAAGGAAATTGCATTTTACTCAGAGCTGAGCATCCTGACAGTTGTGTGGGAGGTGGGGTGGGCTCAGCCTGCTTCTGGGGAGAGCAAAGAGCACCTTCTTCCAACATGTACTGAGGCACTCTGTGGGCCATTGGGGACTCCCAACCAAAGAAACACTAATTAGCATATGTAGGGCACAAAATACTCAGCCCAGAGAAAACCGAGGGACAGTGGCCAGGGCTGGGAGGAGCTTATATTCCAGGGCTTAGAGGGCATGCAACCCCCGGAGTGAGGGATGTCAGCCCCCATGGGTCCACCCAGGCCTGTAACCACTCACTTCGGTGCCCTTCAGTTTTTCCCTGGAATGGACCCAGTGTGCCCTCTGTAAGCAGGCTGCAGCTTCCTAACTGGATGAGTCTGAGGCCCTCTGAGCCTTGGGGCTTAGCAGGTATTTCCTGTTTTCACTTGGGAGCTCATTGGGTTGGTATGCCGGTTTGTGTATCCAGGTCCTCACAGCCCAGGCGGTGGCTTCCAGTTGGGGCAATCACAAATGCAGGCACCACAGATGCCTGTGCCCAGATTTCTATCGTGAAACCCACATGACTGTCCGAGCTGATAGATAAAGAGAGTGGGTGGCCCCAGCTGTGGAGGCTACTACAGACTGGGCATGAACAAGGCTCACGGTCTGGACCAGAACTTAGCAGAGGAGACAGGGTGCAGCGGGGTTGCTGCAAGTATCCTTAGAAGGGAGAGTGCATGAGACCTTACAGGAGCTGTGTGTGCACAGCTTAGGTGGGGTGGGTGCTATTACCGAGGCTCCTCTCCAGGTGACTCCTCAGGCATGGGGCAGCCATGGCTCAGGGTACTCTCAGTGAGGCCTGGACACTGTGGTCAGAGAAGCAGAGAGCAAGCTAGTAGGACACACTTTCCCATCAGTTTCCTCATTGTACAAATAAAGTCATAACTGTTCCTAACTCGCGGAGTTATTGGATTTTGTGAGTTAATACGTGTGAGCAGTTTGAAGAATGTTGAACATAAGTAGGTGTCCCATGAGGTGTTTTTCTGAAGGTCCCTGCTCCTCACACCATGTCTCTGTCACTCAGCCTTCTGGCAGTAACCCAGCTCATAGGGTTTCTATGCCTTGTACAAACTGGTATCTACTTCCTGTCCATGGTCTACTTTGACTTGCTTTGAATGCTTGGGATGGATGCTTGCCCTCTCTGGTCTTTGCTTCCTCTGTGAATGAAACATGGAAATGCAGAGGTTCCATGCGCTTGTCACAGAATGAAGTTAAGTGGTGAGTGGCCTCACAGCCCTCTCACAGTGACACTTCGCAAAGACTTATGACCCCTCCATTCATGGTGGGATGAGAGGCCTGGGTGCATGTTTCTTGGAAGACACCCCCAAATTTGGAGGCTGGGAGAGCCTATGACAGCTGCCACTGGCCAGTCCTCCTATTTTCTCCCAAGTGCATCCTCTGCCTCCACTGGGAGCTGAGAGTAGGCTGCTGCCAGGCTCTGTGTGGAGAGCCCTTACCCTCACCTCTTACCCCCACCCTCACCCCTCTGATCCACCATACACAGGTCTTGGTTTCCCCCAGGGTCCTGTGTAGAAGCCTGGCTCACAATGGCTACCACTGGTATCGTAGCATGAGGACATTTCCGGTGGATCCTCATACGTCATGGCTTTTGTTTGAAAACCTGCCTTCTGGCTAACACTCACGTGAAATTCTCTAAGAGTGCCTGCCAAGAGCTAGCGGTCCTCTGACCAGAGGGCAGGTGGCAAGGTGGACACGTGTCCTTCCACGGTCTCTTTGCCTCACGCTGCAGACAGATGATGTCCTTATCAGACCATCCTTCACATCAGACGTGTTCTGATTGTACGTGTTGTTGTTGTCAATGGCGGTCATTTTATTGTTCCAAGTGCCCCCAGAAGCACTGAAAGGTCTTGTTCCTAGCAAGGAGGCCATGGTGTGCCTGGGAGAAGGTCTGTGGGCTCTGCAAGCTTCTGATGGGCGTGAACTGTGATGTCGTGGCGTGTGGTGTTTGCTAGTAATGAATGGAGGTTGTGTGTTCACTCAGCACAAAACTGAACCTTTGGCTGGCCAGAAGCCCTGAAAACAGGCTTCAGAACTGGCTTTCAGTATCCACAGGAGTAAGACTCTACTCTCTGAGGATAAGCCTGCCAGCTCCCTCTGTCCTAGGCCTCTATAATCCACCCATGAGGCTTCACCCTCTTCATGCTATAATCCCTTCCCAAAGGTACCATCTCCTCATACCATCCTACAAGGTAAGATTTTGCCTTGAGCATCTGAAACACACAGACATGGCTCTGGCAGCCCGTGTCTTCAGCTTCTTCCAGCCTGGTGCTTGAACACTCAGACCTGTCATATGTCACATCTGTTGGGGTAGCAGGGCGTATACGAACAGGGAGTCACTGAGTGGCAGGGTTCCGGGCCAGGGCACGCAATGCTGTTTGACTTTTGGAGGTGGCCTGGGAGGTGAATCCCTTAGAATTAGTAGGAAAGTCAGCCTGGGGTGCACACATGGCATACCTGACACCCAGTAGAGGAAATGTGACCACAGCCTCTGCTTGGGAGGGTGTCAGGTGACTCAGTGTCACAGATACCAGAGAGACGTGATGCTTTGATGGTTTGTGCAAGATGCGGGTCAAGCCTGTGTCCTGTCTGCACCCCCTCGTTCTTAGCAGTGACCCAAGGAGAGGCAGCTGCTGGAAGCCAGGCTTGCGTTCTGAGTCATCTCTCCATTTAGAGATGGGGACTCCTTTGTCAGAGGACACTTCCTCCCTCCCCCCACTGGCATCCATGCTCTCCAATAGCCCTATGGTTCAGATGGGGGCTTGTAACCTTTTTCTTGTTTTACTGCCGAGGAAACCCAGATTCAGAACAAGTCGGTAGCAGAGGCTAGACCAGAGGATTGCTCCCTTTCCAGGACAGAACTTTTCCCACACAACTCGAGTAGTACCCTGTGCAAGTTGGATGGTGGCCATAGCTGACCATTTATTGAGCCATCCCTAAGCTCCAGACGCCCTGGTTCTGGTGTTCCCCCACAGCAGCCCTTCCGGGTCAGCCAAGGTTAGTACTGTGACTGAAAGATTGATATGCGAGTATCAGTACACTGCAGGCAGGTGCCTGGGTGAAGAACTTGGTCTCTGTCCTCTTCTGGCGTGAGTTGTGTGTCCCCTGCCCAGCTCCTGTGTCAGTGCGTGATGGTGTGTGTGTGTGTGTGTGTGTGTGTGTGTGTGTGTGTGTGTGTGTGTCTTCCTTCCTGCCACCTCAATTCCAGATGGTGAGACCCCTGAATAAACACGCAGCTTACAGGGCCAGAGGCAGGGTGGCAGTGGGACATGGGACACTCCGGGCTATACTACTCAACGCTAGAATAGCCCATCTGGGTGGGGCCTCCACCCCTGGCTGTCTGTTCCTCAAGCCTTCTTGGTTCAGTTTTCTCAACAGCTCCCTCTGTGGGAAAAGAAAGCAGCAGAAACAAGGAGGGCACCAAACTTGGGGGTCAATAGAAGCCCAGGAGCCCCGGGGCAGCTGGGGTCAACCTGCTAAAGCCGAGGCCTGGTGTCCAGCCTGCCCCTTGGCAGCTCCTGGGAGAAAGCCATCGCAGGGTGGAGCTCTTTCCTGAGGTGCTTTCCCAGCAGGGCTGTGCTTAGGGAAGGGACACACAGCAAGAATGTGCTTCTCTCTCCTCGGCCCCCTTTGCTTTTCAATCAGAAACAAATCGTAGGTGACACAAGGTCACAAACACCCTGAGAAAGCCAACACTGGAGAGGTCCAGGTCTGCCGGATCCCCTGGGGTAGCTGCTGACTTTGGGTACCTATCACACGCCAAGTGAAGCCCGTGAAGACCGCACTGGGCAGTGTAGGTCTACCAGCTGCCCCATCTCCGTAGCTTCCTAGAGACAGCACCGGCTACTCTACAAACTAGCAAATCCAGCAGCCACTAACACACACTTGGGATGAGTTGGAGCCTTCAGGACCCATCTTCTGCTCTGATCCCTTTGTGGTGTCCTGGAGACAGCATTTCTGCACTTGTCCGCATACACAATCCTGTCTGATGCCCCTGGCTTCCGGCCCTGTGGATAGATGAGAACATTTCCCCCCTTTTTTTCCCTCCAGAGGAGGGGTCTGAATGTGCTAGCTGACTTGGATGAAATACCTAACGTTTCACTCAAGGAGGAAGGGTTTGTTCTCTCTCACGGTTCAGGCTCCCATCATGGTCACCGGGCTCAGTTGCTTTGGGGTCTGTGTGTCCAGGCAGACCATCGTGGCAGGAGTTGTCTGCCTCACCATGGCTAGGCAGCCGTGAGAGAACTACTTGTGAAGTAAAGCCACTTTTCCTGAAAGCTCCGGGAGCCATGGTCCCCCGTGAAGGACCACAGAGATGAGGTTGGATCCCTGCGGCCTGTCACCTCTACAGACCTCACTTCTTAACTCCACTACCATGGGCTCTTCTCTTAGAGGTTTTGGGGAGATACTTCAGATATACTCTGTGATGATGGAATGCAGGGAAAGCAAAGGGCCTCAAGTGTGGGGAGTGGTGGCCCAGTCTTCCCCTGGTACCATCAAGGTGTCCAAGATGCTCCCAAGCAATGAGCTGGGCTTTTGAGTGCCCCAACCCCAATTCTACTCTGTTTCGTACAAGAAACACAGATAGGCAAATAGCAAGTAAGTCTGGAAGGCTTCTTCCTGGGTATTTGTTCTTTCACTGTGTGTGTGTGTGTGCGCATACGTGTCTGTCTGTCTATATGTCTGACTGTCTGCGTGTGATGTGTGTTGTGTATGCTTGTGTATGGTATGTGTGTGTGTGTGTGTGTGTGTGTGTGTACACACATCACCTATGTGTGCTCTGTATGTGGAGATCTGAGGACAGCTTGGGAGCCTTCTGCTTTTGGTTTGAGACAGGGTCTCTCGTTGGCCTGAAATCTCACCAAGTAGACTAAGCCAGCTGGCTAGTGAGCTCCAGGGAGCGCATCTCCATCTCCCATCTCTGAGATTGCAAGCATGCGCTGCTGCGCCCAGCTTCTTAGGTGGGTTCTGGAGGTAGAACTCAGAGTCTGCCGTTCTTTGAAGTCAACTCTTTACTGACTGGGGCTTCTCAGCCCTATTCATCTGTCTTCATAGTTTCCTGTTACTTTCTGATAACAACAATTAGTATTAATAAAACTTATAAAAATACAGTCTGTGCAGAAAAGTATAAAGGAGACAGAGATCTCTGTATCTTGATGTGAAGAAACCCATGGCACCCAGTGCCGTCCCCATGTAGGGCCAGGGCCAGGTTCCCCTCTCCCACCCTGGGGGGAGGGGCGCTGTGTCTGTCTTCATGGTTATCCCTATAAGCGCTAGTCAGATCTTCAGCCTTTCCCTCTGCATCCTCCTTCCCTCCTCTTCCTCCATTCTGAACACCACCACTACTCCGTCCGACAGAGACACTCAGGACATACTGTTCTGTCCTTTGTCACTAACCACTTCTGGTCACCCTTTCCATATCAGTGCACAGCCTCCTCATTTTTTTTTTTCAATTGCATAGTTTGTTCTTTATTTTCCTGATCCCTTATCAATGGGCACAGAGGTTGTTTCCAGTCCTGTCTCCTGTACAGACAATGCCCCAGTGGCTCCAGGGAGCACTGGTTGTTTCAGGAATCATGTTGCACATGGCAGCTCTATCTGCAAAGATGACTCTCTTCAGCTGCGGGGTCAAAGGGCATGCACGTCTGCAGTTGTGCTATAAGTTAAAAGTTACCCTCCATGGAAGCTGTACTACCCAATGTTCCGGCCAGCTAAATGTACCTTGGGAACTTTTTAATGGCTCTGTATTCTTTCAATGTTTGTACTAAGTCCAGCATCTAAAGTTGCTTTCTCTGTAGGTCAAGTATGGATGGATATTGCCAGTTGCCTGTAATGCCAATGTGTCTTTATCTGCCATTCCTTTTTTCTCCTCCACCCCTGCTGTGTGCCGGGCCTGGGCTGTAGACATCCTCAGCACCAAACACAGACAGGGCAGGGGAGGGGATCTTCATGGGTGAGGGTGTGACACCTTCACTCTTTGATTTTCCCTATTTCCTCAACTGTGAATCCTGCCCCAGAAAACACATTTGCATTCTCGAGAGCTCTCCTTGAAGTAGGTTCTAAAACAAAATGGCCTACTACAGATATGCTTAGCTCAAAGAGGGCCAAGCCCTGAGTGGGATTGCATGGTGCAGCTCAGCCACACGTGGGGACTCCTCCTAAGGAGAACTTGGCTTGCTTGGAGTTTCCAGCCACCTTAGGTATATCCCCAACCCATAGCGTAGTCACGTGATGATTCAAACTCAGAAAGGACAGCTGGGTGCCGTGGAAGGTCCTCCCTCTCTCCACCACCAGCTCTCTGTCTCCTCTGGGCACCTCGGGCCACCTTTCTCTCTGTCTCTGCACAAGTATCCTGAGATCATCCTGATATGAATGTTCAACACATGTGCCCAGAGCTTGTCCCTGCCATGGGGACTTGGGTCCTGTGCCTTTGAGGCTTTTAGCTTCAGTCCTGGCCAGTACATGGGTCGCTGAACCCTGCCTTCTTCATTCCTGCTCCATATCTAGTGAAGCCTCTGGGTGTCTCTTTGGGGCAGGTGCAGGATGCCAGCTGCTCTTGGCTTTAATGATTTATTTCTAGTTATGTGTATAGGCATGTGTCTATGTGTAGGCATCTGCACATATGAGTGCTGGTACCTAAAGAGGTATTCAGTTCTCTGGAACTGGAGTTACAGCTGATTGAGAGCCACCCAGTGTGGGTGCTTGGGACAAACTCAGATTCTCTGTGAGAATGGTACACACTTAAATAATGGAGCCATCTCTCGAGTCTGCCAGCTGCAATGCTTACTTCAAAAGTATTGTGATCAGCCTAGAATGAGCAGGTCTGTAGCAGAGCCGAATCAATATAATGGATGGATTGATGGATGGATGGATGGATGGATGGATGGATGGATGGATGGATGGATGAGCGGTTGTACCAACATTATAGGGCATTGTTTTCACTGAAGCACAGCCTCAAGCTCTTAGAACCAGCATATAAAGTGCTAAGGCTTTCACCCCCACTTAAATACATGTGCAGAGAGGCAAAGACAGGAGCAGTCACTGGGACTCTTTCTGCAGGCCGCCTGATTTTCAAGCTCATGCCTTCAGCAAGTTAGTTTTTTGTCAGTTTGGTACAAGCTAGGGCTGTCTAGGAAGAGGGAACCTCAACTGAGACAATTCTTCACTCTTAGTTACTTTTCTTTTTTTTTTTTTTTTTTTTTGATTTTTCGAGACAGGGTTTCTCTGTAGTTTTTGGTGCCTGTCCTGGAACTAGCTCTTGTAGACCAGGCTGGCCTCGAACTCACAGGGATTCGCCTGCCTCTGCCTCCCGAGTGCTGGGATTAAAGGCGTGCACCACCACCGCCCAGCTCTTAGTTACTTTTCTATTGCCATAGCAAAACACCATGCCCATTGCAACTGTAGAAGAACATGTTTATTGGGGCTTACAGTTCCAGGGGGTGAGTCTGTAACCATTATGGTGGGGAACATGGTGGCAGGCAGGCAGGCATGGTGCTGGAGCACAGATGAGAGCTTATGTCCTATTACCAAGTTGGAGGCAGAGAAAGAGTGCTAACAGGGAATGGCATGGGCTTTTGAAACCTCAAAGCTTATCCCCACTTTCACATCTCCTCTAACAAAGCCACACCTCCTAATCCTTCCCAAATAGTTCCATCGACTGGAAACCAGACATTCAAATATATGAGCCTATAGGAGTCATTCTCATAAAAAAAAATACCGCCAGAGCGCATTTTATTGATCAGTAATTAATGTGGGAGGCCCCAACCCACTATGGGTGATGCCACCCAGGTGATATTCTGGGGTATATAAGACAATAGGCTGAGCAAGCCAGGGAGAACAAGCCAGTAAGCAAGCAGCTTTCCTCCATGGCTTCTGCCTCTGCTCCTGGTTTAGTTCCTGCCCTGACTTCCCTCAATGGTGGGCTGTAATCTGGACCTGTAAGTCAGATAAGCCATTTCCTCCCCCAAGTTGGTTTCGGTCAGTGTTTTATCACAGCAATAGAAAGCAAACAAGACCACACCCTAAGCGCCAGGCAACCCAGCCCTTGTCATACCGATGGTCAAGAACCAGGACAATCACCTGCAAACTGGGACCTGAAGGGAGTAGACAGTCCCACCCGCAGTAAAGAGAAAGCAGCCAGAAACAGAGACATAGAGGGTGCAACACTGTGATCAAGTCAGAGCATCTGAGAAACAGGGTTAGGGCTGGCCTGTCATGGTAGGGGCTGCCATTCAGAGCCTGGGCACCGAAACCACTGCCTCTGTGGCCTCCATGGGGCCCACCTGAGGGGTAAGTGTGAGTTCAGAGGGAACGCTGGAACCCATGGTAGATTCAGGAAGGCAGGGCTGGGACTGCCGACTTAGGAGAGACAAAGGCCTTTGCAGACAGACACAGAAAGTTTGAAGGCTTCTGACTTGCCAGACCCCTTGATGTGGGCTGTGACGTATGAACTGAGGTGACCTGGTCTGCTCTCTTTATTTCCGGGGGCCGGAAGACCTGCTTGAGTTGACTTCCCCTCTGAGGCTGTGGGCAGCCTGCAGAATTGGTCAGTGCTGGGCACAACTGTGGAGGGTCTATCTTATCATATAAGTCTTTCAGTGTTAGGAGAAGGAAAAGTCCATAAAACATGGGTTCTGCTCACTGTCCTTGAAATCCCACGTGCCTGTGGGTCCTGGCCTGCACTTCTAACCGTCATTCCACGCAGGAAATGGATTGCCTGTGTCTGTGGAACACCAGTGAGTCCAGCTACTTCTCCTCTAGCCCACAGGCCTTGGAGCTTTGCTTTGTCCTGTGTCTCTAAAGCTCGGGCAGCAGCTAGGGCTGAGCTGTGCACACTCAGGGGAAAGGATCTGGCAGAAGAGACAAGGCTGGTCTGGCTGCCTGCCTTTTCTGTGCTGTCTTCTGGGGCAGGGCCAGCCCAGCTAGAAAGAGAAGCCTTCAAAGGTCCATAGCCAAGGGTCAGATGAGAGACAGAGACATGGAATTCACAGGGCTGGAAGGACCTTAGTCTTTGGCCTGAGAGAGGCCCAGTCAGTATAGAGAGCAGCAGACACAGCTGTTCTCCCATGTGGAGCACCCCACAGACATTACTAGTTGATCCCCCACGTTCTTGCTCTGTGGTACAGTCGGCGTAACTGTCTCTGAGCACTGCCAAGCAGCTGGGGTTCATGTGGGGAGAGTCAACCTACCAGGCATCTGAAGTTGAGCCCAAATATCTCCTTTTCCTGAAGATGCTGCTGAATGGAGAGAGGGGAGGGGTGGTGCCTGGTCCACGATCAGACTCCATGCCCAGTGCCACACCCGTTCTGCTGACAATAGCATTTGTTATGACCCACTTGACTCACAAGTCCTTGTCTTCCTTCATTCCTACAATGTAATGTCACCCACAGGCATTAATTGGCTGTCAGGCTGCCCGGGAAGGTGGTGAGCCCCTGTGCCTCCCATCTGATGGGGTGAGGGCTTGTGCCGGCCGAAGAAAAAGGTTTGGGTTCCTCAGACTACCTTCCCCAACACCTCAGAGAAGGAGTGTAAGCATATGGGCTTTTTGCTTTTTCAAACAAATGTTGGAGCGCAGGGCTGGCGAGATGGCTCAGCAGATGAAACACTTTGTTGCCAAGCCTGACGGCTTTAACTTTGAGCATCAGGACCCACGTGATAAAAATAAAGAACCAACCAAACTCTCACACGTTATCCTCTGACCTCCACACTGTTGTAGCAGATGGGATCCACATCCACACACAATAAATAAACATAATTAAAAATTTAAACTATTCCAAGTCCAGAACAACCTACAGAAAACTCAGCAATGCCCTGTGTAGCTGTAATCCAACCTGTGACATTCCATCGGTTACCATATTTGCCTTGTTCATTTTTAGTAGTCTTAGAACTCTGGTCGAAGGCTCCCTCACCTCTCCCAGGGAGCACCCTCACTCCCACCTTCCAGGAAGTTCCTTTACCCCACATATACCAGGGAGCACCCTTACCCCTCCATTAGGAAACACCTTCAACCACCACCCCACCAAGGAGCACCCTCACCCCTCCCCTTGCCAGAGAGTTTCTTTACCCCACATACACCAGGGAGCACCCTTACCCCTCCATTAAGAAACATCCTCAACCACCCCCAACCAGGGAGCACCCTCACCCCCCACCTTGCCAGGGAGTTCTTTTACCCCACTCACACCAGGGATCACTCTCACCCCCTGGGCCAGGGAGCACCCTTCCCCCCTCACTAGGGAGTGCCCCCACCAGGGAGCACCCTTACACACATGGGTGAACTGTGGCCACGGAGGAGACACACAGCTGTCGTGAATGCTTTTGGACTCAGCGTGTAGTTTGCTTATTGCTCTCCGTATTCTGGTATTTTCGTTTGTTTGATTTTAGAACTTTCTCTTCAGGCTTTGTTCCAGGCTCCTGGGGTAACTGCAGGAACAGAACAAAGAATTCCCGTGGCAGCTCCTCTCTTATGGACACGAACATTGTGTCTCCCTCCTCCTCCCCTTTTCTTTCCCCTGACTCAGCAGAGCACTAAATTTCAGGCCTTGCATGTTTTGTTGTTTTTGTTTTGTTTTGTTTTGCCTTACAGACCTCTGTGACTTATTCTCAGAGCTGAGGACGTATGTCCCTTTCACCTCTGCCCCAGAGATGCAGTGGGAAATGAACACCAACTCAGTCTTCAGGATTCTGGGATTCTGTGCATTGGGTGGTGTCAGTTGCCTTGTGACAGCGGAGGGCTGACTGCCTGGAACTTTATCAGTCCATTTCTTGTAGATTGGCACTGTGTAGGGGATGTCCATGGTATGTGCAAGTATGGTACATGTGAGCTGGTGATGTGTGTGCATGCTATATGGAGGCCAGAGGTTGATGCTGAGGTCTTTCTCCACCTTTCACTGCCTTATTTTTTGAAAACGGATCTGTCACTGAACCTGGGACTTGCCATTTTGGGTAGACAGTTGACCAGCCAGCTCCAAGGATCCTCCCATCTCTGTCCCTCCCTCCGACACTAGGCTACAGGCATGTGCTCTCACACTTGTCTCTTATATGTGTGCTGGGGATCTGAACCCAGGTCCCCCTGCTTGCACAAAAGGTGTGTCACCTACAGCCAGCGTTCTGCCCTGGAATCTGCTTCCTGGTACGTGCTGCAGCAGCGGTGGCCTTTGTCACCATCTGTAGCAGAGGAGGTGCTGGGAAGTGTGAGTGACAGTGTCTCATCTCTCAGATCTGACAGATTGTCATGTGAGTGGGCACAACCTTTGGGTTGTTCCATTCCTAGAGTATGTCCCCCAGTGCTTGCCTGGCTTTGAGGGCCTGAGAAACGGTCCTTCCTAGCCTCGGTCTGTTACCTGTTTTGCTTCCAAGTAAGTGAAGCACAGTGGGCCTGAGGAATGTGGTGGATCTGGGGAAGATGACTTGGCAAGTGACTACAAAGTCTAGGTATCCCTGGGAGAAGCATGCGTGACCAACAACATCATTGCCTAGAGCCCAGGTGTTCCTAGGAGAAGCACATGTGACCACCCACGCCATTACCTGGTGAGACCTAGCTGAACTGTTTCCATGGGCCAGGCTTCTCCAGCTCCGTGGAGCAGATGAGGAAACTGTTGGTTTAAGATGATTTTCATCACGGAAGCAATACGTAATCATAATGATTCGAGCATATCTCAGAACTGTCTATAACGATGCCTGAGTGCCCATCTGGAAATTATTCCCTGTGCATATTTATATGTTTCTGTATGTATCTGTTCCCAAATAAGATTTTTTAAAAAGAGATTATTGAATTTTCTTTGCCAGCTACTATAAGGATATGCAAATGTAGAACTTTTTTTGTAGAAAAAAATCACCTTTTTCTAAAGTTAAAGGTTTTAACTTATTTAAAAAAAACTATTTTTATTGCATTGATTCTTTAATTATTTATTGTCTGTGGGGGTCTGTGTACCATGAGGTATGTGTGGAGGTCAAAGGACAAGCTATAAGGGTCAATTCTTTCATTCTATCACGTGGGTCCTGGGCACCAAACGCACATCTTCAGTCTTGGCAGCAAGCCCTTTTACTCTCTGAGCCATTTTGCTGACCCAATTTGGGGGAACTTTTTAGTGCAATATTTAGAAACAGATTCCAGAGCCTGACCCCAGGATGTTTCATCTTAGGACCCTCACCTTGATTCTTCCTGTCAAGACCCTTTCTCCAAGTCTCTATATGGGTACTGGGGTTGAGATTTAGACTCTCTTTTGGGCACACAATTCAGCCTGGTACAGCAGTCATGAGGGTGACAGAGACTCACATCACCTCTGTGAAGCTCTGCCTGCCTCCTCTGCTCCCTTGGAGCCCTGTGCAGAGTATCTGGGCTTTGCCAGAAGGTATAATAATAGGTGGAGTGGCATGGCTTTTTCCTGGTTCTCCCGTCTCTCAAACCCTCCAGTTTCTATCCAAGACTGCACAAGAGGTCTCAGTTTTCTCAGTAAAGCTTCCAAGAGCTCGCCAGAAGCTCACCGGGCAGCCAAAGCCCCTGGCTCTTGGCCGGGAAACTTCTGTGCTCTCCTCCAGGTGGGTGGCAGTCAGCCAGAGCCCAGGCTGCCATCCCACTGCTCCAACCCCCACAGCGTTTCTGAATTCTTCTCACTTAGGTTCCTTAGGCCTGTGACAGAGCCCAGACCTTCCTCACTGTTCAGAGCCAGCTCTCTCCTTCCTTCTGAACCAGAGCTGCTCAGAACATCCCAGAGAAACTGGGTGCTGAGGTGCACTGTGGACTTCTCCGGCAGCTGACCGCAAGCACATGAGGCAGCAGAGTGTCCCTGGACAGCTGTGGGAGGGGAAGGCTATGGAGCCACTGGAGCCATTGCTAGAGCCTTGCACAAAAAGAACATCTATGTTGGAGGGCTTCTGTTTGTGGTAGAGCTCCTGTAAACCCTGGCCTATTTCCTTTCTGCTGTCAACTCCGTTCATGATGGCCCTGTCACTGTTACATGTCACGCCTGCTTGCTTCTTTATCTACCATCAAAGATTTCAGGGTACAGCGGCCTCAGCATCGACTGTCAGGAGGGAGGGCGTGGGTGTCAAAGTCGCTGCTTTGCCAACCAATGACGGGCACAATGCCAAGAGGGTTCAGCCACTGTCACTGACAGCAGGAGTCATAGCCACAGGCAAAGCTCAGAGTGGGCCAGCTCAGCACGTGAGATCATACCTCCTGCCTATCCCCTGTGGACAGTTGAGAATCCAGGTTTTCCTGTGTCATTTGTCTTTAGCTATGACAGATACCATGTGGTTCCTTGGTTTCTGTCACTCTTCCAACCTAGTATGAAGTCTATACCTCCCTGAGGCCATGGGTTCTCCAACTTCTATACCTTTCCAGGAGACAAGGGCTGTGGCCTTTGACATCTTACAGAATTTTCTAAGCCAAAAAACAAGCAAGCAAACAAACAAACAAAAACTAAGGACTCTGAGAGCCAGCCTCTGCCTTGTTCATGCTCAGCATGGGCCTAGAGAGGCCTCAAGGAGTTAGTTGACTTGCCTCGTAAGCATCTTTGGATCCCGTGTTGAGTTGAACCATGGTGCTTGTCACTGCCAGCTGTGGGGACTGCCCTGGCCTTGCCTGTCTGTCCACCAGCTGTACTTCCGGCATGAGAAGAGTTCTCCCTGTGATTTGTTTCTTGGTCAAGAAACTTGGATTCTCTTTGGCAACTGTGTCTGTGTTCATGGCAGGCTGCATGTTTCCTGTACATTTGAACTCATGGGTTGCCCCCAGGACCAGATGTGAGCACCATTCACTTCATCCAAATGTGCTGAGTCCTCATACCCAGTCCACACAGTGGGAGATCGTAGCAGGAAGAGAGGAATGACAGCTGGAGAGCCCAGGGATAGGAGCCCAACAGCTAGCTCTGCTGAATTCCAGGCAAACACTGCTCCATCTTCAGCAGACTCTGCATCAGACTGGCACAGTAACTCCTGCAAAGCAAAGACATATTTTTTAAAGGTAATTAAATTGAAGCCCAGAGAGGTAAGATAAGGAGCCTCAAGTCGCACAGCCTGATTTCAGATCTGGGCTTCTAGTATAGCAACTGGACTTCATCTAAATGACTTTCACAGGATGTGAAGAATGTTATCTCAGTTTCCTGAAAAAGTAAAATTACATGTTAAACATGCAGAAGAGAAGATTTTGTAGTAAACAGTCATATCTACCACTTACCCTTAATGTTTTTCTCTGTTTACATTATTGCATGCCTTCATATATCTGTAAATTCACTTTATTTTTGAGCATTCCAGAGGAAATTCTAGACCTCCCTGAATACATTAGCATATGGGGTGTTCCCTACAGAGCTCAGTGTTAGGTTACCGTTCTTTACTGCTTTAGTCTAACATGGATATGAGCAAAGTAAACACGCAAATGTAAGTATACATGTGTTTGAACTTCACATTGATTCATGGGATCTGTTTTCTTTTGCCCCTGGCTTTGATGTAGTGTGGGCATCTGTGATTGGCCCGTGTGGTTTTTCATCAGTGGGTCTCTTTATTGCTAGCTGCTCCCTTGTGTGGGAGTCCAGCCTCTTCATCCTCCTCCCATCGATGAGCACCTGGGCCAGTTTTGAGTTACTGCAAGTTAAGCTGCTGTGACCATTTCCCTGCCCATCTTTTTACAGATGTGGCCTTTCGTTCCTTTGGGGAACAAGGAGTGGGACCTGCCATGAAGCCCATGTGTTCAGGTTATGACAACTTGTCCTGTCATCTTCCAAAGTGGTTGTGCCAATTTACATTTATGCCAGCAAACCTGAGAGCCTTCTGGTACCTGAGCCACCCTCAGCAAAAGGGGTGGGAGTGGCCCTTATGTCAATCTCATTGCACTATAGTATTACCTTGTCCTTTTAATTTACATATCCCTAATAACGAAGGATTTTTAGCACCTTCTCCCCTGCCTATTGGTTCACGCACGTTGTCTTTGGAGAATCTGTTCAGATCTTTTGACTTCCCTTCTTAATTGACTTGCTTGTTACTCATGAAGTATGTGTTTTGCAGATATCCCCCTCCAGATCAATGAGCGGAGGCGTGTGCATGTGTCTGTGTGTGCATGCATAGGTCCATGTGTGTGTGGAGGGAGAGGACAAGCTCAGGTGTTGTTCTTCAAGCACCTTCCATTCTGTTTTTTGAGTCAGGGGCTTATGGTTTGAATACGAATGGCTCCCATGGGCTCATATATTTGTCATGCTTAGTCATCATGGAGAGGCATTACTTGAAAAGAATTAGGAGGTGTGGTCTTATTGGAGTGGGTATGGCCTTGATGGAGGAAGTGCATCACTGCGGTGCAGGGGGTGGGGGGGTTACCTTTGAGTTTTCAAAAGCCCAAGCCAGGCTCAGTGCTCCTGAAGTTCCTCCTGGACGCCTCTCCCCTAGACACCTGCAGTTTTGAGCCTAAAGTCACTGTGTCCTGGGGTCCTCCTTGGCCTTCCAGGCCCTCCAACCTTCCCCTGCAGTTCCACTGCCCAACCTACTCCACCCATCTCTTTTCTCTCTGAAATGCAAATGCCTGGATGGCTTGTAGGGCTCCCTTCTCTTTCTTTTTCTTACCATTGTGCACATTGTGGTCACCTGGGCCTAGGATGCTCTCAGCTTCTATTTTCAGTATGGACCAGTCACTCTTAACCCAGGGACCAATGTGTGGCAAGTCACACTGAATGGCGCAGGTCTCTCTCGTCCGTGGTGGTAACTATATGGGCATGGACAGGTCAGAATGGAGCTAACTGTGTAAAAGCCATGTGTCCAGCTCATAGTCTGCCAGTTGTTCTTCAACTAAAAGGTTTCAAACCCTGCTTCAGGGATCTAATCAGATGCCACCATGCTTCCTTGAGTTCACTTGGGCTGAAATTAGCCACGGTGTCCTCTCTACTCCTGTTATTTTTAGTCTCTTCTCACGCCTTAGCTGGATGCTTCTGTGTATGTCTTACTTGCTGTAATGATACATGCCTTAGGAGGAGACTCATCTGTGGATATCATTCCCCAAGGGGCCCTGGCCACATAGATGTTAAATGAGCAAATAGGGTCGATTCAGTCCCTACTCGCTGTTCACCTTCTCACGGCTCTCTGAAGAATGCGCTGACCATTTGCTTCTGTGTTCTGTTTTCAGTCCTATTCCAGATGCTGGCAAAGGAGGGGGAGAGGAAGACGAGGAGAAAGACAGCTTGACGTTTGGTCTGCCCACCACCCCAAAGAACTGCATCTCACGCCGGGGCATTAGTGTCCTGGAGAAGCTGGTGAAGACCTGCCCAGTGTGGCTGCAGCTAGGGCTAAGCCAGGCGGAGGCTGCCAGGATCCTGCAGAGGGAGGTGGCTGGGGTAAGTCAGTTGTGTCCACCCCAATGAGGATGAACTCAGGATGCACCCCACTGAAGTAGTTGCATGCAAACAGCTGCTGTTCACTCTTCTTTTGCCTCCCTCTGTTCCTCTGTCATGGCGTTTGTCTGGAATCAACAGTAGGGAGGTGAGGCATGTGCTAGGAGTGCCTTCTGGGGCATTCAGACACCAGAGATATAGGACTGTGCTGGCTTTCTCTGACTTTGAGGGCTGGGTCAATGACCAAGGACAAATTATCAGAGGAGACATGGTTTAAATGCCCCTTTTTTATGAACAAAGTCAAGAGGCCATGTGGTTTCATCAGCAGATGCTTTGGAGTTAGGCTTTGAGGTGGTTTCTGGGACTCGTTTTTTTGTTTCTTTGAAATGAGAGCTTTAATATCTTCTCTCCACATGCTATTCCCAGTACATGGGAAGAGAGAGTGAACGGTAGATGGTAGATGAGTGGATGGATGGGTGGGTGGATGAATGGATAGGTGGGTGGATGGATGGATGGGTAGATAGATGGGTGGATGGATATGAATGGATGGGTGGGTGGGTAGATGGATGGATAGGTGGGTGGGTGGATTAATGAGTGTGTGGAAGGGTGGGTAGATGGGTGGGTGGATGGATGGGTGGGTGGATGGATGGGTGGGTAGATGGGTGAGTGGGTAGATGGATGGTGGGTGGGTGGGTGGATGGATGAGTGGATTGATGGGTGGGTGGATGGGTAGGTGGGTAGATAGATGATGGAGGGGTGGGTGGGTGGGTAGATAGAAGTATGAATAGATAAGATGATGGCTGGATAGACAGAGATGACCAGATGACAGTTGACAGAATGAGTCAGAGCGCCTCCCCTGCTCCTGTCACCCCCACACATATTTTCTCAAATGTTATTCCCTTTTGAAAACAGCATGTAATTTGTTTTAATTATAAAAGTGATCCATATATGCATTTGTTATTTAAAAAAACCAAGCTGGACAGAAATGAACAAAATTGTCAGAAGTAAAATGTCTATTAAAGGCTTTTCCACCTACTCAAGACCAACTCACTCCCCAGAAGACTTTTTTTAAAAAAGTTAAAGCAAAATACACATCACATCAAAACAGACATTTACAGTGTACCACAGGCATTTGGTATGCTCTGAGCACTATGCTGCTACTGCCTTCATCTGGTTCCGAGACATTCTCTTCACCTCAAAACTCAGCCCTGTCCCCAGTAAGCAGCTCCTATCTACTTCCCCTCTCCACCCAGAACCCACTCTGCTTCCACAATCATTTCGGCAAGCACCAGTGTGGCATCCTTCTGTCGTCTTCCACACAGTGTCCCACACCCTAGCAGTCGTGTTCCCCAAGGAGTCACTGTGTCCTCTTCCACTGTCTTCTCAGCAAGGAGCCCTGACCCCCTAAACTACCTAAGGCAGCCATTGCTCCTAGAATCTATCTCACTGTGTCTGTTTGATACTGGGGACTTTAGCTTCCTAGCTGTTCTCATCTGCGTGTAGCTTGTGACACTTCTCTGTCTCCCGGGAATCGTCCTCGGTCTAGGACTTGAGGCTCAGACTCCCTCACCCCAAATATATAAGATCCACAGAACTGTCATTTGTGCCTGAAATCCAGGGTGGCTGGAAGCCAGGGGACCCCTAGCTAGTCCCAGCCGCTCTGTCACAGAGTGTAGGGCTGGGAAGGTGATAACATCCCTGAGCCCACCCAGCCCACCCCAGCTCACAGGTCAGCCTGAGTGTCCATAGATGCCTCTTTTCCTGGTGCAGGGCAGGAAGCAGAGAGGCAGGGAGATGCTGTGGCCCAGAAAACAAACCCACTGTTTATTCCTCTCTAAGGTTTTCTAGTCCTTCAGTGAACAGGGCCCACGCAGCAGGTGCCCCTAGCTGCCTGTACCAACCCCTGTGTCACAGGATTCCCCCCTTCATTCTGTGAGGAAGCAGCTTACGGGCGGGTCAAGGAGCAAACCGTGGCTGGTGTATTATTCATCCCTTTTCCATTGCTGTGACAAGCACTGTGTCCCGGGCACTCTTCAAAAGGAAGAGTTTATTTGGGCTCACGGTCCCAGAGGAATGAGTCTGGCATGGAGAAGTGGCAGGAGGCTTGGTGACTGCAGTAGCCAGCTAAGAGTGAACGTCTTACCCACAAGCACAGGAGCAGAAAGATCAAGCAAGACTAGGGAAGACCTTTACTCTCAAAGCCCACCCCATTGGCACACCTCCTCCAGCATGGCCATGCCTCTTGAGCTTACCCAAACCATGTCGCTAACTGGGGACCAAGCGTTCAAATGCTGGACACTGTGGGGGGGGGACATTTATCATTCAAGCTGGCCATCGGGAAGGGTGTGTCCAGGGTGTGTAAAGGTGGGTCTAGTCACTGAGTAGTAAGGAACAGACCCACCCCACCCCACCCCCAGCCCCTGGAAGAATACTGATAGGGGTCATACCACAAACTGGCTGGAGTTAGGCTTACTGGTGATGTCAATGCTGTGTTTAGCAAGCACCCCTATTCCCCTGTACGATCCTTTCTTCCAGAAGCACAAAAGCTTGGTATCTTCCCAGTCCCTCAGGTTCTGTTTGGGTTGTTTGGGAGCATTGTCCCTGTGCTGTCCAGATGCCATCTTGTTGTCAGGCAGGCTCTGCTTTTATCGTATTTCAGGAGCCCTCAGGAGGCCTGAGCTGTTTCCTCAGCACCAGCCTTTTAGAGCCACTGGTGTCCTGAAAAGAGTCCTCAAGAAGCTGCAGAAAGCGAAAGAGGTCCGCAGAGGTGATAGACACTAACTGAATCCTGCTGGAAGGCAGTGTGGAGCACATACCCCAGGGCTCTGTCACCTGATGGTCGGGGAGCTTGGTGCTGTTCATCAATCCATCACTATTATAGGGGTTTGACAGTTCATTTTCCAGCCCTCTCTCTCGGCCTGTTCTGTGAGAACAATCCTCTGCCAGGAGCAGCCCTGAGGTAAAGAGATGTGGAGCTGGATGCAGGAAACAGAGCTGGAATCTAGGAATCTAGGGATGGCTCAGTGTTGAGCAGGCAGCAAGACTGCTGGCCCTGGGAAGTGAGGTCACCGGCGTCAGGTTACGAGGCCAGTGAGTGGTGGAGCCAAGTCCAGGTAGAACTACCTGAGGCAGAGTGGGGCTTAGACCAGCAAAGGAGAAACAGGCAAGAACCAAACACAGCCATCCCTGTGTCACCGTACTGCATCTGCACATTAACCACGGGTGGAAAATGTTTGAGGGACAGTTGCCTCTGCAGTGAGCAGCGTAGACTCTAAGTGATGCAGTGTAACTCCCGTTTACACAGCACTGACCTGACTCAGAGATGGCAAATGGTCCTGGGCTGGTTTAGAGAGCAGAGGAGGATGTGAGCAGGTTGTATAGAGATTCAGGTGTGTTAGCTAAGGACAAGGATATGTTCTGAGAGATGATTACCAAGTTATTTTATTATTGTTGAGCCAACGACCCAGAGCATACTTACTTAAGCTAGGATAGCCACTTGCCGATATTATTTGGTCCCTGCAGTCATTTCTGTCATCTAGGTGTAATCAGCATCCCCCTCTCCAGATGAGGAAGTTGAGGTGCAGAGATGTTGAGTCGTTTGTCTAAAGTCACACAGCTAGGAAATGTGGAGCTGGGGAATATAGCTCAGTGAGTTCCAGGCCAGCCTGGACCACAGTGTAAGACTCTCTTCCAAAGAAAAAGGAAAGAGAGGCTCATGGTGTAATCTTCAAAGATTCTGGAAAAGCCCTTTGCTGCACACTGTGGTTCCCACAGAACCAGTGTGGTGATGTCATTATTTTGAAAAACACAGACACTATGGGTGGTCCCTGTACCGTAAGATACCCAGAGATCTCCTGGGTCTACCTCCTGAAGCATTGTGAGAGGCAGTCTTTGTCATGCCTGGAGCCTACCCTCTTGTCCCCAGTGTCTGTGTGACCTTGACCACATCTACTTCTTCCCCAGAACCTGCCTCTACTCCCAGCCTCTTCTCTGATAAGGAGTTGGGAACACTGTGGCCCCCTTTTTAAAAGGAAAAAAAATTTATATGTATCCAGCAAGAGGGCAATTAGAAAGTTGCCTTTATTTGTTCTGCACTCAGGCTGGTTTGTTATTTTAGCTAGAATGGTTTTAGAGTTATGGAAAAGTTGCAAGCATAGAACAGAGAGTGCCCTGTACCCTGAGAACAGAGCATGCCCTGTGCCCACCCACACGCAAGCTCCCCCACTGACAGCAGCCAACCAACACTTGCCACAGTTACTGTACTGGTTCTGGCACATTCGTGTCAGCTAAAGCCTGGACTTGGTCCTACCTGATGTCCTCTGTCTGTCCCAGGACCCTCTCCAGGTCACATATACCATACAGTCATGATACCTCCTTTGACTTCTCTTGGTGGGGACAGTTTGTTAGACAGATTTGAGGAAGACGGGTTGAGGACTTAGCAGAATGTCCTCTATTGGAGTTTGTCTAGTGGTTAGCCATGGGTTGACAAGTCTCAGTGAAGGAACAGAGGCAAAGCCAGGGCCAGCCCATCTTTCAAAGGTTCTGTGTTAGTCATTTTTACTGTTGTGATGGATTCCTGAGAGAAACAGTTTAAAAGATGAAGGATTTGCATGGTCTCATGGTTTGAGAGATCTCAGTTTGCATTTGGTTAGCATGGCCATGGACCTGAAGTGATGATGAATGACATGACAGAAAGCCAGGGCATCAGCCCAGTACCCCTCGGTAGACAGGAAGTAACAGAGCAAAGCCTATCTCCCCATGGTGGACAGGAAGTAACGAGCAAAGTCCATTATCTCATGGTAGACAGGAAGTGACAGAGAAAAGCCTATCAATTCATGGTGGACAGGAAGTAGCAGAGCAAAACCCATCACCTCATAGTAGACAGGAAGTGACAAGCAAAGCCTATCAACTCAAGGTGGAAAGAAAGTAATGGACCAAAGCCATCACCTCATGGTGGACAGGAAGCAACAGAGCAAAGCCCATCACCTCATGGTGCACAGGAAGTGATAGACCAAAGCCAATCACCTCATGGTGGACAGGAAGTAACAGAGCAAAGCCCATCACCTCATGGTGGACAGGAAGCAACAGAGAAAAGTCAATCACCTCATGGTAGGCAGGAAGTAATAGACCAAAGCCTATCACCTCAAGGTGGACAGAAAGTAACAGAGCAAAGCCCATCACCTCATGGTGGACAGGAAGTAATAGACCAAAGCCTATCACCTCATGGTGGACAGGAAGTAATAGACCAAAGCCTATCACCTCATGGTGGACAGGAAGTAATAGACCAAAGCCTATCACCTCATGGTGGACAGGAAGTGACAGAGCAAAGCCCATCACCTCAAGGTGGACAGGAAGTGACAGAGTAAAGCCAATCACCTCATGGTGGACAGGACGTGATAGAGTAAAGCCAATCACCTCAAGGTGGACAGGAAGTAATAGACCAAAGTCTATCACTTCATGGTGGATAGAACACACACAGCCAAACAGAAAGGAGCCAGGGCTATACAGGGACCCTCCCCCAATTGACCTATTTCCTGTAGCCAAGCCACACCTCCCAAGGTTTCCAGAGCCTCTGAATTAGCACTCTAAGATAGAGACTTTGGCTTCAAGTCTTCAATACCTGACTCTGCTCGAACACATGATTCGAACCACAACAGGTACCAAATCACAATGCAGCTTGTCCCAGTGGTGTTGGCCTTGTTTGCCCACTGCCAGTTGTGACATCTCTCTCCCTCATCCTCGTTCTTTTCCTCCTCTTCCCTACTACTCTTTGGAAGGAAAGTCATACTGCTGTAAGGAGGGACATTACACCCTGCCTCCTGGGTGACAGGGCTCCAGAAACACTGGAGTTCTGCATAAGATTCATCTCTTCCCCCTTGTCTGCTTAATCACATCCATCAATATATAACCCTGAGACTAGCTTTATATTTTGGGTACAAACTAATTTGCAATCTTGTATTTGGACCCCTGCTATGGAGGCCGAAGGTCAACCCCAAGTGTTGTTTTTATAGGCTGTTTTTTTTTTTATTTGTTTGTTTAATGAGACAGTCTCATAGAACCTGGTCTCATTGTACCTTCATTCAGAAGGCAAGGCGAACTGGCCAGTGAGCCCCAGGAATCCTCCACCTGTGTCTGCCTCCTCAGTGCTGGAATTACAGGTGTGTGCCACCACATTGGGCCTTTGTTTGCTTGTTTGCTTGCTTGCTTGCTTGCTTGTTTTGGTTTGCTTGAAACAGAGTTTCTCTGTAGCTTTGGAGTCTATCTTGGAACTAGCTCTTGTAGACCAGGCTGGCTTCGAACTCACAGAGATCCGCCTACCTCTGCCTCCCGAGTGCTGGAATTAAAGGTATACGCCGCCACCACCCAGCCACACAGGATCTTGTACATGGGTTCTGAGGCTCAAACTCAGTTCCTAATGCTTGCAAGGCAAGCGCTTTACTCAATAAACTATTTCCTAAGACCCTAATATACAACTTTTGTGGAAAGCTGTCCACAGAAGTTTCTCAGGTGGATTATGATGGTTAGGTTTTATCAGCTTGACACATCTAGGATCATCTAAGGAAATTCCTTTCCCTAGTTGAGAAAACTGCTGCATCAGATTAACCTGTAGGCAAGTCAATGGGGGCATTTTCTTGGTTAATGACAACTATGGGAGGGCCTAGACCAGGGCAGTGCCACCTCTAGGCAGGTGGCCCTAGGTTATATAAGACAGCAAGCAGGGCAAACTTGAAATCAGTATTACTCTATGGTTTCTGCTTTGACTCCTGTATCCAGGTCCCAACCTCGAGTTCCATGACTTCCCTCAATAATGGACCATGGGCGATAAGAAGACATAACTTTTCCTCCCCAAGATACTTTAGGTCATGGTGTTTGTCACGGCGATAGAAAGTAAACAAGGACATGGCTCCTGTGTCCCTTTGACCCCAGCACTTCGCAACAATGAATACAGGTGTTCTTACCTGCATTCTGTTTGGAGCACTTAATTGTTTTCTGGTCATACAAGATGCTGTTATCTTGTGTGCTCTACCTCAGCCCAGGCACCAGCCACATCCTATGTCTCCTAGAAGCCAAGGTCTGCGTGTGACCTGGATCTATACTACTGAGTTGTCATCATTTCCAGGTTGAAAGACAATTGTCATTTATTTATCTGTTTATAGGGGCAAAGCTCACAGGCCACTGTGGGAGTGTGGAGATCAGAAGACAGCTTGTGGGAATTGGTTTTCTCCTTCCACCGTGTGGGTTTTGAGGATTGAGCTCAGGTCATCAGGTTCGGTGGCAAGTGTGTTTCCCTGCTGAGCTATCTCACTAGCCCCCAACAGATAGTCTTCAATGAGGGAAGTCTCTGTGGTGGTGAGGGGTTACCTTAAGCGCTGTGGGAATGTGTGTTGTCAGACAGACTGACAGACTCACAAGAGTGCCAGTTCCATTCCGACAAGTTTCTTTGGTAATAAAGAGAAGTTCTATTTCCCTCTGCATGGGATGAGGCTGAGGCGGGAGAGAGGTGGCATTGACAATGGTGGGGAGACTCAGCGCTGGTCCCTCTCTCATCCTTGTGGCAGCCATGTGATCAGGGCCACGCTCTGCATCCACGCTTCGAAAACAACCCTGCAAGGGGAACGTGTGACCTGAGTTTGGCTTCCAGTTGAGGCACCTCGCTTGATTCCATCACTGGCTGCCTTCAGAGGCCCAAAACATTACAGCCTCAGCCTCCAGACCAAATGCTTAGTCCTTTGACTCGGCTTAAAAAGCTAGGATTCTTCCGTCTAACATCCTCAGACCTGGAGGGCCAGAGTGGAGGCACTCTGTGTGGAGCTGGGACATTTGGATCTCTCCCTTCAATGCTTGAGAAGCTAATCCATCCATTGGCACCAAGACGTGTTTCTCCTCTCTGAAAGAGAAGCTGTTGGCACACTTCAGAAGCTCCCAAGGTGACTGAGCTCTGGCCAGCCTTGAGAAATGCTGCCTGGGCCTTGCCTTGGCCATGTTGTAGGTCAGGGGAGTGAAGAAGAGCTGCAGTTTCCCCATGTCTCATAGGCGAATCTTGGTCAGTGTGTCCTTCCGTCCACCATTCCGAAGTCTCCGATCTTCTGTGTGCACTGCCCAGCTCTCTTGGGGTGGGAGCCTGGGGTGAAAGGACCGTGGCTGCAGGAGAACTGTCACAGCCACAGGAGCCCAGGATGGCCACTGGGCTGCCCATCTAGCCCTGCAGTTTTTGCCTTGACCAAACTAGATGCATCCTCATAGGCATGATGGGAAAGTTCTCCAGCTGCAAACAGCTCTGGTCCAACACGAAATATGAAAACACAGCCATTTTTAGAGTGTGTCTAGATTTGAGGTGTTATTTGTTTGAGGGGATTGCTGTGGCTGTATATACTTCTTTGCCTGAGTCTTTTCCATCCCAGGAATTCTAAAAACATTGGTCTGTTCAAAAACCCATCTTATCCTATCCCAGCACTTGGGAGACAGAGGCGAGGCAGGTGAATCCCTGTGAGTTCAAGGCCACCATACCCTGTTGCAAAAACAAAAACAAAAACAAATACAAACAAAAAAAAATCAGACATCCTAGCAGGGTATGATCTATGGTTGTACATGTCTGCAAACCTCAGCGCTCAGGAGGATTCTCCTGAGGCAGGAGAATCGCTGCAAGTTCGACATTATGCTGGACTCCATAGCATGCTTCAGTCCCGCTTGGACTACCTAGCAAGACACTGTATCAAAAAACTAAACAACAAAGGTACTCCATACTGGCCAAGACAGACAGGGAAGGATCCTGAGTCGTCTGCACCAGCCTCAGAGACTGGCTCAGTTCATCACAAAATGAATTCTCTTATAGCCTTGCCTTGGAGTCATGCTGGGAAGGCCCCCAAGGTACTGGACCAAGAAGAGCATTTTCTACAAGAAAGCTTGGAATCCTTCATTGTTTCCTTTCCTACAAAGCCAGCTCGGAGAGTGACACTCCCCCACCCCACCCCCACCCCCCGCCAACCCAGAGCAGTTCTGCGTCAGAATTTAGAAGAATACAGCTCTCCAGACTCAGCGCCCAGGGCTCTCACCATCGTCTAGTTCAGAGTTCAGCTGGAGGAATCCTAACTGTTCAGATGTTAAGCCCCTTTTGTTGCCCACACTTTTCTGTGAACACCCAGACCTCGGAACAGGCGCACGCTTTCCCGAACCGAGTCCACGAGAATGGATTAATATCCTAAAGGTTGAAACACATAGGCACAAGGATACCTGCTCATTCACCAAAGAGTAAATGGCAACTTTATTAAATTCAAGTCGGGTATTTATACTAGTGGGCAAGGGGGCAAAAGGGCAAAGCCCCCTCCCATCAAGAGCAGTGGAAGAGGATGACAGGTGCCAGGCGCCCAAGGCCAGAAGCAGCTGCAGGAGGCAGGCGTGGCAGGCAGGCAGGCATGGCAGGCGTATAAGGGCCCGGTGCTGGAACCTTGTTTACAGGTGAAATTACCATAACAAAAGAGGGCCAAGTTCTTTCTAAGTTAAACCCTCAGGCCAGTGCAAGAGCAGAAGAGCCAGGGAGCCAGAGGTCAAGCCCTGCAAATCGCCAGGAACAAAAAGGGGAAAGACCTGTGTACCTACACCCTTTGTGGCACGTTGCTCAGGGGCTTACAGTTTGAGCAAAGCCATTCTGCTGTCTAAGGGTTTCTATGGATTGTGTTGAGGGAGGTGATGAAAGGAGAAAAGGGGACTGAGAAACCAGACAGATGACCCAGATATCAGGAGGTCAGGTAGGTGAGGACTCTAGGACCAGCAGGGTCTGCTGGTAGCCTGGTTAATCAGGGAAATTCAGGTGACTCTGGAGAAGACACCTTGGCAGTGTGGGCAGGAGGGTGAACGGCTCTGCGACTTGTCACCCTGATGAGCATCCAGGAATCAGCAGAAGTCCTCAGTGCCTGCCCCTACCACGTGCATTCCCACGTTGCTCACTCTGGCTTCTCTCCACTCAGAGCTGAAACCTAAGGGCTGCAGCTTTTGGAATCAGGCCTGCCTGGTTCTCTTGCTACAAGGTGCCTCCTGCCCACCTTGTCACTTTTCTAGTTCAGAGATGCTTAGGTGGACCGAAACAGCAGAATTCCAGACATGTGCTAGCCGACAACATTCTACTGAGGTCGCATTGCCTGGGCAGGAATGAAGTCACAGACAACCCTGCTCACCTCCCCCAGGTCCAGGCTAGGATCCTTTTTCAGTCCCTCTCTGAAACCAAGGGCCTAAGAGCCTCCTGTTAGCATAACCACATGCCTGGTCGGAAAAGGTCCTTACAAACGACAGATGCCCCTGCCTCAGGAAGTTCCCAGGGTTTTGAAGCTCTGCACCAAGAACTGGAAACAAAGACCAGCTGTATTTCCTATTGTACCACACCCACTCATTCACTCATTCACACGTATTTCCTCCAGCCCCGCTGGTTCCCAGGGATCTGTGGACAAGGAGGCGGATTGACCTTGAACCTCTGTCAAAGAAACAAAGTGACTTCATATTCGAAGGACATCTTTGGGGCAGTTAAAGTTCAGTGTCTCAGCTATTGTCTCTGGGCAGGGAGTGAGGTCTAACAGGAACATCTAGAAACATCTAGAAACAAGCAGACTAGCAACTCCTCTTCCCTTCTCTCCACTTCTGCTTCTGGTTCCCATGCTTTCTCCACCCTGCCCAGAAGAGAGAGACTGACACACATACACACACACACACACACACACACACACACCGACTTCCCACTGCAGCTAACTTCCAGGAGGGCCATGCATGCTCGTGAAGAAGGAATTTTTTAAGAGCCTGGTGAGATATGGGAAGGTCATGCCTGGGACCTAGAGTCAAGGGACTGAATTTAAAACCCATCTCTAGCATCTCCTGTGCCGTCTTAAGCATTACCTGACTCTTCTTACCTCCGCTTCCTCATAACCACACCCCTTGTAGATTTAGTATGAGAAGATGCAAATTCCAGCTTGGCACCAACTGGGGAGATGTACGTTTCGGCTGCTGTGAATCAGAAGCAGTGAGCTCACTGTGTAGTTTATTAACAGCGCTGCACACATGCCTAAGATGATCTGGCAGTGTCGTGGTGGGATTAGTATCCAGTAGTCGTGGCAGCAGAATTTGGAGGCTAAGGAGAGGTCTTCTCCAGCGCTTCCCACACTTGAGGTCATGTCCTCACACTTGGGGATGTCCTAGTGTCCTTGCTCCTCAGCCAGCCCTCAACAGCTTGGCCACACTCCTGGTCTTGGGAATTCTAGCTGAGCTATTTGGGACCTCAGCCCAGGAGACAGAGTCCAGGAGCAGAGTCGGGATGGAGGGAATGGGAACACTGACTGAGTGCTTCCCTTTCTTTGACAGTGTGTTCAAGGAGGCTGGGAATGTTCCAGAAGGCGTCACCTGGGAGGGAAGGGCCAACTGAGCCTGAGAAGGACTTTATTAAGCAACAGTTTGTAACACAGGAGAGGCCTTTCATTGTGACTGCACCTGGGAGGCCACTGCCTCTGGGGACCACATGGAGTGGAGCCACCGCATGGTCAGAAGTCGTACAGCCTATATGAATAGATGGTGCCCGTTCTGTGTCCGTGGTGTCCGCGGTCAGGCAGTACTGCCTCAGTAGAGCACAGACATACTTGTCCCCTGGTCCAGAGGGTTGTCTGTTGGTTCTGTCAGCTCAGAAGGGATCTGCAGTAGAAGAAAGCCTCAAAGAACTTCACTTCAGGTTAAGGGAGCCATTGCATGGTGAAGGTCCTGAGTATCCTGAGACTGGATCCCATTTAGCCTCTCACAGCCAGGAAGACATGACTAAGTTTGTGTGTGTGTGTGTGTGTGTGTGTGTGTGTGTGTGTGTGTGTGCATATGTGTGCATATATATGTGTGTATATATATGTATATATGTGTGTGTATACATATTATATACGTATGATATATATACATACATATGATACACATATATATGTATATATATATATATATTATACAGTGAGGCCTCTCTGTTGATATACACTGTTGTTTTACAATGTCCTGACCAGGTCAACCTTCCTGAGTTCACCCTGTGGTCCAGGCAGGCATTTACTGAGTCACTACACCCTCCCAGAATAGCGGGCAGTGATGGTCAGGGTCTCTTCATTTCTCACCTGTAAAATGGGGGCAATAACAAAACTCACACCCTGTGGTGACAGAGAAAATTAAGCCAGTGAATATATGATGTACCCTGACAGTTCCTGCCACAGAGAGTTTCAAGTTAACTGGTTGCTATTTTTACCAGGGACTGATAGCAAAGGTGTGTGATCCCAGCTATTCAGGAGGATTAAAAGTTCGAGCAAGGCCCATGTGGGCTAAAGAGTGTGTTCAAATCCAGCCCAAGCAACTTAGTGAGACCTTGTCTCAAAGCAAAATGGAAAGAGGGTTGGGGCTGGAACTTAGTGGAAGGGCCTTGCTGCTTCCCTGTGTTCAATCTCTAGGACCATAAAGTCCAAACAAAGCATTATTGCTCTGTCTGTCTGTCTGTCTATCTATCTATCTATCTATATTTTAGGACAGGTTTCTCTGATAGTCCTAGTTATCTTGGAGCTCGCTCTGTAGACCATGCTGACTTTGAACCCACAGGCATTTGTCTGCCTCTGCCTCCCAAGTGCTGGGATTAAAAGCATGCGCCACCACCACCACCTGGCTGCTATTTTTGTTTTTGCAAAAGGAAAAAAGTATAACTTTTCTGATACTTAGGATTGTTTCCAACAGACATTCCCCACCTCCACCCCACCCTTCCCCACAAAAAGCTGGGCGCTAGAGAATGAGGTGAAATTCAACCAACTCCCAACTACCAGGGCTTTTCTGAGCCTGGATCCTGGACCACCCTCATACAAAACCCCACCCCCATCCATGCATCAGCAGTGGAGAAACTGAGACCCAAGGACCTCCAATTTGGGTGTGGGTCAGGTTCACTTTTCTCAAGAGATGTGTGACCACTTCCCTTTCAAGTTCGTTCAGGTGCTCTTGGATGATTTCCACCCTACTTCTGTTCCTCTTGCTTCCACCAAAGCTGCCGATTCGCTGAGCCTCCGCTTCTGCCATTTCAGATGTTCCTCGTGTGCCGAGACAGCAGCCTGAAACGCCTGGTGCTGTGTGTCCACTTTCCTTCCCTGAAGGACAGCTCCACTGAGGTCCTGGAATACCCCATCAAAGAAGAAAAATCTGGTAAGTTCTCACCTCACCTTCCTCCCTCCAAGCGGCAGCAGCAGAACCTGCTAGCCACAAACCCTCCTTAAAACTAGAATGGAGGGGTGGGTGGAGAAATGCCTCAGGGGTTAAGAGCACTGACTGCTCTTCCAGAGGACGCGGGTTCAATTCCCAGCACCCACATGGCAGCTCACAACTGTCTTAAGATCCAGTTGCAGGGGATCTGACACCTTCATACCAATGCACATAAAATAAAGTTAAATAAACCATAAAAATATTAAAAAAAAAAACTAGAATGGGGAAAACCATTTTTAGGGTTGGGTCCAAGGTGGTAGTTTGGGTTGGGTAAGCGTTTGAGAGGAGACGTGTCGGTGCCTCTCCTGTGTCCACATTATATGGATGAGGCCTTCCTTGACCGGGCTTGTTTCAAACTCAGTTTATCACTCAAGCGTTAACATTGCCAGACATGGTAGTGTGTGCTTGTACTCCTAGCCCCTATGAAACAGCGACAGGAAGGTTCACTGCAACCTGAAGGCCCACCCAGCGACGCAGTGAATGTCAGGTCACCAGACGTCAAATTAGAAAAGCTCTATTTCAAAACATTAAGCAAAGTCACTGTTTGTTTTCACTTTCTATGCTCGCAACTTGGTTGGCTTTGCTTCCCGGTAGCCATGGTTGAGTTCTCTCCCGTGTGTGAGCACAAAGGATGATAGCAAACGGGAAGGAAAGGGGAAGAAAGAAGGTGTCTGGTGCTGGGCTCCAGCGACATAGTGGTACAGTCTCAAATGGTGATCCAGGGTGTGTCTTGTCGCCTCTCAGGCTTTTTCTTCCGAGAAATGAAACTAACGATCACTGTCCTATGTCTGTCCCAGAGCCTTTGTAACAGTCACAGAGGCAAGCACTTCCAAAGGCAAAAGTTCTGGATTTACACAGAACTACCAGAGCTGGGGGTGGTGCTGAGGGGACCTGTTTAGGGGTCTCTAATCCAAGCTGGCCTCAGACTCACAGTCCCCCTACGTCAGCCTCTCCACTGCCAAACTGATAAGTGCACACTACCACGCCTAGATCCCGAGGTGGATTTGTAATGGTAAAGACGTTTCGGGTTGAACCTGTCCTGGCCTAGGCTCACCAGTCTGAACCAGCTTCTGCATCCTTTCAAAGACCCTGTTCACATGTTAAGTTTTAAAACCCAAGAAGCCCATGGTAGGATAAAGCTGGGTGGTAGTGGTGACACACACCTTTAATCCCAGAACTCGGGAAGCAGAGACAGGTGAATCTCTGTGAGTTCAAGGCCAACCTGGGCTACAAAGAGTTCCAAGACAGCTAGAGCTGTTACACAGAGAAACCCTGTCTCAAACAAACAAACAAACAAAAAGAATTCATAATACATTTGAAGCACCAGCTGACACCCATAGGAACAATTCCAGGGTGTTCCCTGAACCTCGTCACCCTCGTCAACCACAGAGTGACAGCAGCTAAGGAATCTACAGTAAATATTTCCATGCTTGTTTTTCCAGACACTGAGAAAGTACGTAGATGAGTAAGATGGAGGTCCTGGCCTCGGGGTGGGGTGGGGGGGCAGGGGCTCCAGTCAGGGTGGGGGCTATGCTAGAGCGACAGAGGACTCCAGTGGAAGGATGTGGTGGGCCCTAAGCCTCCCTTCTGAGGGAAGAGTCTGGGCGGGCATCTAAAAGAAGCAGGCTTTAGGACCGGGTCCTGAGTGTGTGAGGGTGCTTGTGTTAGTTCTACCAAAAGAAAGTAGAGCAGGTTCCCCATCCTGCTGGGAGGAGGTCTTTCCAGAGACTCAGACCACATGATCAAAGCATGTGTGCCCCTCGTACACTTTCCACAGTTACGGAGTGTGCTTCTATGGCAGGAACACAGGGCACCTCCTTCTAGGGCATCAAGTGGGGTAAGAGACAGAGTGGAAAGGTGTTGGCTGGCATGGGAATGTGGTCATGCGGAACACCAGCCAACTGCCACAATACCGAGAAATGGCTTAGGGTTGTAGGCAACGAATTTCCAAGCACAGGCGAGATGTGCCCCCTTAGGGCCCCTGCATGGACCCTGCTGCTCTGCAACCTCAGCATGTGACCTCCATATTTTAGGGTTGGGTCCAAAGCAACAGTTGGACTGGGAAAGGAGTCTGGGTGTCTCCTGTACCCGTATTTTAGTGGCTAAAACTCAGTCACATGAGCAAACCCAACTGCAAGGGACCCTGGGAAATGTAGTCAATCCTGTGCCCAGGAAAGTAGAGCTACTGGGTTTGAATGAACTGCTGGGGGTGTGAGTGGCTCCCTGAGTATGAGGGTAGAGGTGTGGATCTGGGAGAGACCATGGAGCTAGCATACCAGGGTGGCGTTCTCAAAGAGAATGGGGGGTGCCGTGTAAACTAAACCACTGGGGTACGTAGTGTCCTTTGATGACTCAAGAGGGTTGGAATTGTTTGGGTTGTCTCCTGTTTCCCTGGGTCATTTTTCTTATGGCCAGGGGAAGGTGACCTTCACAGTGCCTGGCACACATGGCCCTGGATGTGTCTGTGACCCCTAGGCCACAAACTGGCGGTCTGGGATTTCAGAATAGTCCTGCCTCTACTGAGAGTCTTGACTTCCCAGACTAGGCTGCCACACATTAGTTACCCTTGAACTTTTAGGGACCCAAGTGCCTTGAGTGAGTTTTCGCCTGTAGGACTGGCTCAGTGCACAGGTAGGGATGCACCCAGGGCCCTGTGGAGAGAGTACTGGTTCAAGGCAGGGTGCCTGGGGTTTTTTAGGTGGTGGGAGAGAGTGGAGCTGGTCCAGAACTGGAGTTCTGCCCTGATCACCTTTGAGGCCATCACATCTAGGTCTCTGCACCTTAAACAACACATCCCTTGGAAGGCAGGATGGTGGTTTGATTTCATGTCCCCTTTCCAAACAAGAGTGGGACAGTGGTGGTGACAGTCACTAGGGTTAAAACAAACCCAGTTCAGAAGCATTGCAGCTATGGGAAGGAGCCCTTGGTACAGAACTGGCCCAATCCCAATTCAGCTTGCACAGGTGGGGATTACAGTGAATGGACGATTCGATTGATTCAATGGGGTGCTGGCTGGAAGTGGGCTGATGGGCCCCACTTCTAAGGGACGGGTATAGATGGGTATAGATCAGAGAGCTGGGGCACAGGTTCCTACCACTCTTAAAGGGGTTATTGCTAAAACAGGAAGTATGGGGGGGGGACTCTGAGAAGGCCCAGGGGCCAGTGACAAATAGATCCAGTGACTGTCCCCAACAAAGTCCTTCTTCAGGGTTCTGACATGAGGTTTAAGTTGAAGGTAAGAGGTCTGCATAACTAAGCAGTCCTGGCCAAGGGGTGTGGTCATTACTGACATGTTTTCAGAACTGTGGAGTCTCTTTGCTGGAAATAACCCTCCTCTAGCTGGCATCAGGGCCCCAACCTTTCCCTTCCCCTAGTGACATTTCGATTCCTTGGAGACAATGACTTCAACAGTATGAAAGCCCAGAGAAGGGGCACCAATTTCTCCCGAATATCTTCATTTCTGCCCAGATGATTACATCAGACCATTCAGAAATAGGAACACTAACATTTCAGGTTCTTGGTTTCCTTCAAGGGCCGCATGGTAAAATTCCCTGCATTTTAAGGTTTTAAATAAAGTCAGTGTTCAGCTTTGCCCTGAAGGTAATCAAAACACAGACCAAAGTCATCCGTGGAATCTGGTCCTTCAATCCTTACTTCTACACTTTGATCCCAAACACAAAGCTGCCCGTGGTTTGTGTTTTCTGTTCTCTCTTTACATTACTCTGCTGCTCAGAAACCTTTCCCGTGAGGTCTGCCGCCAGACCAGTGGCTGCTTCCCTGCTCTGCAAATCTAGGTCCCGTTCTCCGACCTCTCTTTTAATTCCACACTGTTGCTGTCATCAGGACTCAGCACAGACCCTGGGAGTCGCACAGCCTGGTTCACTCTCACCCCTGCCTCCTGCCACTTGGGTGACTGGGGCAAGAGGCTCCGCCATCTCTGAGGTAGGGATAATGCTGTTGCCTTTGTCAGAGTCCTGGAAGGAATTTGTTGTCCAAATGATGTAGGATGTGAGACTCTGTGGCTGGGTGACTGTGTTGGAGTGGCCCGAGGAGGAAGCGGGAAACACAAAGGCCCAGGCCTAGAATTGAAGCTTTCTGGGTTTCCCCACATGGAGTGGAGGGAGGAGACCAGGGGGTGCCCCCAAAGCACCCCCTGGTCTTGCATTGACCGCAGCTGTGTTTTGAAACACTTGGAATCCCTCTCTGATTTCTTTTTTATCTTTTCTTTTTTTCTGCCTTTGCCTCCACCACGACCCACCTTCCCTCGCTGGTTTCTTAAAAAGATTTTTCTTTGAAAAATCCTAATTCTATCATCTGGGCTGAGCTTGTAACGGTAACAACAGACTGTCCTAAACCTTAGTCCTAAACACACACACAATAACATGAATGCGCCATAGTACACATGATTGTGACACACGTACACAAAGGAACACGCGTGTTCTCACTGATATGACACGAACAGCCTGCAGCTGGATCTTTTCACACAGCTGCTGAGCCTTGCCCATCTGGGGAATGAGAGAGAAAGCAGAAGTCCCTGCTGACTCTGGAAGGTCCCACTCAGGAACGGCAGCCACCACTTTCCTGCAAAACCCAGTGACCGAAGCAGGCCTCATGGCCAGGCTGGAACCCAGTGGGATGGGAAGAATACTCTCCGCTTGTACATGTGGCCAGCAGAAGGGGAAGTGACTCAGAGATTGAGCAAAAGAGGATTTACAGCAGGATTGCACCTATTGAAGGAGCAGAGAGAAGGCTGGATGGGACTATGCCAGCTTCTGGGGGCAGCCCTGATCCTTGATGGTTGTTATGCACAGCCTGTCCTAGAGGACCCTGTATCAGGAGCATCCTTCATCCTAAATATTTGAGCCAGGAATGTGGCAGACTTGTGCTGGATTGTGAAGTATTTGCACATGTGTAGTGAGTTGTCCTGAGGCTGAGACCTAAGCCTAATTGGGAAACTTATGCTTCATGTATACTGTATGCACATAACCTGCAAGGGACTTTTTCTTTTATCATCTTTCCAGTGCACATGCCTTTTAACCCCACTTGTCAGTTGACATCAGGTGTAGAAGTTCTCGTGCATGTCATGATGTTGGTGGACCAAGTAGTTTTGGAAACTGGAGCGGTTCTGATGTCAAATTTACAGATGAAGAGTCCTCAGCCGAACCTGCCATTTCACTAATACACAAAGAGGTGGTGAGGATAAGCATTCATGGGATGCCATTTTTCTAGTGGTTGCTAAATAAAGGAAGAAAAAGCCCCATTTGTGACCTTCTCTCCAGAGCAGCCCTGAGGCAGTGGTGGTAGCCAGGCCCATGAAGGAAGTAGGCTATGCCGTACACAGGCCTGACCCACAATTCATCACTGCCACTCAGTCCCTCTGGCCCCCTGACCCTTGGCTTTAGAAAGGTCTGTCCACCAATACTGAGTAAATCGTCACTCTCAGGTGTGAGTTTTAGGTCAAGTTGGGTACACCAACACCTTGAAAACAGCCAGTCTCCTTGACAAGTGTGGTGGATTCTCACGCTGTTTGGTGAGGGGGTCACCAAAGATGCAAGGAAGACATCTTGGGGTGTGTCCTCCTGGGCAGTAGAGATGCACGTGGGCATGGCAGAGTTTTGCCAGAATGCCCATACTCTTGAGCATGATTGTAACCAGCTGAAGCCCTAGAATGAAATCTGACCTGTTTTTGAATGGAGATGGCTTAAGTCCATGAGCAGATGAGAAATTGTTATTCATAAAGGAGGGATTGGTGTAGAGACTCCATATTTTAGCAGGAGGTGAGGCAGGTTTGATTGCCTTGTGGGAGATCTTGCAAACTTGTCAGTGAATCCCCCCCTTTTATTTTTAGAACATGGATTTTGGATAGGATGACTATAGGTTCTAGATTTTTATTCTTGTGAGATCAGATAAGATATCTGATGTCCTCGTTACAGTTTCTTCATCTGTGAAGTGAGGGCATCTCCCGAGCACAGCTGTGGACAGATCCAGGAAAGAAGCTACGAGCAGGGAAGCAGTCAGCATCTTTGTATCTAAATGTAGACATTTCTGGGAAGAAGCCCTGAGCCCCACGTGTAGCAAGTGCTCAGCCCACAGCGGCAGTTATAATTAGCAACCTGCAGCTCACACCTCACAACCCCTCATTTCCTGTGCTGCCCGTCCTCAGGATGGCTCTAAAAAGCAAGTGCGGCCCTGGCTGCTCAGTGGCCACAGGAGCTTGGGCTGAAATAGCCATGCTTCATTCACTTCTTTCTGTCTGCATCCTCCCAGCTCTGAGCTTCCAGACCCAAGTTACGTCAGCATGAGACAGCGAGGTGAGGTTAGCTCTAAGAGCTCTACTGCTGCAGAACCTTGGGAAACTAACTTCCTCCTCCTTGCCCTCCTCCCTCCTCCTCTCTCCTCCTCTTCTTTTACTTCTTAGTTTTTTAAGATCTCACAGGGGTGCTGGGCGATGGTGGCGCATGCATTTAATCCCAGCCCTTGGGAGGCAGAGGCAGGCGGATCTCTGTGAGTTTGAGGCCAGTCTGGTCTACAGAGTGAGTTTTCTTTTCTTTTCTCTTCTTTCAATTGATTTTAAATCCTGCATACCACTGCTTACCCTTCCATTTCCACCATCTTATTTTATTATTCAGCTCTGTGCTGCTATGCATGTCACAAAAATGTATCCCCAATTAAGTACCTACTGAATGGGTTTTGAGGGAAGACACGTATAAGGGGCTAAGACACAACCCCAGTCCTGGACCAAGTGAAAAGAGGCACAAACAAGGCCACTGTCCTAAGTCCTATAATATAACTGTGCCCTTGCAACATCAACACTCTATTCCTGGGGGAGATCACTTGGCCCAAAGGGGCCGGGGGAATTGAGAAACCATGGTGAGGAAGAACTTTGGGGAACAGCCTTGAGCTGCTGAAGCCACAGTCTTCTTGTCAAAGCTCAGAAACGAGGAAGCCGTGCTGGTCAGGTAATTGAAGAAGAGACAAAATCAAGACAGCCAGGGTGAAACTGACTGGGTCCCAGCAGCTGTGACAAGCACGCTACACTGTTAAGGATGGAAAGGTTCTGAGCAGGAAGTAGCCCAATGAGATGGATGCTTTAGGCCCCCTGGGCTGTGTGGCAGTTGGCAGGGACAGCAATCAATCCCAACCGGAGAATAAAGAGGGGTTGTAGAAAACTGGCAACCCAACAGTAAAACATGGTGACTGTGTAGGAGTCCAGGCTGGACAGCTGGAAGACAGAGTTGAGGTGGGCCCTGGAGAAGGAGAGCACTCTTCAGTGGTCATGGGAGCATTGTGGGCAGGCAGGAGAGTCCAACAGGTCAGAAGAGGAGCACTCAGCAGGCGTCAGTGCCTCGTGAGAAAACTAGGGGAGAAACACTTCTCCAGTAAAGGTGAACGTGGGAGCTAGAGGAATTTGTTTTGTTCTGAGAGAACTGGACCTGGGAAATGTTGACAGAATCTGAGAAACATGGAGCGCACAGGGTCTTCTTGGTGGTGAAAGAAAAAGATGATGAAAAGAGTGTTGTAGTGTGTGGTCCTGGCCAGCGAGGGGTGGTCCTGACCTGCGAGGGGTGGTCCCGGTCTGTGTGGGGTGGTCCCGGTCTGTGTGGGGTGGTCCCGGTCTGTGTGGGGTGGTCCCGGTCAACGTAGGGGTGGTCCCAGTCTGCGTGGGGTGGTCCTGGTCTGTGTGGGGTGGTCCTGGACTGCGTGGGGGTGGTCCTAGTCTGTGGGGAGTGGTACTGGTCTGTGTGGGGTGGTCCTGGTCAACGTAGGGGTGGTCCCGGTCTGCGTGGGGGTGGTCCCGGTCTGCGTGGGGGTGGCCCTGGTCTTTGTGGGGTGGTCCCCGTCTGTGTGGGGTGGTCCTGGCCTGTATGGGGGTGGTCCTAATCTGTGTGGGGGTGGTCCTGGTCTGCGTGTGTATGACTGCCCATCCTTAGGGACTTTGCAGCTTCAAGAAACCCATCTAAGGCACAGCAGCTTGACTCGGCTGTTTCTAGACTAGAAGCCTCTACTCTGTCACCCTTCTTCTGAAGGTAGTTATAGAGGGTACCAGGGCAAAGCCCTAGGGTCTCCTGGCTTGCTGTCTCAGGCCTGGGTGATCTTGACTCAGCATGTATCTGAGTCTGTCTGTGCTGTTGTAACAAATAATTGGGATTTGGTATGGTCTTTAAAAAGAGACATTAATTTCTCACAATTTTGGGAGCTAGGAGGGCCAACATTAAGTCATGGGTAGATTACATTGTCTGCTGAGTGCTGCTCCCTGCTCCAGCCTGGTTCCTTACTGTCCTGTCCTATGGAGAGGTAGAGAGCTGTGTTCTCCATGGAAGGAGGTGGAAGGACCAGTGAGCTAAACCCTGTTTGAAGCCTTGTAAGCAATTAAGACTGTGGTACAGTTTAATGGTAAAACACTCACCCAGTACACACGAGGCCTGCATTTCATCCCAGCATCACACATTAAGTCAAATAAAATAATTAAATTAAGAGATGGGAATGTGGCTACATTGCCTAACATACATAAAGCCCTGGGTTCAAACCCCAACATTACCTAAAACTAGGTATAGTCCGTGTGCTTGTGCACTGGGAGCAGAGACAGGCCTATCCCTGGGGCTTAATAGCCAGACAGGGTAGCCTAATTGGTGAGCCCTAAGTAAAACCTCACCCCTTTATCAGACATGGATGGATGCAGCAGGCAGAGTCAGTGAGGACACAGTTAAGCTCAAGAGCCTATCAACTGGATGTCCTAGACTAACTAGACCCATGGACCATTTCATCAACCCAAGCGGTATGCACATCCTTCTCCTGTTCACAGGAAGTATCCATCAAGCAGACCACACTCTGGGTCAGGAGGTGTACCTTAAGAGATTATAGAAAGTAGAAACCAGATCACACAGACTCAAAGTAGGAATTGATTAACGGAACAGAAAAACAGTGGTAAATCCCTACTAGATTAAACAGCACATCCGCCGTAATACCAGCTCAAAGGAAAAATATCATGGAAAATGTGTAAATGCTTTAAACGAAAATCCAAACTTCTCAAAATGTGTAAAGTACGGCAGGCAGCACCTACAGGAAATATATAGCATTGAATGCGTACATTAGAAGAGAATCAACTCGGATTTCCTACTCAGTACTCTCACTGGCTCTGGAAACGGAAAAAGACCATGTGACGTTTGACCCTCATTCCCATCAATCATACAGGGACCCATTACACCTCCAAAGAAGCTGTAGGCAGAAGAGACAAGAAATGTGTGTGACCATACCTAAGACCTGCCAAGTACAAGAGTGGTCTAAACACTGCTGTGTGTTCCGGTGTTCATCTGTTCATGATTACTAGTACTTAGCATTTATCAGTGCCTGGGTGATGATAAGAAGGGGTTTCCTGTCTTCAAGTCTGGCCAGGGAAGCAGAGCAGGCAGTTACAAGTGGTGGGATTGCGGCTCTTGCAATCAGATGAAAGGATAAGGGAGGATCTTGATGGTGTTATACTATAAACAAAGTCCCGGAGAGAGCCCAGATGTGAAGCTGAGCCAGAGTTGGCTCCTAGAAGTCACTCGGGTCTCTGAGTGGATGGGAGCAAGAATAGGCAAAACCAGAGAGTGGGCTTGTTTGTGTCCTGTGGTTCTCAGGACATCCCTGTGTGGAGGCTCAGCTCATGCTAAGTGGAACCCCTGACATAGAGGACCTACCTCTAAGGAGAGGTCCTAGACCCTTAGCTCTGAGGAAGTCTGGGGAAGTTGATTGCCACCTCAGCACACCTCTGGCTCACTTCCCAGGTTTGCTTTTGCTACGGGATTTTCCGGGCAGCACTACCCTAAGAAGAATGAGCATCAGTAAAGCCACTGTGAGCTGGACAAACACCTGGGTGTGGCTACCAGTGAAGTGGGTTCTCATCAGACTTCCCCTAGTCACTTGCTATATGTCTTCTGTAAGCCATTCAATTCCTCTAGGCCTCCTGAGAAAGGGGACTCCTGACTTCCCCTGGCAAGTAATAGATTCAAAGTGCCTGGAAGAATAAGGCCCCACACCTTTGCCCAACAATCCATGTCCTACTACTTGGGTCAGAAAACCTCCCCACAACCTAGAAAGCATATGTTGCTGTGTCCAGACAGCCTAGCTGCCTTTGGGGAAGTCATATTAGTGTACCTTTCTCACCAACAGGGCCAAGAACTTCTGGGAAGTTCCAAAAAAAAAAGTGTCTTCTGTGGCATTCTGTGCCTGTCTCCCCTCATTTGTCAGAATCAATGAATGGTTTGTCTTGTTCTTTGTGGCGCAGTTGACTCACCTTTTATTATGTTTATTGCTCTGTCTTGGTTATCACAGTGTCAACATTTAGGGAACTTGCCCTAGAGGAATTTCCCCTGCTGGAATGTTCCTTTTATGTAGTTCCCTGTCTAAGACTACCCTTGGCACCTCCAATGATAAAAGCCTCCTGTCAAAAATTAAGTCCTCATCACTGGACTCTGAAATCTGAAGCCTTCAACCGCAGTTGTGGGGAACAGCACATGGCCTGTCTTCTGTCTTCACCACCTCTGAAACAAGTCTTAGCATCTCCTCTTTGCAGCTGAGCTATTGGCACCCAAGGATGTTAACTGGGATTCAGGCGAGTCAGAGATGCTTGGCTCTTTCACCGGAACCCAGTTGTTTCTGGTCACGTCTCTGTGTTCTTCACTCCGTGGACTTTCCAAAGGACAGAGGAAGATGACAGAGAGGGAAATAAAGTAGATGGTAGTCCAGTCAGTCATTAAAACTCTCACAGTTGTATCATTGTTTTCTCTTTGTGTTCCTGACACAGAGCCAGAACCGGGCAAAGGAGCAGGTAGGGCTATGTGGCCTTTGTGAGGAAGGCCATGGGGATGGGAGTTCCGGGCCTGACCCTGACAGTTGAGCATAAGCAATTGTTTTCTGGGCTATGGCCCTGGTAGTGCTAGACCCAATGAGACCCACTGGGGAGAGCTGGCTGTGCCTCTTCCTAGCTAGGGAGTACGTATATCATGAAACCGGCAGGGGCCATATCCAGGGTGGTTTTCCCTGGAGAACTGATTATGACCATTGATTGCCCCTGCTGCTACCAATTCCCATCTAGGAAACTAGGGTGTGAATAGCCACCCTTGGGCCTTGACTTGTATATAAACATCTTATAAGCCAAAGCATGGTGTGTGTGTGGAGGGGAGGAGATTGAGGAGAGAGATAGAGAGAGGGGGGGGAAATCTGAGCACACTATGATAGGATAGCTATCACTATGATAGTTTCTGGAGAAATGGATGACGAGACTCAACTACTCATGGCTAGCTTTTGCACTCTCAGGGAACTTTCTCAGAGACATCTGAGGTGCCGCGCACTCTGCGCTCTATGCGCTAGAATCCAGTTTGCGAGCTTCGGGCAAGGGGCCGAAGGTTGAGGAAACACACGCAGAGACAGACCAACACACGGACCACCAATCACTGGTACAAAGGCCATCTTTAATAGCACCATGGAGGCTTAAATACCCTGCAGTCAATGGCCAACAGGTGAAAATCCCATCCTCTGATCCTCTAGGCAAGGCACAGCTTTTAGTAACTTCAATTAGAAGGCTCTAGCAGGGAAGAGCAGCTGAAGGCCAGGAACCCAATTGGTCCCAACACTGAGGTGCTTCTTTTTGGTTTCAACATCCTGAGGACCACAGCCTGTTACCCACAGGAATGATGCCGTGGAGATTGCCCATGCTTTTTCTTGAGAAATATCAATGGCAGGGGCCGTGAAAGAAAAATCCAGCACACAGGCTTAACTTTGAAGTTCAGTGGTCACAAACCATGTGGATGAACCTGGGCAGGAGTTCAGTTTTCTTTCCTGTGATCTGTGGAGCCTCCCTATAGCAGACTTTGGGGGAGACACTTAAAGAAGGATGTGTTAGATTGTGGGACCCTCTGGGCCTCTGATTTTGGATTCCTACCAGTCTCCGGACTCCAGCAGGATCCCAAGGTTTGTAGAATATGGCTCATGGATTGGTACAAGAATCTCCCCCCTTCTAGCCTAGCCTAAAACATTCTCCATATGCCTCGTCCTACACAGAATTATGATACAAAAAGCATTTAGTGAGACTTGGCTGCTTGCTGGGCTTTCACTAGGTATAATGGGATTAATGAAGGACTATTATATAATAACAGTCATTTATTAAGCATTTGGTATGAATTATTTATTTTTCAGTTTTGAGACAGTTTCTCTCAGCATGGCCAGACTGGCCTTAAACACACTATTCTCCTGCCTCAGCCTCATAATTACTGAGATTACAATTGCTCTGCTAATTTAATCTGTATATCAGCTTTAGGATATGGCGCCACACTGTGGCAGATTAAGGCATTTTTTCTGCTACTTCTTCCTTCTTGAGGTGAAGTCTATTGCCCCTCCCTTAAATCTACTTTGGCCTGTGACTTCTGTGGTCAACAGAATAAGCAGAAATGACTCTAGCCAGTTCCTCTTAGGTTTTCAGAGAGCTGCCACTTCTTCTTCAACTCTAAGAGTCGAGTTGCCTCCACCCTGGAGAGAGAGGCCTGGGAGGGAGATGGACCTGGCTGACTGTAGCCTTTTAACATTCCCTGCCAAAGAACTAGATCTAAGGGGAAACATCTTGAATCCTTCAAACCAGGCAAGCCTTAGCTGATACCAGTCAATAAAAAAAGTCGGTTTCGGTACTCAACTTCATATGGAAAAGCAAAAACCCCAGGATAGCCAAAACAATCCTGTACAATAAAAGAATTTCTCGAGGCATCACAATCCCTGACTTCAAACTCTACCACAGAGAGCTACAGTACTGAAAACAGCCTGGTACTGTCATAAAAACAGACAGGAGGACCAATGGAACTTAATCAAAGACCCAGATATTGATCCACACACTTTCAAACACCTGGTTTTTTGACAAAAAAAAAATATCAAATGGAAAAAAGAAAGCATATTTAACAAATGGTGCTGGCATAACTGGATATCAACATATAAAAGAATGAAAATAGATCCATATCTATCACCATGCACAAAACTCAAGTCCAAATGGATCAAAGACCTCAACATAAAGGCAGCCATACTGAAACTCATAGAAGAGAAAGTGGGAAGTACACTTGAATGCATTGGCACAGGAGACCACTTCCTAAATATAACCCCGGCAGCACAGACACTGAGAGAAACAATTAATAAATGGGACCTCCTGAAACTGAAAAGCTTCTGTAAAGCAAAGGACTTCTGTAAAGTAAAATAACAAGACAAAACGACAGCCGACAGAATGGGAAAAGATCTTCACTAACCCCACATCAAACAGAGTTGATCTCCAAAATATGCAAAGAACTCAAAAAATTGGTCATCAAAAGAACAAATAAACCAATTTAAAATATGGAGTACAGACCTAAACAGAGAACTCTCAACAGAGGAATCTAAAATGACTGAAAAGGAAATGCTCAACATTCTTAGTCATCAGAGAAATGCAAACTGAAACAACTCTGAGATTCCATCTTCCACCTGTAAGAATGGCCAAGATCAAAAACAATGATGACAACTTATGCTGGAGAGGTTGTGGGGTAAAGGGAACACTTCTGCACTGCTGGTGGGAGTGTGAGCTGGTACAGCCCCTTTGGATATCTCTTTGGAGAGTGTGGTGATTTCCCAGAAAATTAGGTAACAACCTTCCTCAAGACCGAGTAATACCACTTTTGGGTATATATCCAAAGGATGCTCAATCGTGTCACAAGGACATGTGCTCAACTATGTTTATAGCAGCATTGTTTGTCATAACCAGAACCTGGAATCAACCTAAATGCCCCTCGACTGAAGTATGGATAAGGAAAATATGATACATTTACACAATGGAGTACTACACAGTAGAAAAAATAATGACATTTTGAAATTTTCAGGCAAATGAATGGATCTAGAAAACATCCTATTGAGTGAAGTAACCCAGATCCAGAAAGACAATTATCATATGTACTCACTCATAAGTGGTTTTTAAACATAAAGCAAAGAAAACCAGTCTACAAATCACAATCCCAGAGAGCCTAGATAACAATGAGGACTCTAAGAGAGACATACATGGATCTAATCTACATGGGAAGTAGAAAAAGACCAAATCTCCTCAGTAAATTGGGAGCATGGGGACCATGGAAAAGGGCTGAAGGGGAAGGGAGAGAAAGGGAGGGGAGCAGAGAAAAATGTAGAACTCAATAAAAATCAATTATATGTATAGTCTGTTCCTCAAGGAGCAGAAATGTCACCCAGCTGACACTGCCCATTTCTGACCCATCAAGCATGAGTTGTAAGAAGATGGTTGTTATTTCCAAGTCTCTCTTCTGTTTTGTCTTCTGGTACACAGCAGTAAATAGCAAGAATCTAACGCCGTTTATCAGAAACTGATGCAGACCAGAATCACATTTTACTGACAGCAAAGCCGGGATTTAAAGCCCAACAGCCTGATCCTGGCACCTGCTCTTACCCATCCATGGTTCTGTTTTTTGGCCAGTGAAATGGTTCAGCAGGCAAAGGCCCCCACTACCAAACGTGACAACTGAAGTCCAACCCTGGGACCCACACACATGGTCAAGGAGAAAATCAGCTCCATAACTTGTCCTCTGAATGCCACAGGGGCACCGTTGCCATGTGTACTGTGGCTTGCCACTCCTCTGCAGGTAAGTAAATGTAATTTATAAAGCCAAAAGTAAGTGCTGCTGAGCTGCACATCTATAATCCAGCATTTGAGGGGCTGGAGGAGGGAACAAAGACTGAAGTCTGGAGCCGTTCTGGGCCACAAAATGAGACACTGTCTCAGGAAAAGAAGGAAGAAGAAATGGAGGAGGAAGAAGAGGGAGAGGAAGAATGAGAGGAGGAGGAGGAAGAAGGAAGAGAAAGGGGAGAAGGAAGAAAAGAGGAGGAAGAAGAGGATGAGGCAGAAGGAGAGGAGGAAGAGGAAAAAGAAGAGGAGGAAGAGGAGGAAGAAAAAGAAGGGGAGAAGAAAGGAAGAAAAGGGAAAAGAAGAAAAAGAATGGGAAGAAGGGGAGGAGGAAGGGGAGAAAGAAGGAGGAGGAGGAAGCAGCAGCAGCTCCTCTTCGGAAGCTTCTATCCAAGAAGAGTCACTCACTTGCCATCATTAGACGTTTATTTACCTTAGTTTAGTTGTTTATTCAATTCAAGTACACTAGGTCCAAGGTACACATAAAAGACTATACTAGAGCAATGTGAAGACTCCTCCAAACACTGGTGATGGGTAGGTAGGTTTGTGGATGCTGACCGGTACAGTGTCCTAAAGGACAGGGAGAAATATCCGATTTGCACCAGAGAGGAAGTACTTATGAAGTGGCAGGACAGCTCATGCAGAGTGTCAGGGTACTGGGTGTGTCCGGGGGAAGTTCAGAGTGGGCAGAATGTGAGCATGTTGAAGGGAGGGTGAACAGAGACCCAGATACCAGCAGAGGCCCACAAGGTTGTCCCAGAGTGGAGCACACAGGCCTTGAATGAGCTCAGCCTTTGTCCAAAGCCCTCCAGACCCCAAGTAAGAACACGTGGGTGGGGACATCACCTGATGTGCCTTTTACAGAGAAGTTGCACGTCTTTCAGAGTGTGTGTATGTGCGGGGGAGAAGGGGAGGTTAAAGGCTAAAATGCAAGAGAGGCCCTGAGGTTGAAAACTAGAAGGTGGTCTACAACAACAGTTAGGGTGGTGGAACTTGACCTGACAATCATGGTGGGCACGAGGAGAAGGAACATGTCCCAGAAATACCTAAGAGAACTGACTTGCAGGAGACAAATGAGCTGTGGAAAGGAACACAGAAAATGGCATGGCTCACCGTGGTACCTGACATAGGATTGGCATGCAATAGGTGCTTAGCATATAGTTACCAAATAAAGGCTAAATGAACTCCCAGTCTACCTCTAGGACGAGGCAAATTGAGGGCCTGTAACAAAAGGAAGCAACTCCCAGGATAAGAGGTTAAAGTGTACATGTCTTTTTGTGATATTCTTGCCATTTGGGGCCCAGAGGCCCTTTCATCCCTGCAATTAGAGGACAATCTGATCTGCTCTCCGAGGGTAGTAACTTGACACCAAAGAGAATTTGAATTAAATGGCCAGCTAGAGAAATGTGAAACCTGAGTCTACCTTTGAGGACTGCCAGCTAGCTTCCGACTGTCAGGTAGAAAGGGAATGACTAGGGATTGCCTCCAGCAGCAGTGGTGCCCCATCCTGACCTAGAGCTGTGGTAGGGGTAAATTAGGAGCTGTGGCCTGTGCCTGCAGGGTTATGGGGAAGACAGGGCTCTGCTCTAACAAGGATATTCCCCACTCAAAAACTATGCCCAAGTAGACATGATGAAGAAGATGGATGTACTCATCAAACTGACCAATAGCTAGACAAGGGGATACCCCCATCCATACCTCCATCAGCCTTGTTCCCCAGAGCTGCAGACTCCTGGCTGAACAAGGGCTCGGTCTGCCTGAGATGCTAATGGCAGTCAAGAGGAAGTTGATGTTTATGAGCCTGACTCAATAGCCTCTCACAAGCCAAGTGCCAGTTGCCCAAGACTGGCCCCTTGTTCCTGATTCACGATTCACACTGTGACTCTCTGTTTCTGCATTGCTAGTTTAATACATGGGAAACCAGACCCTCTAGGGCTGAGGTCCCCATTGAGCTCCGTTACAAGCTTTGATGTTGGAAGCCAAGTATGCACCAGCAACAGACTAGGAGCTGCTATCCAAAACACTCCCAGTCCCTTCCAGGTGCTTCAGGACACACACCAGTTCCTGTCAGGTCCTCCCTTCTAAGAGGCTGTCCTGGGCTTGGCATGATGTTGTCAGCATTCCTGACCTCTGACCACTAGGTGCCAGCAGCGCTATCTCCTGAGGTACAACTGGAAGTATCTACATGCATTGCCAACTCTGGGGGACCAGTTTGCTCCCAGGTAAGAACCATGGTTGTGTCTAGTGTGGTGGCTCTCAAGCCTCAGAAATGGGACTGAATGGCACTAAGATTAAGCATGAGTGCAAAGCACACCCCAGATCGTTCACACGTAGTGTGGGAAAGAGAACACAGAATGTCTGCTCCGTATTGTCTTAGTATGTTAAGAAGCTAATTTTCCATATTATTGTAAGATCCTAAAGTCGAAGTGGTGTTCTCTGGCGATTCATGGTGAGCCCTTCATAACACTTGGAGCTGACCTCTCTTTCAGGGTGGCACCAGGGCCACCGCCCTCCCCGCTTGCCCCTTTTCTTTGCGTGTGTGGGCAGTCACAAGACACCCTTGACTAGTTTGGTGTGGCAGGGAGAAGGGATGGTTTCCCGGGTCCACAGCTTCCTCGGCATCCCCGCATCCCACCTGTCTCCTCCCAGAAGGCCTCCCATGTCCTACTCTTTATTTAATCTTCCCTGACACTTGGCAATTCACAAATCTGTTCAGTGTCCCCTTCCGTTTTGTCATCTGAACCTATAAATAGTTTCCAGACGAAGCCCCCGTCTGCGTCATGACAGTTCGTCCTGTGTTCCTTTTCAGATTCTTGAAGCCTGTTGTTTGCGTTTGCTCGATAAGAAGGAGCAGCTTCCAAACACAGGAGCCTTTTATTCAAACAAGAATGGTATAGTAAGGGACAGTGTGACTGCCCCTGTGGGGCTCTGTATGCTAGTTCACAAATGCAAACCTGGAGAGCATGAAACAAGAACCCCCCAAAAGACCCTAGAGCTGAGAAGGTGACAAGAAATGAGGCTCCGGCCAGTGCTCTACATGCTTAGCCCAGACTGAGCCTGTGACACCTGTGGTATGATGACATACATCCTCTTCTAGAGAACAAGATGTGAGCAGTGCCCAAGTCAGAGAGAGGGGTTAGCATTCTGCTCCGGAAGGCCTCCCGGGTGCTGTCTTCCAGTATCAAGGGAGGAGACAGGCCTGAAAGAGAGGCTCTGTGCTGACACCAGGCAGTGGGCAAAGGCTGATCTCCTGTGGGATCTCTCGTGTAGCCTCCTATCCCCTATGCCTTCTGCCCATGCCTCTGCTCCTGAAAAAGTGCCTACTGAACTTGCTGGTGGCACCTACCAGGACCTGACCGCACCTCTGGGCCACCTACTGAACCTTCCTGGTTTCCTGCCTTTAGCAATGGCCAAGGCATTTGGAAAGGACCCACGTTTCAACCTCTGCCTGGGCCTCTTTGTACCTGTCCCATTTGCTTCCAGTTGTGGTATCCCCTAGGGCAAGGCTCATTCTGTCCCCCACAGTGCTCCAAATCCTGCTGGGTCCCTGGTTGGTGGAGAATTTGGACCTGAGGAAAGTTATTATATCCAAGCCCAGGATCTGCAGAGATGGGCTGTGCCATGAGGGTTGGGCTGGCCGGCGGGAGCACAGCGTCAGTGCTCCAGGATCAGTCGGGCACTGGACCCTGGTACATATTAAAACACTCTCCCAACTGTCTGAGCCTCACTCTGTGCTGCCTCCACACCCAGGTGCTGTTACCATTGAAATGGCTGCTCTCCTTCACCCAGCCTCGGGAGCATGCCACTCTGACCTTTGCACATTGACCCTCAGGGCCTAGATCAGCCACTGTGGTTCTCACCTCCCCTCCGTGAGTCTCAGAAAGGCTTGGCTTCAGTCTGTGACTAGAGATGGCTTGACTGTGCCGGTGTTACACAGCCTTGACCTGCAGTGGGAACTTGATTTCCCAGCCTCACTCCAAGCTTTCCCCAGAGGAGACAGGAGCTTTTCTGGGTTGGGGTGGAGGTGGGAGGCTGGTTTGTCCTCTCATCCCGACTGCTTCTGTTCTGTGATAGCCCTGTGGCTGGCTGCTCTGGTCACAAGGGACTCTTTTCAGCAGGTTCAGGCCTCTTTTCCTGGCTCCCTAGCAAGATAACTGCACTACAGCAAGGTCTCAGTGCAAGAGAGACCTTAAACTGTGGGGACCCAGGACTCCCCTCCTCCACCTCCACTTCTCCACCCCCACCCCATAAACCCCTGCCCTCTCTGGGAACAGGGGAAGCAGCCTTCCTGGGTTTTACAAAATTGAACTGAGAGAAACAGGCAGTCGTTCCTCTATGGCCAGCCACAGACTGGCCAAGTGGTAGTTCCTGTGGCGGTTACAGTTACTGCCCAGCAGCCTACACACACACACACACACCACATACACACACGTGCTCACACGCGCACAATTGTGGTCCTCCAAATGGGGATGGAGCCCACTCCTTGCAATGTTCTGAAGGAGACACTGTGGCTGGGAATGGGATGGTCCCTGGAAGGCACACGGAGTAGGGGGGAAGTTTCCCTTCACTGGGTGGGGGGGAAATCCCTGCAGGCTTTATTCTCTCCCTAGTCCCCAGCCTCTTGTCACCTTCACTTTCTGTCCTTGGAGTCTGCTTTCCCTGCCAAGGACTTGGTCAGTGACAGTGTCCCTTTGAAGTAGGGGTGTCAAAATCTACCAGGATTAGATGACCCAACCCTTTCTGGATGACAGGAGGATTCAGAGATTAGATCCATAGTTCTTCTCCAAGCCTTCTAAGAGGTTAATCTCTCCTGGGGGAGGGGTGTCCAGCTTTCCTGAACCCCCTTTCACAACAGTTTCCTCCTGGGGCAGATCTGATCCATTACTTGTTCACCCCTTAAGTGTGCACGGAGAGGCCTGGCTGCACGCAGGATTGAGCAAACTAACATCTCTCCACCCGCCCAACCCCGATTTCAATCTTCCATTGAGAAGAAGCAGATGGCTACATCAATGTCTACTTCTAGGAAAAGCTCCTGACGGATCCCCAAGCCGTGAAAAGTCCCTGTGGCCCTTCTGTGGGGTTCATGTCAGTTTTCCTACCCACCCACCCTTTGTCTCTACAGGCCAGGCTAGGGGCTGACAGTGACCGAGCCCTTCATGTGGGCGTCACAACTAAACATTTTATTAAGAACTACTGTTGACAGCCTGTTTGGAAGTGAGCTCTCCAAGCCAGGACTACACAGAAACCCCATCTCATGAGAGAGAAAAAAAGAAGTGAAATATCTCTGGTTAGTGGAGCTGTCTAAATGTGGAAGGCTGAGTTTCTGTTTCCTAAGTAAATGTGTACCCCACGTATACAGTAATCTTTGGCAAGGTGTATCCCCTTTTGATGTTTTTGTATATTCTCATCAAAGCCTGCAGTGAGGGTCCCAGCTGCTCACCCTTCACTTAGTAGTGACCCTTGTCACTCAGTAGTGGCCCTTGTCACTTAGTGGTGGCCCTTGTCACTTAGTAGTGCCCCTTGTCACTTAGTGGTGGCCCTTGTCAGAGCTGCCCCAGGCTCCCTTAAAGAACACAGCACAAAGGACAAGTTTTCATTTGTTGAGTACACTTGCCTCAGCCCCTGCGGATTTGCAGTGATTAAAACCAGGCATGGTTTGGGCTGGCATCCAGACCATCTATGAAAAGGGGTCTCTGAGGAGAACAGTAAGACAGCGGGAAAGACGGTGGTTTAAGTGAGAATCAAGTCCCACAGCATATTAACTGCCCTGGTTACCTTTCTCCTAACCGTGACAGAATTCCTGGCAAAGAAGCAGCTGAAGGAAGGTTGGGTATATTTTGGCTCAGGGTCTGAGTGTAAGGGTACAGTCAGCCATGTTGGGAAGGGGCAGTGGGAACAGGAGGCGGCTGTACTGGGGAAGCAGTGAGAGACCCATGCCGGTGCTCGGCTCATGTTCTCCTTTTTGTTAAGTTGAGGACCCCAGCCTACAGGATGGTTTTACTCACAATTGGCGAGGGTCTTCCAAGCTCGGTTAAACCTCTTGGGAAACCCCCACACAAAAAATGCCCAGAGGAATGTCTCCTAGGTGACTCTAAATCCTGCCAAGTTGACAGCAAAGTGAACTTCTAAATAAACCATTTCAGAGGGCAGAAGACTGTTAGTGAGAGCCGCTTAGACACACTGGGGTGGATATGCAATACCAGCTGGGTGTCTCTAATCTAATAGATACATTTAGACAGCATTCTGTCTTTGTTCGTTCTTAAAGCTTTAGAAAGATAAATTGGATTTGGAGTGAATGTCTACAAAGTATAGATCTGACAAAAGGTGTGTATCTAGGCTTTATTTCTCAAAACTCATCGTCAAAAATGAATAATCAAAGCTGGGCAGTGGTGGTGCACACTTTTAATCCCAGTAATCAGGAGGCAGAAGCAGGTGGATCTCTGTGAATTCAAGGCCAGCCTGAGCTACAGAGCGAGTACCAGAACAGGCTCCAAAGCTACAGAGAAACCCTGTCTTGAAAAACAAAAACAAAACAAAACAAAATGAATGACCACTATGACTGGAGAGATGACTCAGCTGTTAAGAACACTGGCTGCTCTTCTGGGAGTCTGAATCCCAGCATCCACACTGCAGTTTACAACCATCTGTAACTCCAGTCCCAGGAGGTCTGATGTCCTCATCTGGCTCCCATAGGTACTACATGTACATGGTGCACAGACACACTTGTGGGCGAAACACCCACACCCATAGAAATAAGATTTTTTTTTTAATTTTTTGAGGCAGGGTTTCTCTGTCTAACCGCACTGGCTGTCCTGGAACTCACTTTGTAGATCAGGCTGGTCTTGAACTCACATAGATCCACCTGCCTCTGCTTCCTGAATGCTGGAATCAAAAGTGTGGGCCACCATGCCTGGCTCAAGAGGAGAAAGTTTTAAATGGATAACCCACACACAGTCAGTAAACACAGACAAATGCTCAGCCTCACCAATATTTAGGAAAATGCAAATGAAAACTACAGGATGCACTTTAGGCCCACTGGGATGGCTGCAGTCAAAACGTCAGGCGGCAAGTGTTAACAAGGATGAGGAGAACCTGGAACTGCCAAACCTGACTGAAGGGAATGTAAAAGTGATGTCACTGTGGAAAATAGTTTGGTAGTTTCTTTTTGGGGGTTTTTTAATTGATTTTATTGAGCTATACATTTTTTTCTACTCCCCTTCCTTTCTCTCCGCTCCCTTCAACCCTCTTCCATGGTCCCCATGCTCCCAATTTACTCAGGAGATCTGTCTTTTTCTACTACCCATGTAGATTAGATCCACGTATATCTCTCTGAGGTCCTCTTTGTTGTCCAGGTTCTCTGGGATTGTGATTTGTAGGCTGGTTTTCTTTGCTTTATGTTTAAAAACCACTTATGAGTGAGTACATGTGATAATTGTCTTTCTGGTTCTGGGTTACCTCACTCAATAGGATGTTTTCTAGATCCATTCATTTGCCTGCAAAATTCAAAATGTCATTTTTTTCTACTGTGTAGTACTCCATTGTGTAAATGTACCACATTTTCCTTATCCATTCTTTGGTCAAGGGGCATTTAGGTTGTTTCCAGGTTCTGGCTATGACAAACAAAGCTGCTATGAACATAGATGAGCACATTTCCTTGTAGCATGGTTGAGCATCCTTTGGATATATATCCAAAAGTGGTATTACTGGGTCTTAAGGAAGGTTGTTTCCTAATTTTCTGAGAAATCACCACACTGATATCCAAAGCTGGCTATACCAGCTTGCATTCCCACCAGCAATGCAGGAGTGTTCCCTTTACCCCAACCTCCCCAGCATAAGTTGTCATCATTGTTTTTGATCTTGACCATTCTTTGGGTGTAAGATGGAATCTCAGAGTTGTTTTAGTTTGCATTTCTCTGATGGCTAAGAATGTTGAGCCTTTCCTTAAGTGTCTTTCAGTCATTTTAGATTCCTCTGTTGAGAGTTCTCTGTCTAGGTCTGTACTCCATTTTTTTATTGGATTATTTGTTCTTTTGATGACCAATTTCTTGAGTTCTTTGTATATTTTGGAGATCAGACCTCTGTCTGATGTGGGGTTAGTGAAGATCTTTTCCCATTCTGTCGGCTGTCGTTTTGTCTTGTTGACCATGTCCTTTGCTTTACAGAAGCTTTTCAGTTTCAGGAGGTCCCATTTATTAATTGTTTCTCTCAGTGTCTGTGCTGCTGGAGTTATATTTAGGAAGTGGTCTCCTGTGCCCATGCGTTCAAGTGTACTTCCCACTTTCTCTTCTATGAGGTTCAGTATGGCTGGCTTTATGTTGACGTCTTTGATCCATTTGGACTTGAGTTTTGTGCATGGTGATAGATGTGGATCTATTTTCATTTTCTACATGTTGTTATTCAGTTATGCCAGCAAGTTTGGTAGTTTCTTGATCAGATAAAATTACATCTGACTGAGAAATTCTGCCTCTCATATGCAATCAGGAGTACACGAATATGTCCATGCAAGCTGTACACAAAGGTATTCACAGTAGTACTCTTTATGCCAGGTGCTGGGAGTACTATGCCAAGCACCATGTTAGATGCTGGAGGTACTGTGCCAAACAGCATGCCAAATACTGGAGGTATTGTGGAAAAGAAGAGAGCCATAATAGTCTGCCTTTTGAGGGATATATATATATATATTTATGTTAATATATATATTTATATATATATATAAATATATATATATATATATATTTACAGAGTGACAAAGTGAAATTTCTTTTTTAAAAAGATACCTAATAGCTTTCAGGTTTCTTATGGCTGATCCATCCTAACACTAGTATTGTAAAAGTGCAGAGCCATCTTGGTACATCTCTACCTGTTCCCAGTCCAACCCTGATGGATGGTGCTAAGGTAGAAGGCTTCCTTCTCTCTGAGAGTCAGATTCTGATTGCCGTGCCCTGTGGCCACCTCAGTACAGACTGAGTCCACTAGAGCCTCACCATGTGAAGTCAGATCTCTGAACTATTCTGTACTAAGGCTCTTACTGAGGGACCCTGGAGAGGGTAAACACTGTGAGAGTCCACCATGACTGGTTGGCCTGGTGTCTTTGTTCAGGAGGGACAGACTGACAGGCTCTGTGCTACAAGATGTTGCCAAGTGCAGAAGTGGGTGCTGGATGTCCCCAAGGCCATGTAAAGGCCATGTGAGGTGGTAAGGTGAAGTGGCCTCTTGGCAGTAGTGGAGTCTGGGGACTTGCCAGTTTGGGGCAGCTTCTGAGGAAATACTAGAAAGTAATATTTAAGGGACACCTTTGCCACAGCCTTACTTATAGAAGTCATCCTTAGGGCTGGAGAGGTGGCTCAGTGGTTAAGAGCAGTGACTGCTCTTCCAGAGGTCCTGAGTTCAGTTCTCAGCACCCACATGGCAGCTCATAACCATCTGTAACTCCAGTTTCAGGGGCTCTACTGCCCTCTTCTAGCCTCCACAGGCAGCAGGCATGCCTGTGGTACACAGACATTCTTGCAGGCAAAGCATCCATACACATAAAAAATAAAATACGGTATTTTTTACTAAAAGGAAGTCTTCCTTGCTTATTATAAAAATCCCACCAAAACAGTGCAGGAAGGAGAGGTGAGTCCACTCTGTAGAGAATCTTCCTCCTCTTTTTAAAGTAACAGCTTTATTTCAATCTTATTTAGATGTGTTTATTTGCTGTGCTTGGTATCATATATTGGCCCATTTAAAGACTATAAATCGGTGGCGTTAGTGTATTCAGAGTCGGGCAACCGTCACTACTGTTTAAGAATGTTTCACCACATCTAAAAGAAACCTCATGTTGCCTAACAGTGCAAACGTACACTGTGCTGCTGAACTCTGCTGAATAGGCTGTCTATAGTTGAGCACAGAACCCCTCATCCAAACCTCCCCCACTTTCTACCGCCTCACTACTCTACCCCCACCCTGGCTTACACACACCATCCTGAGCAACTACCCATCTTCTCTCTAGATAGAGTATGTTCTCGCTTTCCACACCAGAAGGCCCATTCTACCCTGTGCTTTGTGGGCCCTGGCTGTGCGCCTGGTCTAGTGGTATGCTGGGCATATGGGCAAGAAAGCAAGACCTTCCTGGTCTCTGCCGGTCCCCAGCCTGTGGAACCAGCTGAGCTTCTCCTGGCTGTGTGTGGTCCTCAGAGGGAGGGGTGAGAATGAGAAAACAAGGGCTAGGGACAGAGGGTAGATTGAGGGCTGAGAGCTCCGGAGGCTGGAAGGGCAGAGAGAGACAGGCGAGAGGAATGAGGAGTGTAGGAAGGAAATGAAGGCGAGGGTACAGCCTTCTTGAAGCTGCACGTGCACCCGCGTGTGGCCATCGAATCCTCCCACCGCCAGCGGCCTCTCTGATCATCTTACCGGCTGAAGCTACCATTTGGGGCCGTTACTGTTGTCTTGAGATGCCATGTGCTATCAGGGGCAGCTCCTGAGAATTGTTTTAGTTCATGCTTAAGAGGTGGCACCTTCCCTCCTTTCTGCGGCAACAAAGGACACAAACTGGGTGACTTTCAGTAACTTACTCTCTAGCCATTCTGGGGGCAGAGACCTTGAATGAAGGTGTGGGTGAACTTGACATTTTCCGAAGCCTCAGATCCAAGTGTGTTCCTGGTCACCCAGCTCCAGACTCTGCTTCTGTCTTCCATAGTCATTCCTTCTCTGTGTTCTCTGTGCCTTGGTGTCCTGTGTCTTCAAAAGGCATATATATATATATATATATATATATATATATATATATATATATCAAACATGAGAAAAATTTCCAAACAAGGTCACATGTCGTGTTCATCAGGACTTTAATACATCTTTTTTTTTTTTTGTAAAGGGGGGCACAGTTCAGTCCTCAACAAATGGGTACACTGTAATGCTGTTTCACAGTTGTAGAAACTGAGGCACAGAGAGCCTGTTCAACATCCTGATAGAGATCTGATGCCCAGATGCCCACGCATGCCCCCAACTGGTGCAGTTTAAATAAAGGTCTTGGGACAGAAGGTGGTTCATTCCATACCAACTTTTATACTCCGCAGATCCAGAAAGCTATGAGGCTCCGTCAAGACCAGCTCCCCTGGGGTTCAGGGCCCAGAGTAACTCCTCAGGTTCAGGGTGCCCAGACCAGCTCTCTCAGGTTCAGGGTACCCAGACAGGCTCCCCTGGGGTTCAGGGCACAGACCAGCTCCCTCAGTTTTGGGATGCCCAGACAGTCTCCCTCAGGTAGGGAGAAGAGCTGTGAGCATATGCTGGAAGATCTAAGACCATAGACAAGATAGCCTCAAGATTCCCAGATGGAGCCACAGGGGACAGTTCTAAAGGGCAGAAACACGAAGGACAGTTTTGTTTTGTTTAACTCTTTATACATTTTTATATCTAACCAAATAGGAAGTCTGTTTGTCATAAAAAAGATAAATGTGATTTTTAAAAATCACATGAGCTACTGAGAACAGTACTAGGAAAGTGGAGGCAATTGGAATATGATTTTGTGGATATGTCACTCTCTTCCCTGTGGAAAACTGGTCCAGGCTTTGCAAACCACATAGCAGGATGCTATCACCTAAATGATAGTGTCTTTAGGGTTTGAAGGGCTGTTCTCTTGGAAGATGGGGACACGGAGGCATTGAGAAGCAAAGGGATGCCTGCAGAGCCTGGTTGTCAGTTCCAGGATCAAAGCTAGGCCTGGAAGCCCAGATGGACCATCTCTTTTTCCCATGTCATGCAGAAAACACGCCAGAACTCAGTTCACATGTTGTTCAGCACCAGAGGCCTAGGGAAGCCCAATGTAGATTCCTGAGATTTGGGAGCAAAACTTGACAGGGGCCTGAAATTTGGGCATCATGAAAGCCAGTACCTACTGAGATTGTCATTAGCAGCTGGCTACACATGACGTTCTACTTTTATAATCTAGACTCCTGTTCACCAGAAATGATGACTGTGTTTTAGTTGATATCAGCCACGGTAATTGGTAGTCCTTGACCTCTCTCAACACAGGGACACCTTGAGCTCTGCTTCCACTGCAGTTGGCAGCTGATACATATGGGGATCCTTCAGGAGGCACCAGAACCCATAGAGGACATGCAAACATGTACCACCTTCCAGATCTAGGAGAGCAGCCAGTCCCTCCCCTTGTCATTAGAGGATGCTTACAATGGCCTTTCTTGTCTCTCCCCAGTATTGTACCTGGAAGGCTCAGTTCTTGTGTTTGAGGACATCTTCAGACTCATTGCTTTCTACTGTGTCAGTAGGTGAGTAACCTGGCCCCAAAGGCGACTGTGAGGAAGGCTTCCCTTCCTGTCCTAACAGAAGCCCATTTGCTGCAATACAACCCATCTGGTTACAACAGACATCTATGCAACCTTGGGTGTGTTTGTGGCATGGGAGGGGACAAAGTAAAGAGGGAGGGGATGCGTGAGAGGGGACAGTCCCTTGTCTTTGCTCTGGTAACCACAAGAAGAGAGATCGACTCTGATGTCTTCTTGGAGGACTTTTCTGCTAGCCACCTGCCCATCTGGCTCTCGTTAGCCTTTCAATTTCTAGTATTACCAGCACCAGGGACAGTTTGGGACCCTTGAGACCAACTGGTGACGCACAGTACAGAAGGAACTTCCTATAGCGACAACAAGAAGGGCTGATGCCCCTTGGTGGGTGGGAGCCTGGGCAGACCACCGTGAGTTCCGCTCCACTCACTCAGAACTGGTTTCCGATCAGCAAGAATTTAAAAATACACTTGGTGCCATAACCCATCTGCTGAAGCTACAGGGCCTGCATAAGGGCTGACTCGATGTTTGGTAAGGTGTATTGGGGTCTTTGACTCCAGGCTACTTCTGCCGAAACATATGCTCCACCCCTCCTACCCTCCGGGCCAGCAGAGCAACACTGTTCATTAGAGCTGATGCTGACCTCTCCCGCTGCCTAGCGAGGGCTCCTCCAGCACTCAGTGGGGGATTTTTATACCCTCTATTTTCTTTCTTTGCTTTGTTTTGTTTTGTTTCTAATTAAGCTTTTTCTGTATTGCCCTGGTTGTCCTGAAACTTACTCTGTAGGCAGGCTGACCTCGAACTCATAGAGATCTGCCTGCATCAGCCTCCCAAGTTCTGGGATTAAAGGCATGTGCTACAACTGCCCAGTCCTGCCCACCACTTTTAAAGATTTTTTTTTAATATGTCTTAATGTTTGCTTGCAAGGCAGGAAGACAGCATCAGATTCCCTGGGACTGAAGTTACAGACAGTTGTGTGTCACCATGTGAGTGCTGAGAACCAAACCCATGTTCCCTACAAGGGCAGTAAGTGCTTGTAACCACTGAGCTATCTCTCCAGGCCCCTCCACAATGTCTTTTAAAACCTTGCCAACAACCCCACAAGGGCTGTTCCTGTTGCACAGATGAGGAAATTAAGATGGGTAAATGGCAGAGAAAGCTCTACCACCACCAATGCACCCTAAAGTAATTCTGTGCAACTGGCTTGACTCACTAGACTCACAAGAAATAATTACAGAGGTTCCATCCCAGACCTTTATGCTTTACAACACACCCAACTGTGGGAAGATGGGCCTTTTAGAGTTAGTTAAAGGAGCTCTGTACAGTATTTGGCATGTACCAGGTTCAATGAGTGAATGATAAGAAGGATGGTTGGATAGAAGGATGGATGGATGGATGAATGGATGGATGGATGGATGGATGGATGGATGGATGGATGGATGGATGGATGGATGGATGGAATGGGGGGGTGGGGGGGTGGGGGGTGGATGTATGGATGTATGGATGGATGGATGGATGGATGGGTGAGTGTATGGGTGGATGGATGGATGGAATGGGTGGGTGGGTGGGTGGGTGGGTGGGTGGATGGAATGGGTGGGTGGGTGGGTGGGTGGGTGGATGGATGGATGAATGGATGAGAATACAGATATTAAGCTGAATATATAACACCTCAAAGCCCCAACTTCCTCTTTCATAAAAGGGAGTGCTTTGATGCGGGAGGAAGGCTGAGTTGATGTCTGTGAAAGAGAGCTGGCACACTGCCTGGGACCCATGGACTCTCATTCCATCTCTGCCATTTGAACTATAGGAGAGTTTTCTGGGCTTCAGCTTGGTGTCCAGGGAGGTCAGGAGCCACAGTCACCAAACTTACCCCTGTCTCTTCCCAACCTCTCCTCTCTGACTGCTTCTTCTCCACAAAGCAGGTACCTGTAGTTCTGTCTTCACTCCAGAGATGGGCCTGACCATGTTCTGGGGGAGGTGTGTCAGGTAACAAGGCCTGAATGCTGAGTACCTCAGGAACCAGAGTCCCAAGCCTTACAGCTGTGTGACTCCATGTCCATCACCTGACCTCTCTGGGCACCCTTGTCTCTCTGTCAGGGGACATTAACAGTTAGGTATGATAGTCTGCAACTTTGAGATTCTAAGATCCCACTGGCAGACTCCTTCAGAACCAAACACCGGAGGCAACTGAAAATGCATTGGAGATGCTCTGTATAGCTTTGCCCCCTCCAGGGGATGTACTGGTGAATATTTGTCCAGTCTAGATTTTCATTAGAGCTGTGTCCCAGTCACCACACTAAACCCAAATCCAGCCCTCAGCAAGCCCACTGGTTCCTTCCTCTTCAATGTGCTTCCCGTTGAGCACCTGAGGTCCCTGTGAGCTGGTGGCTGCTCATACAGACATTCCCAGGATAGCCCACACTAGCCCTGGAGCTCAGTACACGGTGTACACTTCAGCAGAGCAGAAATCTCAACCTTCTCACCCCTAGTGCCTGACAGATTAGGAGCTCCCTCTCAGACATTTGTTTATAAGGGTCACAGGTGACAAGGCCTTCTGAAACAACCCCCCTCTCTGGAGAGCCCAGTTCTTGCAAGAAGCTCTTCAGTTTTGACAGTGCCCAGCAGCTCAGTGATGAGTGTGCAAAACTGGAAATGTGAGGGCTGCTTGAGCGTCTGTATGATCAATGCTACCTACTCATCTCTTCTTAACACTATCATGGCCACACATTATAAGGTTAGGCAGTCAGTAGTTCTGTCCCCAGAGCTACACTGAAGATGTCTATTTGGGCCTTAGCAGAGTAGCAAGTACAGGATAGTACTCATAAAACCATGCTGTGTGTTCTTAGTGATGTTAGGGATGAGGAAACTGAGGCTGGGGTGTGACTGACCTCAAGTGGCATGGCCAAGTTTCGAAGTCAGATTTGAGCCCTGGCCTTGTACCAGACTTGTAGAAGAAAGGACACATCTGTTGCTTCTCTTCAGTCTACCCCTCTGTATATGGAGCTGGGGGCCCTCCTCGTGAAGAAGATGTGGGAGGCCTGCCAAGGAGGGCATGGAGACAATTCCAGGCAGAGGAAACAGGATAGGCAAAGCATAGAGCTAGGCGGTGGTGGCACACACTTTTAATCCCAGCACTCAGGAAGCAGAGGCAGGCGGATCTCTGAGTTTAAAGTCAGCTTGATCTAAAGAGTGAGTTCTAGGACAGCCAGAGTTACGTGGAGAAACCCTGTCTCTAAAAACAAAAAACAAAAAACAAACAAAAAAGAAAAAAGCCTCGGGAGTAGCTCCATGGAGAGGACAGGACAGAGTCATGCCTGGAGTCCCAAGGGCTCCCTTTTGCAGCTGCTATGAGCCACTTCATCTCCCATGGTTAGACAGCCCCAGACAGAGCAATATGGCTGCAGCAGGAAGTGGGGTTGAGAGAAGAGAAGAGCCAAGAACAACCAGGGACCACTGAAGTCTTCTGGAGTCATGAAGAGATGTCACCCAAAAGGGAGGGGGCAGCCAGTGAAGAAAAGAGGCAAGGCTGTGGAGATGGGAGACACTGGGGCTTCCTTCCTAGTGGTAGATGCTTAGTCCCATTGCTTCTGGAGCATATCCATGGCGCCAGATGCTCAGCTAAAACCCTTCCCAGGACCCTCAACACAACCCCAGTACGGGGTCAGTTGGTAAGTGCCATTACCCAAGATGAGGAAGGAAGGAGCTCTGTGGGCCCATCCTCCCTCAGATATGCCCCACATGGTGGCTAAGCCACCACCCTCCTCAGGGAGTGGCTCATTGGTCACTCCCACCTTTGAAGATAACTATCATCACCGTGCATGCCAAGCTCCATTCCCCATCAGTGGCTCAGAAGTGGTGGTGGTCCAGGTCTTACGACTGGCACTGGAAGTGGGGGACCCCCTGGGAGTCACTGAGCCTTGAAGTCTACAGAATCTGATTTCAGTCCCAGGTAACTAAAGTTGGGGCCAAACTAAATGATTAGGTGCCTAGTATCTAGGGAATGAGAGGACCGGATGATGGCATTAGGATCCATTTTGTGACTTTATATGTAAGAAAGAAAACTGGGCTATATTTTCCCCAAAAGTGTCCTATGTAGTTGAAGTAAATATTGTGTTGCTGAACTTGTGTGTGCATGTATATGTGCGTGTGTGTGTGTGTGTGTGTGTGTGTGTGTGTGTGTGTGTGTTGCTTTGTGTTTCTTACATAGGTAAAAGGCTTTATCTAGAACAGGGGCTTTCAGAGAAGAGATAGGTACCCAGGGGTGTACTAGCTGGCCCTCAAAAGTGAGAGGGGATTGTTAAAACATCCGCCCTGAAAATCCCACTTTCAAAATCTTTATTTCTCTGGTGCCTTTTACGGGGCTTTATAGTTCGTAAGGAAATAGATATGAACGTGTACATACAGAGCATCTGTAAGTTTGGTTAATTCACTGTTTGATAGCTTTTGCTTTGCAGGGAGGTCTACGACTCCCACCCACATGATCCCCACCCAAGCCTGTGCTCATTAAAATTTACTTGTGAGCTATTTAGAAATGCAGGTTTCATTAGTAGGGCACTTATCTAATATCTTGAGGCCTTGAGTCAATCTCCTATACACTCCATGTGTATGCCTGCTGATGTCGGCTCTCCTAAGCCCAGTGACGTTAACCTTCGGTTTGGACAGAGGAGCCTGCACTTTTGGCCTCTTCCCAGGGGTTCTGATCAGGGAAGTCTGCAGAGTACAGCAGACACTAAAACCATGGTAGAGTCCCTCTGAAGTATCCAGTGTGTCTTTGGTTGGCTGTTGGTAGGTTTATGGATAGATGCCCACTGACCTAGCACCTCATCTGAGGCTATCCTGTCATTACCCCAAAGCCCAGGGACTTCACAGTTTGGGTGTGACTAAACCTGTTTTGGGGCTGCCTGCCTTCCCCACCTTCACATGATGCTAAGACTTCTTTAGTTGGCAAACCACAAACTGGACAATTTGCATGTTATTGTCACTAATAGAGGCCACCACTAAGTCCACGAAAGTGGGCTGCTTGGTTGTACTCAGGACAGGAAGGCATAAAGTGCCACAATCTGGGGACCATTTCTGTGAAGGTGTGAATGGGTATAAGCTTGGGAAAAGAGTAGCAGATGCTGATCTTGAAGCATTATATCCTGTGGTCTATCAGGCTCACTAGGAATCTACCCAAAAGGAATACTAGTCAAGGGCAGAATCACCAGGACCTAAAATTCTTCTTAGCAGTATTGTTTGAGTTCGTGGCAGTAATGAAAACAGGTTTTTGGTTGGTTGGTTGGTTGGTTGGTTGGTTGGTTGGTTGGTTGGTTGGGGTTTTTTATTGTTGTTGTTGTTTTGTTTTTGTTTTTGTTTTACTAAAAGGCAGTCCAATCTAGAAATGGAAGAATCTGACCTTAGACCCAATCAGCATTCAAGTTCATACACTGGCATTTGCTTTTGAAAATAGTTGTGTGTGTGTATACGCACACATGCACGCATACAGAGAAGATGAGGGAAGTAAGTCACACACTAGAATCTTGACAGTGGGACCCTGAAGAAGGACAGGGTCATCTTATTTTAAACACTTGGGTAATGTTTAATTCTTATAGCAAATATATCTTTGCTTCTAATTTATGAAACAAAAACAGACCGTAGGGCTGAACTGCATGTAACTCAATGGTAGATTATGTGCCTACCACACGCAAGACCCTATGTTCCATTCCCACCCCTTACCTTAATCCCTACCCCTTACCTCACAGTCTAACATCTTTATTATATCTATCTATCTATCTATCTATCTATCTATCTATCTATCATATATCTATCTATCTACCTATCTATCTATCTATCAATCTATCTATCATATATCTATCTATCTATCTATCATCTATCATCTGTCTACCTATCTGGGTGCACATGCCATGGTACAAGTATGGAGGTCAGAGGACAGTTTTGGAATTTGATTCTCTTCTTCCACCATGTGGATCCCCAGGGATCTAATTTATCATCCTTGGCTGCAAGCACCTTTACCCACTGAGCTGTCTTACCAGCCATCCAAAGTCTAGAATTTAAAAAAAAAAAATGAACACTAGTGTCAGTGTCCCAGGCAAGTTATGAGGTCTGGGTAGGAAACCAGAAGCTAAATAAATAAATAAATAGCAAATAAACAACAAGTGATTTGTGGTGCTAGATAAAGGTATGCTTTTTCGCTGAGTGGTCTGGTCTTGGGCAATTATCTCAGCCTCTCTGACCCCCCTGCCCCCGTTACTGATTGTAAAGCTACCCATGTGGTTGCTGTGCTCTAACAGTGCAATAGTGATGTTGTATGATGTTGTATGATGTTGCTCGGCTAGCTGCCCCATCCTGTGTGATGCCCTAGATGGAAGGAGTGACCCTCCAGGGGGAGGAGTAGGGAACTGGGTGGTGAAACCATTGACCACCAAGTCTGGAAGGCAGAGGAGGCCTATGGTGTGACTTTGAAGGGTGCGTGTAATCTAAGCAGATACAAGTAGAGGGGACCGGCGTCTAGGAATAGGGTGCTTTCACTATGAGGAAGTGAATATATTGAGGCACAGGCAAGGGGTGGGAACGTTTAAAGAGCTTGCTGGAGAGGTGGAGCAGCCCAGGCTGTCTCCTGTGTGCTGGGGTTTGAGGCTAGGTCCACATAAGCATCCTAAGAAAGACAATGAAGTGACTGTGTTAGATTACTCAACATGAGAATGGAGAGACCTCTGCTGGCCACTGTGATAGACATTTTTCTGGGGACAGGAACCATCTAAAACTACACCAACAAACTAGAGAGTCAGCCAGGTAAACTGAGGTAATGGCAGATGAATTTTGTCAACCGTTGAAACAGGAGGTTCGGGTAAGGGTAGTGAGGAGGGGAGTAGGACCCTGAGGACCTATCCAGAATGTTCCGAGTCAGACTTGTGAAGAGGGATGGACAGTTGACATCACAAGCCACTAGCAGAATCACCTAGCAGAGAGCCTCAGGCAGGTGTAGGGTGGTCTGAGCCCCTGCCATGAGGATCCCCCGTCAGCTCCATCACAACCATTGATGCTGTTCTTTCTTCAGCTCAGTGTCCCACTGTAAACAGATCTGTTAGTCACCATGGTATTTATGGTGCACTACAGGGTTTCCAAGACCTGAGACATTGTCCTACCCCTGCCAGGAATTGGAAGTCCCCAACTGAGGGTTCCAAGGAAAGGAGAGACAGAAGGGAGGCAGTGATGGACCTGGGTCGAGGGAGATAGCTCTCCAGGCCAACAGGGGAGGCACCCAGTGAATGACAAGTGGATGGATGAGATTTCTTTGCTTGGGATTGGGTTGGAAAGGAGGTGGGCAGGGCATGTAGCGGGCAGTGGTGGAGCAGGTTGTTAATCTTGATATGAGTCTGTTTTTGAACTCTGCCATTCTGTGCCCTTGGTCCTCTGGTCAATTTCTGCCGTCATGGAGGGAAAACAGGCCAACATGGAGAGAGGAGGAGAGAGAGAAAAGGCTGGAAGATGCTAGGCAGGCCCTGCATGCCTGGATAAAGCATGGAATCAGGACTAGCCATCCTGGCTGCAGAGGCAGTCTCTGGGCTGGAGTCTGGAGGACCAGGATCTAGCACCATCTACCCACAGCCCATTGCGGCACCTGAGAAAAACCCTTTCTCCCTTTGGGCCTCAGTTTCCCTCTGTCTGAATGGCTGCTGAAGATACCTGTATGGACTCTCAACAATGTCCTTGCAGATGGCAGATGGTGCTGGCTATATGCTCATCAGGGCACCCCTTCTGTGCTTGCCTGCCTACCTCCATGTGGAAGGCCAGGGTCAGAGGTCACTAAATACACATAAAGGAAGAGTGAACCTGGCAGGGAAGAAGAAGCAAGGGGATTCTCCATGCTCCCAGGGCCCTTTCCAGGTCTCTGAAACTGACCCGAGATCTGGATCTTGCTGGCAGCTCCCTCAACTGCAGCCCCATCCCTTAACCCTAGGGAAATGTCCAGGTTACATGAAAGCCCTAGCAGTCACAGGATGTGAGACGGGGATCTCTCTGGACGTCTGGGTGCTGGAGAATGAGAACTCTGACCCCTCTAGTACCTGACCTACACAGCCTTCCTGTCTTCACAGAGACTTACTACCTTTCACGTTGCGGCTGCCCCAAGCCATCCTTGAAGCCAGCAGCTTCCTGGACCTTGAGACCATCTCCAACCTGGGCCTGGGTGAGTGTTCCCTGTAGAACCAGAGTGGGTGGGTACTGAGGTGAGGGGGTACTAGGATTTCCCCTCTTGCATTAATCAGAGTTCTCTAGATGAACAGAACTGTCTTAGTCAGTGTCCTATGTCTGTGGAGTCATCATGACCATGGCAACTCTTATAGAGGAAAACATTTAACTTTTAATTGGGGCCAGCTTACAATTCAGAGGTTTAGTTCATTATTATCATGGCAGGGAGTGTGGCCTCATGCAGGCATGACTTGAGCTTCTGAAACCTCAAAGGCCACACCCCCGGTGGCACACTTCCTCCAATAAGACCACACCTACTCCAGCAAGGCCACACCTCCTTAATTCCTGTCAAGTAGTGCCACTCCCTAATGACCAAGTGTTCAAATCTCTGAACCTATGGGGGGGGGGCATTCCTATTCTAACCACTACAAGAACTAACAGAGTGAATATTCTATAGCTTCCATTGAAACAGTAACAACAGTCTCACACACGAGAGGCTGATAGTTGCTTGGTTTTGGAGGCCCAATGCCTTGGCAGTCTGTGTGGTCTACAGTGGCTGCTTCACACTGAAGAAGTCAAGAACCCAATAGTTGCTCAACACACAAGGCTGCATGCGGCAGCAGTCTCGGCTGTCACCGAGGACCTAGAGGGTTCCTGGAGCGTCACTGGTCCCCTCAACACTGGCAGCCTAGAGACCCTGCTTCTGATAACTGCCCAGGAACCAGCAATTGCAACAGGGGAAAACAACTCGGCAGCTAGGGGGAAGGCCAGGCAAGCAAAGATGAATAATCCTCCGTCTGCCATGCCCTGCTTTATCTGGGTGCTACCAGAAGGTGCCGCCCACATTTGGGATGGATCGTCCCACACCAATTAAGGCATCCTTTGGTGAGGCTTCCTCCTCAGGTGACTCTGATTTGTGGCAAGTTGACATTAAAACCAGCCATCATACCAATGGTCTCTGCAGAAATGTCCTTGGGTGACACCAGGCTAGAAGCTGAACTTTAGTTTGGGAGCCCACAACTCATGCTCCACAACTCATGCTGAGCCACTGAATAGGAAGATCCTCAGGGCCCCTGCATTGCCAGGGACCATAACCAGGCTGATCACATCAGAGGTGGCCCTGAGAAAGGCAAGGCCAACACCAAGGCAGTTCTGCAGGCTGGCCAACATCAGCCCTGCTTCTCCTGTCACAGCCCGTATCAATCATTAATTAAGAACATGCTCCAGACTTGCTTGCCTACAGCCTGATCTTATGGAGGCATTTTCTTAATCGAGGCTCTCTCTTCTCTCTGATGAGTCTAGCTTGTGTCAAGTTGATAATAAAACTAGCCAAGTCAGATGTGATGGGGATCTAGAGTGTACACCTCATGTCCTTGACCTTCTCCCTGCCCAACCAACTAACCCTAAGGTGGAGTTATGAGCATCTCCAACTTCCATTCTTTTGCATAAAAGAATGTATTAGTGGCCCAGACTTCCTGGACTCTTCCTGGGTGTCTAGCCATACTGAGATCTCTGCAGGCATAGGTTTGGTTTAATCGGTGCTGACGTAGGGCTGGGCCTCATCAATGCTGGCTCTGAAGAAGCCAAGATCTCCAGGCTGGTAGCTGCTGGAACACTAAACCTACATATGTTGGGGACAGAAATTCTTCTACTTCCATGTGGTATAGAGGTAGCGTGTTTAAGGCAGATGTTTCAACAGCCTCTGTGGCCAGTAGTGGGGCAGAGGCCCAGGACTTCAGCGCCCAGAGCCAGGGCATGTCTGTAGACAAAACATCTTTATTAAGACTCAGCTGCTCACAGGACACTGTCTGCAACTGACTCCCAGAACCAGAAACACCAGCATGATAGTTCCAGTGTTGACTGAACAGAGGAAAATTAGCCCAGACTGAAGAGTCAAGTCACAGAGGAAGCAGACCAGAGAAGACAGCCCCCACCTCAGCTCCAAGGCCAGGCTCTAGCCTTCTCCCCAAGGAGTCTGGGGACAGCAGTGTGAAAGAAGAGCTCAAACCCTTTCCACACTGCCCCTTAATGGAATCTGCTGTACTGGTCCACCGAGTAACTGGGGTGAGCACTGAACTTCACATATACTCATCGGTCCTGTTCTGTGACTCAGGTACGAATCCCTGGGGCTGATATCCAAGACTCCCTGTAGGTTTCTCCTGCTGGAACAGCCTGGGAGCACTTGCTGGATGGAAACAAGCCACTCAATTTAGGAGAACCAAATTCCTGACTGGAACAGAGTGGCCTCGGGCATGAAGTAAGCTAGAGATGGAAGTCATCATGCAGGGAACGGAGGGTGGTGCAGACTGGCCTGCCAGCAATGACTTCTTGGGGAATGGGGCATTAAAGGCCAAGTGTGCTACACCTAAGGAACCACCTGGAAGGCTCTGATCTGATGAGGTATCCCAGGTGCTGAAGACAGAGTCAGACTCAGCAGATTGGCGTTTCCCCAGAGCCAGGGAAAGGTTGGCTTTCCAGTCCATCTCCGGAACAGATGGAGACCTGAAACCGTCAGACGCCTGGCCCTGGCACGTGCAAGCTGCAGCCATGCCAGGCTTTGTGTGCTCCGATGATAATTGCAGAGAGCATCTGCCAAGGGCCCAGGCACCTAAGGCATTGTGCTGAGCCATTGCGTCACTCCTCTGCCGAGCATGTCCAACCTTCTGACATTGCAACAGGAGGCTGTCACCTGCAGACATCACACAAAACAACATGCAATCAAGTTACAAAAAGAAAAAAAAACTCATAATGTTTTAAGTAACTTTATAGTTTTGTGTTGGGCTGCATTCATACTTATCCTGGGACTCATGCAGACTGCTGGCCAAGGACTGGACACACTTGTTGAAGGAGAAACCTGCAACCTACTCAAACTTGTATGGAGAATTCCTGAGAAGTGGAGTCCAGGGCCATCGGGTTTTGTGAGCAACAGCCTCTGCTCTGTACCACAGCCTGTTGTACCCTGCAGCCTGCTCAGTCAGAGCCCTGTTCCTTAGCCCACCAGCCTTCCAGGCTCTGCCTCCAGCCCCATCCCCACTAGTTACTGTTCCTCAAGAGAATCTCCAGGGAGAATTGGGATAATCATTACCCAGCTGTGGGGGAGGGGCTTGAGGACAAGTGTTCTCTTGATCTAGTCAGAAGCATGATGGGAGGCAAATTCACCAGCTTAGGTGCATACATTCATTATTAGATTTTACACACACACTTAGCGTTAATCTAATTAATCTTATCAATAAAAACCGGGAATCGGATATTGGAGGTAAGAACCTGAAAGGTCAGGAAACAGGCAGCAGCCACAGCCACTTCCTACCTCCTACCATTCCTCCACCAGAATGGGGCTGAGAGGGGCTCTCAGCCCTATCTTACTACTTCCTGTCTCCTCTCTGTCTACAGTCCTCCAAATCTCTATGATCAGCTAGTGGCTAGCTCCACCCTCTGACTCTAAGTAAGCTTTATTTGTCAGCACACAATCAAAATACCACACAACACACATCACACACACACACACACACACACACACACACACACTCATACACACACACCAGTGTCTAAAGAGCTTCTTCATCGATAAGCAGAAATGAAGCACTGGCTCATGGTACCACATGAATTGAAACATGATGTTTAATGAAAGAAGCCAGACTCAGAAGTACCTGTGAAACTCCCTTGTAAATGTGCTCAGCCGAGGCAAATCCACAGATGTGGAAGGCAGGCTAGTGGTGACCAGGTTGTGTTGTTGTGGCAGTCAAATCTGCTGGGAAAGACCAAAGACTTAGACTCAATTCAAATTTAGATTAAATGAATTTATTCTTACTGCTAGCAGAAGGACGTAGAGCCAAACATCATGCCATGCCCAAGGGGGCTAAAGGAAGGGATTAAAGAGGTGCACAGCAAAGATGTTATCAAAGGTGTACAGTGACCTATGGGCTCCACGGCTAGACAAGAAAATTGCTTTACTCTTCTCAGTTGTTTCTCTTTCCCCTTGTATAGTAATAAAAAGACCACTTTATGCCAGTCCCATGGAGATAAGTGAGTTTACAAAAGCAGAAAGTGAGTGGTTAAATACCTCACAGTAGAAACACCATTATCCTATTCTTAGCTCACCTGCTGGCCACTAGGATCTCACATGCCTTCCAGGGCAAAGGTCAGCAGCCCGTAGGGATCTTTCGCCATCTCAAAGGAATTATGTGTAAATTATTACGCAGGTCTGAGCACTCTGGGGGAAGTGTCACTAATTGCCTGGGATAGAGCAGCCAGGGACATAGCACCATCAGGTTAGAGCTGGCTGTCACATTGCCAGACCCGGCAGAAGCAACTTAGAGGAAGAGAAGCATGTTTGGGCTCATAATTTGAGAGGATACTGTACATGGACTTTTCCTGCCAGCCAATTCCCAAATAACTACACAGAGACGTATTATTAATCATAAATGCTCAACTGATAGCTTAGATCTGTTACTAACTAGCTCTTACATTCTAAATTAACCCATTTCTATTATTTGACTTGCTACCATGTGGCTCATGACTTGTTATCTCATTTTGTACGTGTCCTGCTTCCTCTGTCTCTGGCTGGCAACTCCCAAGATTCCACCCTTCTTCCTCCCACTATCCTCCTAGGATTGGCTCTTCTGCCCAGCTCTAGGCCAGTCAGATCTTTATTAACCAGTGAGAATAATACATATCTACAGTGTACAGAGAATGTTCCACAGCAGGATTCAATCCATGGCAAGAGTTTATGTCAATGGGATGTGTGTCTGGGACATCTCACATCTCCACCAGGAAGCAAGAGGAGGCTAGAAATGGGACCAAGTTATAAAACTCCAGGCCCACCTGCCAGTGGCCCACTTCCTCCACCCAGGATCACTGCTGGGATCCAATGCTGAAACACCTGCCCCTCCAGGGAATATTTCACTTTTAATCCACTGGATGGGGAGTGACTGACAGTGGGCATGACTAAAACGCCCTAGCAGTTATTATGACAGTTATGTAACTATGGATATATTAAAGCCGTCAGGGAAGTTTTGAATAGGTGAATTATGGGGATGATATTCCTGTTGAGATGACAGAGGGATGTGGACCGTAAGGCTTCCTGTAAGAGGATGTGATAGGAGCTGGATTCGCACCAGGGGCTTTCTCTGTGTCTTCAGCTGTAGCCGTTGCCATCACATCCTCTCAGCCTGTGCTCTGCCCCCTGCTCTTCAGCTCCCTCCTCCCCCTGCTCTGGCCCCAGTGGAAAATAGCATGGTGCCCTTTAGCCAAGGGAAGGGGCTGGGTTTGATGTTGAGCCGGGGAGAGCAGCGAGCCCTCCCTCTGCATCGTACCCTCCGAGCACTTCTTTTTTAAGACATCTTTTTCTTGTTATGAAATCCCAGCATGTTGTGGGTTTCTTTTTAACTGACAAGACCAGAAAAAGACAAGGCTGAAAATCATACATGATCCCTCCCCTGCAGCAAAAATACAGTTCCTCTTCTTGCCTCTCGCCGGTGTTTTGTGTGAACATATGTGTGACTTTTAGTTGTTTTGCTCACACCCAGAGTCAAGAAATGTCTAGTCAACGGTAGACTCACTGGGTTTTCAGTGGACCCAATGGTCTCACAATCATTCTTAGTTTTTGAAACATGTTTCCTTTCTCCGTGTCACTGAGTATATTTTATTGTACTTGGTTTGGTTTGGTTTTAATGTCCAAATAGACTACGGTATTTGGACAGGAATGATGTCACCAAAGCAGAGCTAATCTCCTGCAGGCTCAGCACCATGGGATGGCTCTTGAGTGTTTGTTTATGAGCTGACACAAGAAAAGCCAAGTTTAGACTTGGAAACACCACCATTCAACAGTGCGGGCTCTGTAGAATGTCATCCTGGGTGCAGTAGGGGCCACAAAACTAAAGTGAGACTGAGCTGCTTGCAACTAATTCTAAATGCAAGAGGGAAGATGATTCTGTGTGGATGGCTCTCCAACATGCCTGAGGCATGTAGCTACTAGTGGTTTAAAGACAGGAAAGTCACACACTGTGTGGCTCTTCCAAGTGTGTGTGTGCCTTGTTTTTTTCCTTTATAGCATAGAGTGAGACTATTTCCTAGTTAATAAAGATTTGTTAAAAGTTTGCGATCGGGGGACTGGGGAGACAGCTCCATCGATAAGCTCAGTCACTAAAGCACTTGCCGTGTAAGCATGAGGACCTGAGTTGAGCTCTAAAATCCACATTTAAAAAATGGGCGTGGCGGCTTGACTTGTAATCTCACCACTGAGGAGATGAAAGCAGGTAGGGTCCTGGCTAGCCAGACTAGCTCATTGGTTCCAGGCCCTCCAAATGCAGGGTGGTCTCACTCCAAGGTTGTCCTCCAGCTTCCACGTGCACACACATGTACCTGCAGGTGCCCACACACACCAAGAGAAACACTGGAGCTTGAGCAAAAGTCCAACAGCCCATCTTTGGATGCTACAAAGACATGTATTCCCTAAGTTCCCAGAGCTTTCCAACCATTTCCATGGTATGTGAATCATTACTTTGCCCTCAGGTACCACAATCCAGCACCTTGCACCTCGCACATCACTGCAGGGATTGAACCCCAGGTTCAGAAAGCCTTGGTACCAGCAAAATGGCTGCCTCAGTGTCAGGGTCCAGTGCCAGCCCAGACCATAAATTATTTCTCCAAACCATAAATTATTTCTCTGGACCAGAGAGGAGGTGTGGGATTAAAGACACAACTTACATGACTATATTGGGAGGGAGTTTCCAGTGATCCTTCATGAAGTCCTAAATTCACATCCTGAAAATCCACCCGCATTTATTCTCCAAACAGCTTTTATACCAAAACATAAACTAAGGGGGAAATTCATTAGCATTCTGTTTCCTAGGTAACTAGGCGAATATCTGAGGTCACATCTACACCCATCTATGCCCATTTTGTTACATCTCCCTACCTTCCTGCTCTGTATGCCAGCTCTGTCACGTAGGCCGAATTAACACCTCTATCCCAGGCGTCCTCCAGATTACAAAGAAGGAGCAGAACAGCATCGGCATATCCTGACCCTTTGTCTGTAAAGGCCTGCTGTGAGGCCGGGTGCAAACTATGGCTTGGAAGTCTAACCGCCATACAATGTAGACACATGGGCCTGTATAATATATGGCCCTACTCCTCAGTCAAAGGGACAGGCCCTTCTTTACCGGAACTTGGGCAGCTGAGCCAAGACTTGGCATGGTGCCACCAGTCCCTGCCAACTGCTGGGATTGCATGACATAAGGTTCTGCTTCTCCAGCCTTGGCTCTCTGCAAGCTGCAGAAAACTTTTCAACTTCCTTTTTTTTGTTTTGTTTTGTTTTAAGCCTAAAGCCCTGAACTGACTGACCCATTGCTTCCCTTGCACAGTTGATATGTAGCCCCTCGGTGCCCAGCATCACCTTCCCCTGGAAGTAGCGTTACTTTGAAGAACCTGTGCCCTATGAATTGTCCTGGGGGCAGGCAAGCAGCAGCCTGAGCCCTGGACCTCAGGGGAGCTCCCAGTGCCTGCTCCACACTTGTGAGATGCTATCAAGATATGGAGATGTGTTCTTTTATTCTGTTCCTGCTAGGGACCCCTTCTGCAGCCCAGTGATAAGCTGGCTGACAGTCCTTCCCCAACTGCAGCTCCTCTGCTTTCTCTTTCTCTCCTCTCTCACTCACTGTCTTATCTCCTCATCCTCCCATTCCTCAGCTTGTCCCGACCTAGCCTGCGAAGTGAGACTGGCCAGTGTTCCATACTCTAGAATGCTGCTTTGCTTTGACTAAGCTAGTTCACTCACTAGTGTTGGGTGCCGATGCCTGGCCCCTACTCACTGGAGCACCATCCTGGAGGCTGGAGATGCACAATGGACGAGGCCCCAGTGCTGCCTTCTAAAGCCCAGAGTGTGATGGAGCGCTCAGCCAAAAGCATGGAATGGCAGTCCTGACGCTGGTCCCTGCCATCAGAGTACCCAGTAGGACTAAGGGACACAGGCATCCTGCACACGTGAGTTTCCTAAGACTTAAAAGGCCAGTCTTAGAAGATTAGCGAGAACCTGGCAGGGAGGGAGAAAAATCCTTCTAAGCAGAGGAAACGGCATCCACTAAGACGCAAGGGTAGGGCAGCACATTTGTCCGGAAGAAATGGATGGCAGATGGAGTGAAGACCCAGTAGAAAATTCTAGAAAAGATATATGGGGCATATCTCCCAGGCCTGAGTGTCCTAGGCAAGCGATGATGGGAGAGCGTAGCCAGGCATTGGCAGTTCTGGACATCAGCTACCCCATGATTTTGTCCTTCATCCACATGTCTTACAGGACTGTGACATGAGTGTGGAGGGAACTGAGCTCAGCTTGCTGGGACTACTGAATAGCTCACCTTCCAGGCTGCCTGAGGATCCTTGCTAGCAAGACCTCAAGGGGACTGGACTGCTCTACTGAGCTCCAACGCTTACCCCCACAGAAAGCAAGCATATGTGTGTTCTGAGTACCCAGAGTTGGTCACTCAGAGGTTGGGTGCTCTCCTGCAAACCTAAGCCACAGCCTGGCCATCATGAAGAATGGCCCTCGGGTTATGGAAAAAAAATAACCTAACCTGGTCACGTCTTACTCTGTGGCTACGATGTACAGGGTGGGAGCTTTGCATGTTATAGAAAGTCACATGAAATGTCATCATCTTGTTATTGTGGTGACGGCTGGGTATTCTGGGCTGGCTGCCAGGTGCTGCAGAGTCTTTCTAGAGTCAAGCTCCATGGTGAGCAGCATGCTTCCTTGGTGCCCAGGGTTGGGTAGATCACAGCTTGCGTTCTATCATGGGGTTGGACCCTGCTCACACTGATGGGCATACAGCCTCAGGCCACCAAGGTGGCCAAGGCCCATATCTTTGAACATGCTATCAGTAGAACTGGCTCTGCGCGCCCCTGCCATGTTCTGACTTCTCCTTTCACAGTCAAGAACCTGTTGTGGCCATGCCTGATGGTGCAGGCCTGTCACCCCAGCTGCTCTGGAAGCCGATGCAAGAAGATTGAATGTTCACGGACAGCCTGGGCAACTTAAGATGAATGAAATGTATGCCCTGGCATTGCTGAAGCATGCATGGGCAGCCCATGTATAGAGGTTCTGTTGAAATTATCCATATTGGGTTTCATGGTCTAAGTTGATGAGGACAACTGACCAGGTCTCTTCCTCAAGAGGGTACCTTAGTGAAACCCTTTCTCAAATTTTGAAAACGGTAAGCCAGGCGTGGTGGAGCACCCCGTTAATCCCAGCACTTGGGAGGCAGACAGGCAGATCTCTGTGAGTTCAAGGCCAACCTGGTCTACAAAACAAGTTCCAGGATAGCCAAGGTCACACTGAGAAACCCTGTTTTGAAGAAAAAAAAAAATTAAGGACTAGGGATATCCCTCAGTGGTAGACCACTTGCCTAGCATGTAGGAGGCCCTGGATTCAATCCCCAATACCAGAAAACAAAACATAGGTGCTGTTATGTTCTTAGCACATCTCTTGCTGGGGCAAGAGCCACCAGCCACCCACTGATAGGCAGGGCAACCGAGGTGGGAAGTGGTGCAAGTTCCTCAGAAGGAGGCAACGGGTTAGTTTGACCTGTTCAACCTCCAGCATTCTGTTACCTCTGCGAGTACATTTTAGCTGCGTCACTGCCTTCATCTGTAAAGTGGGAACGAAGCCTATGCCTAGGGCTCATCAAGACAGTCCCCGTACAACTGCAGCCTTCATTCCTTGGTGACACCATTAGCACTCCTTCACATAGCATCTTACTGAGGAGCCGTGGGAGAGAAGCCGTGTCCACCATTCTCCCAAGAATCCTGCATAGCCTGGCTAATGTTCTTCCTTAAATGAACTTAAAATGAACACATTGAGCAGGACCTGGGTCCCATGCTTCTCTCCAAAAAGAGCCACTCTCATGAGTTCAGGGTAGCCTATTCTCCAGAAGTCAGAGCCCTGTATCTTTTGGGAGGCCCTGAGCATCCCTGAGTGTTTGCTGGTATATGATACCCAGAGGCCAAGATCTTTCAAGCCAGGCCTTGCCTTGGTGGCTTTAGTCACAACGAGGCTATGAAGACTGGTGGGTAGATAGCCAGCGGGGCAGGGCTTGCTCAAAGGTAGGAGCTGTGTCCTCACTTGCCCCATAGCCTAGCTCCTCATTGTCAAGACCCTCCCAAGTCACAGCAGCCTGTAGTGGACAGCTATAGGTCCAATTCTATCACCCATAATTTTCTGGTTCCCTTTTCCTGTGTGTGCCAGCTGCAGTGGCAATAATGAGTTCTAGCCCCTTCCCATCTACCATAGGGTTCCCTCCCAGCACCCTGTGATGTTACTGCTGAGACACCCATTGGAGAGTCAGCTAGACCAAGACCTAAGACACAATCTGCCCAGGGTACCCGGCGGGAGAGCTGCAGGCACAACTTTGTTCCCTCTGTCCCCACCATGCCGTCCTCCCACAAGCCCAAAGCTACAGTCAATCCCACCCGAATCATAGTTCTCCATGACAAACTCTCTCCTGGGCACAGAACTGAAGCTGGGCTTCTCATGTCCCCTCCCAGCTCCCCTCCACCCTCTGCTGGTGGGTACACAGGGGACTTCCCCTCCAGGCAGGAAGTGGTGGGAGAAGTTTCAGAGTCCAAGAAGGGAAAACAAACCTACATAAAAGCAAGGGCCCTTCCCCCGCGGCTAGGAGGGCTGACTGCCTCTGCTCTGCTTTCCCTCAGGCTTCTGGGACTCCTCGCTGAACCCTCCAAGAGGTCCTGTTGAGCCCCTCAGAGGCCCAGCCCCTGGGGCCCCTACAGCCTCCAGCCTCCGGCCCACAACCCATTACACAAACTGTTCCTGTGAAATCGAGCTGTCTGTGGGAAATGACCGCCTGTGGTTTGTGAATCCCATTTTCATCGAGGACTGCGCCCTCCCGACTGATCCACCACCTGTCAGCTGCCCTCCACGCCCTGTGCCCGCCACCTCGGATGCTACCTCACCCACCTCTAAGGGGTCCCCACGCCGTCCCCCACCTCCACCCCCGGTACCCACCCTTCCTCCAGCAGGCCCCTTCCGGCCTCCTGTGCCTCCTGTGCCCCCTGCACCTGCTGGTCCTTTGCCCAACTCCCCCCTAACGCCCACCTCTCATCTTGCACCCCATGCACCGGGCCCCCCAGGTCACCCAAACCAACCACCCATGACAGCCTGTGAGAGTCTCCCACGTCCAGCTGTAGGCCTGGGCCCCTTTGCGGAAGAAGAGATGAAGCCTGGAACAGCTCCCAGCCCCTTGCAGCCAGCTCCTCCCCCTCCACTGCCCCTGAAGAAGGCTCTTCCAGCAGCTCCTCCCAGACGGCGCATCTCTGAAAGGGTGTCTCTGGAAAGCCAGAATGTGGGAACTGCAACAGACAGGGACCACCCAAGTATTTCCAGGACAGCCTCTCTCAGCCTACCTTCCAAAGGCACTGTGAGCAGTCTTGGGGACAGGCCTTCAAGGACCACAGAGCAAGGCCAGGAAACAGAGACCAAAGCTAGCCCTACTGACAGTATACCAGTGCCTCCTGGGAAGGCCAAACAACCCCCTATTCCGCCACCCAGGAAGAAGCGGGTCTCTCGACAGTTGGCCTCCACCCTTCTCAGTCCCTTGGAGAGCCCTGAGCACCCCATTCGAGAGGCATCCTCCGAGAAACCAGCACCTGGTGCACCTTGGGAAGGCTTGAGTCCAGCCCCCCAAGCTGGGATGCAGCACCCCGCTACCCAGACCAGCACCTGTCCCCAGAGCTCTCCAGAGTTCAAGGGTTCGCTGGCCTCACTCTCAGACAGCCTGGGTGTGCCTGCCTCCGCCACCGACCAGGACTCCTACTCAACCAGCAGTGCGGAGGAAGAGCTGGAGTTCAGCAGCCCCAACGTGAAGAAGAAACCCTCGATGATCCTGGACAAGGCCCGCCACCGCCTCAGCTTCGTCAGCTTCGCCAGCGTCTTCCACGCCTTCCTCTCCAGCGACCGCAAGCTGTATAAGAAGGTGGTGGAGCTGGCGCAGGACAAGGGCTCCTACTTTGGCAGCCTCGTGCAGGACTACAAGGTGTACAGCCTGGAGATGATGGCCCGCCAGGCATCCAGCACCGAGATGCTGCAGGAGATCCGCACCATGATGACCCAGCTCAAAAGCTACCTGCTACAGAGCACCGAACTCAAAGCCCTGGTAGAGCCCAACCTGCACTCGGAGGAGGAACTCGGTCAGTGCCAGCTTGAGAGGGTGGGAAGGGGGGAGGTGCATCGGGACCCTCAGGCAGCCCTGGGCACAGAACAGCCTCTGGAGCTGCTTGCCTAATGGCCTCGTTTTTCTTCCTCTGCTACTGCCCCACAAATCTCCTGGGCCCAAATCCCTCCCTCAGGCTCCACTTCTAGGGAGCCAACTCCAGGCAGCAGCCCACTTTCCTGACCATTCCTATCAGGCAACCCACCAACAACAACCCTCCCCTCCTCCACCAGCCTCTAACCTAATAACCTTCAAACCTATCTGCAATTAGGATTCATGGTGACCAGCTTCCCTTTGGCACCTCCACAGCTGTGTATATACTGAAAAGACTCAGGCAGACCACACTGCAGTAGCTGGGTATGACAGCATCTACCTGTAGTCCCAGCACTAAAGTGGAGGCGGGAGGATTGCGGGATCAAAGCCATTCTCAGCTATATAGTGAGTTAGAGGTCAGCCTGGACTCTCAAAAAGCAAAAGAAAACAAAACAAAAAAAAAATGTATTGAGAGATTTGGGGATTACCTGATAACCATTACTGCCCCTGCAGGCACCGACCTCCTCCTTGTGGTCTTGCACCTTTCCTCCTTTACCCAGTAATTAAGAGCATCAGTTTTGGACGGGCAGTGGTGATGCACGCCTTTAATCCCAGCACTCAGGAGGCAGAGGCAGGCACATCTCTGTGAGTTTGAGACCAGCCTGGTCTACAAGAGCTAGTTCCAGGACAAGCTCCAAAGCCACAGAGAAACCCTGTCTCAAAGATGCTTTGACACTGCAGGATGACGATTCATAGTGAGAGGTCCTAGGGAAAGAGACTGTTAAGCACCGCCTTCCCTGGAGAGAGGCTGGGCTTTGATTGCTGGCTCCTGAGGACTGATACAGTCACCAGGGCACAATATTAGGGCACAGGAGTAAGGTGGTGGGTGGTATGTTGAGGTCTAAGACTGGCATTGTGTCCTCAGGAGGCTGTAGCTATGTGTGCACCCCACTAAGATTAAAGGGCGCACCTGGGCAGGATGCTCAGGGTGGTACATCAGAAGGCCACCCACATAACCCCTGACTTTTTCCACTAACAGTTACTACGTCCCTGAGACCCAGGCATTACCCTCACAGAGCTCGTCTGGGGAGGAAGTGAGTTATATAAGTAGTTTGACAGAGCCCTATGCCTCTAGCTCCTCACCTGTTGTACTGGGAAATAATGGCAGCAGGCAGATCACAAAGTCCCTCCTAGACTCAGGGAGGTCTCATTGTGACAAGTGTCAGGTAATCTGCAAGAAAGTCAGGAAGCCGTGGAGGAAGATGACCCAAGTGTCAAAAACAGGCAGGAAGTGAGGTTTAGAGGCCCTGGGAGAGGTAGGTCACAGCATCATGGCCTCCAAGGTTTAGCATTTCTGCAAGGGACCAGGCTGTGGCAGGTTCAAGACAGGAGTGCCAGGGCCTCACGTGTGCCCAGCATGGCTCTGGTCCTTGAGCTGAGGAGGAGCAGAGAGACTCAAGGAGAGCAGAAGTACTGTCATGACAAGATGTACTGGGAACAGGTAGGTGGGCAGGCACCCTGGGCACAGATCTGTCCTTGGAAGTGGGCAAAGATCTGACTGGCCTCATATGGGCTCTGAATAGCTAAAAGCCAGTGTGAGCATTCCGGGAGACCACAGGCCCAAACCCTGAGAAACCAGGGATTCAGTGTCAGAGAGATGGCCTCCCACCTTGCTGAACATCCAGGAGGGGGCAAGTGGAGGCTGCTGAGGCTGAATCTACAGTCGGGAAGAATGGGGGCTGATGACAGATGTCTGGAACCCAGTAACACACAAACAGCTACACGACTATAAATTAAACCGTGCCCAGGAAGATCGCAGGTGGTGTGCAGAAGAGGAGACTGTGAAAGGGCACAGAAGGACATGGAAGGACATGGACAACTCAAACAAAGCAGCCCAGAGGCAGCTGTGGTCAGCCATGCACGCCAGAACGGAGGAGAAGTGGGAGGGGTCATGCCGTAGAGAGGATGATGTGGGGAAAGATGAGACACGCAGGAGGGTGATATGCCAGGCTGTGAAAGTCATGCTAATCCCCGAGGTGAGGAGGAGAGCTATGAAGAGGGAGAGGTGATCCAGAGCTATCCTAGTTCTGGATTGGGGCGGGGCCAGTTGTATTAGTTACCCATCGTTGCTGTAACAAAATGCCTGACGAAAGCAACTGGAGGAAAGAAGTGTTTGAGGATACAGTCCTTTGTGATGGGGAAGTCATGGCTGCAGGAGGCATTTGGTCACCCTGCATCCACAGTCAGGAAGCCAAGAGTGATGAATGCTGGTGTCCAGCCATTTTCTCCTTATTCATCCTAGGACCCAAGCCCAGAATGGAAGATGCTGCCCACATTTAGGGTGTATCTTCCCTCCACCTCAGTTAACCTAGTAAGAGCCAAGCTCACTTAACTCCCACCCCACAGGTGGATCAAGACTGCAGCTTGACTCCAGTGATAGCCATATGGCGAAGGGCAAGCCGTGGGAATAGCTGTATAGCAAGGGGGACGTGAGATACAGAAGTCCAAGGGCAGAGGCAGGCCTGGCAGTCTGGAGGAGCAGTGCTGGCAGGAAAGCAGGAGTGAGTGACGAGCCAAGTCACCTGGACTTGAGAAGGGCAAGGGGCATGAAGAATAATCCTACCTTTAGCTGGAGATATGGCTCAGCCGTTAAGAGCACTGACTGCTCTTCCAGAGAAGCTGGATTCAATTCCCAGCACCCACGTGGCAGCTTACAGCTGTCTGTAACTCCAGTTCCAGGGCATCTGACACCTTCACACAGACTTAAGTGCAGACAAAACACCAGTGCACGTAAAATAAAAATAAGTTATTTTAAAAAGGAAAAAGGATAATTCTAACAAGCCAGGTGGTAGTGGCACACAACTTTAATCTCCAGCAGTCGGGAAGCAAAGACAGGCAGATCTCTGTGAGTTTGAGGCTAGGCTGGTTGACAATGAATTCGGGACAGCCTGGGCTATAAAGAGAAATCCTGTCTTGAAAAACCAAAACCAACAAAGAATAATTTTACTGGGCACCCAAACCCTTAGTACACAGCTGCCCAGACTGTACACTGCACAACTGCAGTATGTCCAGAGCCTTCTGAAGTATGTGCTCATGGCAGGCTCTGTTCCTGGCTCTGGGGGAAACACTGCATTGGAGAGACCAGAATATTAAGCATGGGAAGTTCTGGTGCCAGTGCCTCTGCAGTGTGTCTCTCTGTCTTGCATATCAGAGCTAAGTAAAAACCAGGGACAGAAGGGCTGTGTTGCCAGGCAGCAGAGCCAGGTGGCAGGGCCTCTGCAGCTGCTTTCTTCACCTTCGTGCTCTCACCCCTGCCCCCAGAGGCCATTGTGGAGTCAGCCTTGTACAAGTGCGTCCTGAAGCCCCTGAAGGACGCCATCAACTCCAGCCTGCTGGAGATCCACAGCCGGGACGGCTCACTGCAGCAGCTCAAGGAGAACCAGTTGGTGATCCTGGCTACCACCACCACCGACCTGGGCGTGACCACCAGTGTGCCTGAGGTGGCTGTCATGGAGAAGATCCTGCAGAAGCTGAGCAGCATGCACAAGGCCTACTCACCTGGGAAGAAGATCTCCATCTTGCTGAAGACCTGCAAGCTCATCTATGACTCCATGGCCCTCGGCAACCCAGGTAGGCAGTCTGGGCCCCTCCCACAGAACTAGGGCAGGACGGGAGTGGGAAGCATTCCCTGGTGATGTGGGCAAGGAAGGAACCATTGCCTCCTGCTGCTGACAAGATAGGCAATAAGCTGGTCATACCTGTGCCCATGCACATCAAGAGAAGGCACCCTGTGTACTGAAACGTGGTGACTCAAACCCAGAACCACTGTGCCTCAGCGCTGGAGGGTAGAAGTTCAAGATCATCGTGGGGCGGGGCTGTGCTCGCTCTAGGCACTGGGTAGGATCTGATCCAGCCTCACTCCAGTCTGAAAACCCAACAGTCTTCACTCAGTATTCCCCTCTTAGGAGGACACAGGACACAGTGGCTCAGGGCTGCCCTACTCCAGTGTGATTTCATCTCAGCCAATCACATCTGCAACATGCCCTTCCAAAAGGTCGCCTTCTTGGCTCTTTAGCTTGTGTGTTCTTAGAGGGGATGGGTCCAGCTATGCTAGTAACTCCTTGTACTAAAGAGAAGCTGGTCTAGACTCACTGAAGTCACCGGGAGCTGCTAATGGAAGATGACCAGGCCCAGCTACAGCCAGGTGGTACCTGGATGTAGGCTCTCTGGGTGAACCTCAGACCATAGTATCTTCATCCTCCAATACGTTGTCCTAGGCGTATACCTGTGGCCAGCTGGACTCCAGCATAGTAAGACCTGGCATCATGATGGCGTGGCACTCTGACCTGTCAATATCACATTGCAGGGGGTCCAGGGAGGAAGGGAAGAGTGGAATGACCAGGCCCTTTTGTAGCCAGTTTACCACAACACTCCGATTGCCCTTTCCACTTGTAGGGCCTAGAATGAGTCACTTATCTCTTTGAGCCAGCCCAGCTTCGTCATAGGAAGAGAAGCTGGATTCTAGGGGGTTCAAGCCACACTTAGCCACTTGCTGATATTAGAAACAAGCTGTGACGTTTGACCCTGGTGCCTAATACCAGCAGGTGCCATACCTGGGGCTAGCCGAGAGACCCCTCTTCCTTTGCATGTTCCTTAGGAATGAGCCACCTGGCAGAGTGGTTGTTGGGGTGGCACTGGGGCATGGAACGAGGTCCCCTCACCCTAGCCAGTTTCCCTCATGAGCCTGGCAGAGGCTGCAGCTCCAGGTTGGAAGCCCTCTTTTGTGTAGGACCAATATGTGTCCTGCAACTGTGAGAGAGCAAATTGAGGCCTGGAGGGCAAACGCCACACAGGGATGAGGCTATGTGATGGCTGTGTTGCCATGGAGACGTGTGGCGAGAAGCAAAGGGACGAGTTTGTCCTTTGGAGGCTGGGGGGTCTTGTGCAGTTCTGCAGACCAAGAAACAGGCCTAGGCTGGGGCTACAATTGAAAACTGCCTGAAAATGTCAGCAACAGTGGGCAGCCTCCAGGATTCCAAGCCTTACTCTCAGGCTGCACAGTCAGCCACAGAGGCCCAAGACCCAGGGAAGGTACTCAGTATGCCTAATGGCGGCAGTGGGAAGCTGAAGGTCAGGGCCCCCTTGTGACTGATCAAACAAGCTAGGGATGTCACTTTCTCTTCTGCGACAATAGGAGCAAGGCCTGGGGCATCCTGCATGAGTGTGGGAGAAGCAGTGTGCTGGGTCAAGTCAGAAAGAGAGGGGCGTGCAAAGGAACCCACATGTCTATCTGGGTATCTGGGCCCTGATGCCTCTAGTTGCATGACAGTCCAGGTAATGCAGGCACCAGCCTCAGTTTCCTCCTGTGTAAACAGATGTAGTCTCTGGGGCTCAGGTGGACTGTGGCTAGTGCGCCGCCAGATACTCACACTTGCTAACTGCCTGTCTGGCCTATGGCTATTTCTAACTGAGGCATAATTTCCCCCAGGACTGAGGTGAAGTCAAAACTGAGGACTCTGCCGTTTCGTTCTCTGAGTCCCAGTTCCCTGAAGACCATGGCTTCTTGAAATTCTTTTACAAAGCCAGACACAGGGACAGACATTCAGACACCATGAGCATTATTTAACTATGAGTTCAGTGACTGAAAGTGGGGAGGAGACTAGCCAGCTTTGAGGAAAGCAGAATGAAGAAGGTATTACTGTAGAAGGGGGCCAGCCAGATACAGTAGGAAGAATTCAGGACAGAGCCAGTGGGACCTGAGATGACAGGCAGCTCAGGCCAGAAGTTCTGAGCCACGAGGCTCAGGCCAAGGTCTAGACTGGAAGTAGAAACCAGTGGGCATCTCATCAGGGGACACCGAATTCCCGTCCACCAAGGCTAAGCCCTGAAATGGGAGCCCAGCTGCTGTAACTCCATCTTGCGCTGCCCCACTCAGACCCTCAGCATCTTGGGAGGAAGCAGCTCACCCACCCACATGGTGCTGTGTTTGAATTCTCATTTCCATGCCCTAATTTTGTATGGTAAACCTATAGAACCTCTGTGTGGGCACCATGTGGGTGCTGTACCCAGAAGCTGTCAGATTAGCCAGGGGCTGTGGAGTTACCTACCACTCAACCTCAGTTTCCCCATTCTTAGACTGTGTGGTCCCAAGTATGCTTGTTCTAATGGTGGAATGCAGGGGCCACTGTCTGCCCACCATGTTCCTGTGAATGAGAAGGTTGGTTATTATAGGCATGGATCAGAGACCAGGAGACACCCACTGAGACTTCCAGGTTCTTATATGCTGAAACAAAGAATTGAACCAGGACATGTGGGTAGTAATAGAAACAGAGACAGTTGATTAAGAAAAGGGTACTGTTAAGAATCCAAGGATGGGAATAGGCCAGAGAGCTAGGAAGGGTCAGAGGCTCCAGGACTGAGCATCCCTGTCCTTTGTAGGTCACTTACATAGCCGCGCCTTCTCCAGCACTTGAAGATCACTGGGCTTTTCTCCTTTGTCATCCCATTTATTACTTCTAGCCCAAGCGAGAGAAAGGTTTCCCTCCTTTATCTGCCATTGACTTTTTGACATGTCAGTCTCAATCCCCTGAACCCTCCTTCCCTATTTTGTTCTCCTACCTCAGAACTACATTGTAGATCCCAATCTTCTGTGAAGCATCTGGGTACTTACCAAGGTGGGACACAGACACCTGCACTCAGACTGGCCCACCTCCAACAGCCCCACCTCCAACAGCCCCACACCAGTTTCACACATGGTATTCTGCATAAAATTTCTGGGAGTGTGTGTGTGCGTATGTGTGTGTCTGTCTGTCTGTCTGTCTGCCCCGTGCATGTGCACTAGTAGAGGTATTATTTTTCAATACTACCTGCTTTTTCATTTTTTTGAGACAGTATCTCACTGAATCTGAAGCTCATAAATTCAGTTTGGCTGGCCCACCAGTGTACTTCAGAGATTCATCTACTTGTTACACACACACATACACGTGCACACACACATGCACGTGTACACACATTCACGCACACACATGCGTACACATTTACACATACACACATGCACACACGCGCACACGTGCATGCGTACACACATGTACACATGCATGTGTACACACACGTACAAACACATGCACGCATACACATAAGCACACATGCACACACACATGCACGTACACACACGCATGCGTGGGTACACACACACACACACACACACACACACACACACACACCATGCTCAGCCTTTGCCGTGAGTGCTGGGTGACAGCCCAGGACATTTTTAAACTGTCATTTGAAACTGATTTAAAACTTAAGATCTTTCAGATCACTGAAATGGCTCACTGAAACAAGGATACCCAGGTACCATTGTGAGTTTTTATCCCAGAAATTGTCAAGTGCTTTCCCCTCCCTAACGCACACAGTTTCCCTCAAATCACATAGGTTATCTCTCTGGACCCTTGTCCAGTCGGTGCTATCCTGAGTCTATGTTACAGACTCTGGGAGTGCCAGACAGGCTGCAGAGCTCTCATGACAGCTATGGGTGTGTCCTTGTGTAAGCTTCTGCAGGTATGGTATAGCATCTCTAACTGGGTCACAGGTTGTCACCTACCTCTCTAAAGGTCCCTGGGAGCTCAAAAAGGCTTAGGAATTAACATCTAACAACCGCTATGTTCAGCTTCCTCTAATGTATTACGTTCCAAGGGCCTTTCTTTTCTTTGTCTACACTGATTTTTTTATTATTTATTTTTATTATCTTAATCATGTGTATGTGTGTGTATCTGTGTGCTGAATTTGTGCATATGAGTACAGATGCTCTAACAGAGAGACGATGGGCCTCCTGGAGCTGGAGCTACAGCCGCTTGGGAGCTGCCTGTATGGGTGCTGAGAAGCAAACTCGGGTCCCCAGCAAGAGCAGTGTGCACTCTTACCTGCTGAGCCATCTCTGCAGCCCCGGGCTGGCATCGGAGAATGCAGGTTTCCTTTCTGCATCGTGTTTACCTAAGCCACAGTTTCTCGTTTTGTCCTTGTCACACTTTCCTCGCAGTTGCTGACTCAGTTGCTTTCTCGCTGCTTCAAGCAAATTCTCCAACCAAAGCAGCAGAAGAGAAAATGGGGTCTTTTAAACCTAGAGTTTGGGCTGGGAGATGGCCCAGAGGTTAAGAGCACTGGCTGCTCTTCCAGAGGACCCGAGTTCAATTCCCAGCAACCACATGGTGACTCACAGTCATCCTTAATGAAATCTGATGCCCTCTTCTGGCTTGCAGGTATATGTGCAGACAGAACACTGTATAAAGAACAAATAAATAAATTTTTAAAAAATAAATAAACAATAAACTTAGAGTTCAAGTTCCAGTCTATCTTGGCTGGGAAGTCATGACAGCAGAAGCTTGAAGCAGCTGGTCGCATAGAATTCCACAATCAAAAAAGAGAGCAATAAATGCTGGCTAGTGTTAAGCTCACTTTCTGCAGCCTACAAAGCCCAGGTCTCACCCAAATAAAGATGATTAGATGATTTGCCTCATCTAATGTGAGCAGGTCCTATGATTGACTTACCCACCTCCCAGGTGATTTTAGTTTCTATGGAGTTGACAGCTAATGCAATCAACAGTTACATGGGGATGATATTTTCTTTGCTGCATCTCAAGTGACTCAGATTCTCTTCAGACTTGAGACTGGTCAATTTCAAGACTAGGCTCCCCCACCCTCCATTCCCTACCCCACTCCACTCCCTTCCCTGTTCCCAGAAGCTTTTGCTGCCAGGTGTCAGGCTGTAGTCTTATGACCAACATCCCTGTGCTGAAGGCCTGGGAGCCCTTCGGCCACAGCTGTAGCCTGTGTTGGGCTCATCTGTGTTCAGCAGAATCCCAGCTCACCTGCTCCAGCACTGCTCCTGGACCCCAGGCTCCCCAGACTTCTGACCCCTAGACCTCAGACTAGACCTCTAACCTCCTAAGCTTCAGGATACCTAAACTTTGGACCACTTAGGGCCTTCGACCACCTAAACCTCTACCCACTCTGGGCCTCGGGCCCTCCTCTCTGAGGAAGAAGCTCGCCACCTGCCTCTCCTGCCGTCGCCACACAGGGAAGAGAAGCTCATGCCCAGCCTATAGGTCCCATTTAAATAGAAATCAAACAGATTGGCTGTGGGTGGGACCAGGAGACAGCAAGAAGAGGGCTACACTCGGAGTGACAGGAGCCAGACGTAACTGGTCACGCCATCCTTTCCTGAAAAATAACTGCTGTCACACCTGTCTAGACCAGGCCAGAATGCAACCCTGGGGCCACATCATGCCAAACTTATCCTGTAATCACTGAGCCAGCTGGTCATCCTGCGCAAGCGCCAGCTCTGGGGATGGCAACTGAGCACAGCTTTGAGGTCCTGGGTCAGGCAGGCTGGGAAGTTAAAAAGACAAATGGCTTTGGATAAACTTAGCATCCATCATACCTAGGAGCTATGGGGTTTCTGCAGACTTTACGAAAAAATGGCAAGAGCTGTTAGGATTTCAGATTCATATTCTGTATGTCTGACAAAGAAGCCATTGGTACCTCTGAACCATCAGAGATAGGCAAGGGAATCCATTCCTAGAGTGGGAAGAATGACCAAAGCATCCTCAGAGAGGAGAGGATGGCAAGAGGGTACCCAATTGAAGATTCTAACCAATGTACATGCAGAAGACGGGGGCTGGAGAGATGACTCAGTGGTTAAGAGCACTGGCTTCTCTTCCAGAGGACCTGGGTTCAATTCCCAGCACCCAAATGGCAGCTCACAACTGTCTGTAACTCCAGTTCTAGGGGACCCGACACCCTCACACAGACATTCATGCAGGAAAAACACCAGTGAACATGGAATAAAAACAAAGTGATAGATAGATAGATAGATAGATAGATAGATAGATAGATAGATAGATAGATAGATAGATAGATAGATGTAGAAGGCACAGAAAGGTCTTGGAAGGTGCAAGGACTGTTCTCCATGTCTTTAGTAGTGAAGTTGGCTTTGACTCTTTAGAAACTGCCGTTGGCTTTGACCAAGGATTCATAGGGCCAGAAGGTGGGATGTAGAGCCAATAGCTTGTTAATGAAAACCAACTTCCCTCATCATCTATCTAACTCCCGACAAAGGCCACATGACCCAAGAATCCACTGATGGCTCAGGCAGGGACAGTAGCTGGAGAACTGGATGGGAAGAGGACTCTTAATGCAGACCTAGGGGCCTATGACATTGCCTGCATGTGGAGGGGACACTGAGTTCTTCTGACTGAAGTCACCCATGTTTGTTGTTGAGACTCCTCATGCTGATATGGCTTTCAAATGTCCCGGGCATTGACATCTGGAGTGGCAACACAAACCCCACCATCTGATGCCACCATGAGCCAGGAAGGCATAGAAAGTGGGGTGAGGCTCTGGGTATCCAGGTGTTTGCTGATCTGAACCAGGGGAGAAGGGTTTGCTTCATCTTCCAGCTCCTGGTTGGGTTACCGTCCATTGTTGCAGGGCAGTGATACCAAGGCAGACAGCAACTGAAAGCCTCACATACAGGGCCGAGAGCAGAGAGAAATAACGTGAGGATCCTGTGCTCGGCTAGATCTCTCTCCCAGAGACAGTCCTAGGGCCCAGCCCATGAAATGGTGTCACCCACCTTGAAGGTGGGTCTCCCTACATTAGTTGACACTTATGACAATTTCCCCCACAGACATACCCGGGGGCTGTTCAGATCCAGGTAATTCCTCAGCCATACTCTCTTTCCAGGTGATTCTAGGTCAATGGTTCTCAACCTGTGGGTCTCAACCCCCTTAGGGTGGAATGGCCCTTTCACAGGGGTCACCGAAACCCATCAGAAAACACAGATATTTATATTACGATTCATAACAGTAGCAAAATTCTTTATTGAAGTAGCAAGGGAAAATCATTCCATGGCAGAGGGGGGCATTCACCACAACATGGAGAACTATATTAAAGGGTCTCAGTGTTAGGAAGGGTGAGAACCACTGGTTGTGGCAAGTTGACATTTAAAGCTAACCAGCACAATCTTTAACCCTGAGCCAGATAAAGCCCTGGCATGCATAGGCTGGCATTGATGCCAGGGAGTTGGACAGGTAGGTGACTCAAGGAATGCCCTGCTTTGCTGTGTCTCTGCCTCCGGCTTTGAACAAGTTAATAGAAACACCAACCCCACCGGCTGAAGCCAGCATGGGCTACTGGAGCAGATGAAGTGGGGTGAAGTCCTGAGGTGTTCAGGTGTTTGTTATGTGGACCAGATGCTCCTGGAAAGCTACCCTTTGTTCCCACGTGATGTTAATTTTTCCACTATTTCTTGACAGGACCCAGAAACCCATGTTTAAGGGCATCAGATCTAGTAGTGGGGGTCTTTAGGGGTGACTTCCAGGAGAAAGAAAGGTATTTGAAGACACAGTGATGTCTGAGGGCAAAGGTCCAAACAATTTAGTCATGAGCCCCGAGCTGCCCCAGGGCTGTTGAATCAGCTACCTGGTTTCAACCCACTCAGCAAAACCAGGGAGTGAGTTGAGAGAGAAGGTGACACACTGTCGAATCCTTCCCACTAGCTCGGCGCTCTGGAATCCACCATCTACCCCCATTCTGGCTGGCCCCTGGTTCTGTGTGTGTGCTTCTATTTAGGCTGTATCAGTATATTTGCACGGTGTCTACAGCCACTTTGGTAACAGAGCCTCAGTTGAATAACTGGGAATGAGAGTGTATGTATGGCCTAGGAGAACAATAATATGCCTACCTGGTGCTGTGTGCTACCTTTCGAAGAGATAATGCCCCCAAATGACTGTACTTAATGTCAGCTTCTCATTTGACACACACCACACTCCTGAGTAACAGACTGAGTTGATTATTATCCTCCAGTGTTCATGGAGGCTTGTCGCAGCCTCCAGAGAGGTCTAATCAAGCAGAGCTAGAGCGACTGAGCGAGGGTCTTCCTAATTACCTATCCCAGTCTGCAGGGTACCCAGATGAGCACTCTTTTGGCTTATTTTTTTCTGAGCAGGTGTTTACTCTCAGCCAGGAGGTGGTGGCCCACGCCTTTAATCCCAGCTCTCAGGAGACAGAGGCAGGTGGATCTCTGCAAGTTCAAAACCAGCCTGGTATTCAGAGTGAGTTCAGGACAGATAGGGCAAGAGAGAGAGGTGGGAGAGAGAAGAGAGGGAGAAAGAGTTCACTCTCTCTAAAGTTCCCCAGCCCATAAAATGTGCAGAAGGTCTCTGCCATCTCTTGGCAGTGTGATTAGCTCATCGTGTGCCTGCAGATGGTGAACAGATGGAACTGGGAAAGACAGAAGCTAAAACCGGGAAACACAGGCTGACATTGGCAGGACGTGAGCTCTGATCCATGCAAGCCAGGTGCTCAGATCACAGGGGAATCATTTCACAGTTACACCCATCACCCCAGGGCATACTGCCGGCTACTTGTTGTACAGCTGAAAGAGTCAGCTAGGAGCTGATGGGTTCCACCTATGCTCACAGCTTGTGCTGGTTCTTAAGCAGATATCAGGCCTCAGTGCCCGTGTGCGTGCTCCTTGCCTACACCACACACACACACACACACACACACACACACACACACACACACAACACACACACACACACACAGACAAACACACACACACACAGAGACACCTGATCCCAACAGTGACCAGCACAGCTGAGCACAGGCTCCCAGCTCTGAGCATTGCCCTACCCATGGTGAGGCTGTACCTATTGGTGTCCTGGAGGCAGCTGACACAAGCTGGGGGGAGCTAGTTACTCATCTCCTCCCATCTCCATGTCAGGTCTGTAGTGTGAACTTGGTCACTGTGGAAATGGTTACATTATGGAAATAGACCAACCCTGCAGGTCAGTTTCAGTTTCTGCCATCCCCTGGAAAGTCTGTCGTGAAGCATCTTTCTACCAAGTCAACTGAGAAAACGCATGGGGCTCAGTTTGGACCACTGGTAGTGGTGGATCTCAGACACAGTGGTGCATCTCGGGGGTAATGATTGATCTTGGTGCAGGAATGAATCTCAAGTATGGTGATGTTCTCAAGTGATGGATCTCAGGCACAGTGGTGCACCTTGGGCGGGAGTCGATCTCAGCAGTGGATCCCCGGGACAGTGGTGGATCTTAGGCAGGGCTGGATCTCAGGTACAGTAATGCTCTCAAACAGTGGTGGATCTCAGGTGCAGTGGTGGACCTTAGAGGCAGTGGTGGATCTCAGATGGTGCTAGATCTTAGACAGGAGTGGATCTCTGGTAGAGGTGGGTCTTAGGACTAATGATGGATCTCGGGTAGTGTGGTGGATCTCGAGCAGAGGTAGATCTTGGCCACAGGGTTGGATCTCAGTCTTTGCAAATGGGGAAGAATTTTCCCTGAAGAAGCCCACACCACACTAGTGGGCCTGTGATGTGGCAATAAGAACTTAATGACCCAGCAAGCAGCCAGGGATAGCCGTAGGAGAAGAATGAGGAACGAGCAAGAAACCAGAGTTTTGTTGCCCCAGCCCAGAGCTTTCTCAGTTCCTTCTTGACGCCCTGTACTGAGCCACAAACCTCAGGGGGCTGACCCTAGGAACGGTTAGGGTCCTCGCTGTTGAGTCATGAGAACATGGAAACCTAGCTCTTCCAGGGTGACCCTCCCCCGTCACCCTGAGTGGTTCACAGGCGCCTGGCACTCACAGCTTTCACCCTCTCCTTGCAGGGAAGCCCTACGGGGCCGACGACTTCCTGCCTGTGCTCATGTACGTCCTGGCCCGCAGCAACCTCACTGAGATGCTCCTCAACGTGGAGTACATGATGGAGCTCATGGACCCCGCCCTGCAGCTGGGGGAGGGTGAGTCAGCACCACCCCAAACCCACCACCATCTCAGGCCCATCACCTGCTCCCAAGCCCGGCGGCCCAGCAAGGGCTTCTTCCGTAGGGCCAGATTCAGGTTAAGGCTGAGGGACGTGCCCACAGGCCCTGCGTAAACAGCTTGTTGATCAAGAAGACAGACTGCAGAGAGAATTGTCACCATAGCTTGACAAAACTAGTAGGAAGTTCAGAGACTGGGAGCAGGCGATCAGACAGTGCAGTCCCGGAGGGCTTCTAGAGGAGGTGGTACCTGGACTGAACATTGGAGGGCGAGTGGGAGCCAGCAAATAAAGAAGAGGAAGGAGCTGGTCATAGTGGTACACACCTTTAATTCCTACATTCAGACAGCAGTAGCCAGTGGATCTCTGTGGGTTCAAGGCCAACATGGTCTATGTAGTTAAGTTCTAGGTCAACCAGGGCTGCATAGTGAGACCCCAATTCAAAAATAAACAAATAAAGCTAAATAAGCAAATGAAAGGGGGGGGGCTTGGCATTCTTCTTGGAGGGCACAGCAAAGTCGGTGGTGTAATGAGAGACTAAAGTGGCAGAAAGTGTCACGTGACTAGTAGAAATCAGGTCTTAGATGGAGTGGCCCCTGGGACTCAGCCCTTTGTTTATCCAACGCTAGCCAGGACTTCTGTCTGTAGGAGGAAGTTGCTGAGAGGTTGGGGTTTTGTACTCGCTGGCTGAATGAAGGAGGGGTATGATTTGCTGCACCATCCCTCAGTTTTTCTTCCCTGTCCTTCTACCCACCACTTCCTCAGGCTAGGACCTCAGCCACCCCTCCCTAAGAATCCCTTGAGATACAGCAGCCCTGCTACAGGCTCTGAGGGACCATGACACATCCTCTGGGCTTCCACCCTTGAAGAATGGAACTAGCCTCCCGGGCACAAGTGTCCCCTCTGGGCTTTGTGGTTCTTGAGAGGGGCTGACCGCCTTTGCATGTGTTTGCATCTGCCCAAGCCTGGCCTAAGTGCTTCATTGAGGCCTTCACAGCTCGGGGGACCAGGGAAAGCTGAGAACTTTGCTGTCATATGTAAATTCGGGCTGTGGCTATGACACCTGGAGCTTGCGTTTTTTCCTCTTTAGTTAAATGTTGCCTGTAATCGGAGAAACTTATTTCCTGGGAAGTCCAGGAATTCAGAAGAAGTAACTGTTTTTCAGTCCATCAGTACATCCGTCCACCCTTCCATCCACCACCATTCATCTGTCCATCCACATGTCTATTCATCCATCCACCTACTCATCCACACCTTCATTAGTCAATCTACCTACCTAGCTAACTATCCACCACTTCATTACCTATCTATCTATCTCTCCATCCTCCATCTATTCACCAACCCATCCATCCACCCATCTGTTTATCTATTCACCCGTGTATCCATCCATAAACTTACCTACCCATTCATCAATCCACAGATACATACCTGTCGTCTGTCTACCCATCCCCCACATATCCATCTATCCATCTACCAAGCCGTGCATCCATTGAACCACCCATGCCAGCCATGGGGCTGCAGTGCAGAGCAAGGCAGAAAAGGCGGGGAGCCTCATGAGAATGAGCAAGCCTCTCCCTCTGCACCCACACTTACGACCCCCATCTCCTCAAGGCTTCCTCTCTGGTTTCCATGCCCCGTGAAAGCACTCCGAGATTGAGGAAGTTGGCAAGGACCTCTAGCCAGAAGAAAGAGTGACACCCACCCGAGACCACATCCATGAAAGTACTGGGTACCAGGGGAGGGGGTCCAAAAGGGGGCACTGTGCAGGGGTCTGCGCTGGCTCACCCTCTGCCTGTGGAAACACTGTATCTCCTATCTGTTCTCCTGACACCAGCCTGCAGTATGCTGTGATTTAGCACAGCTCTGGTAGCTGGGTTCCATGGTCTCTGCAGCAGGCATTTGTAGTAGGAGGGATCAGGGGGTTCCTGTGCGAAGCTGAAAGAGCTGGTGGGACCCCCTTCTTATACTCATTCCTTACCCTGACCCCATATCAGGGGAACTGACTAGCTGGAACCAACCGAGAAGCCAAACCTCTCTCATAAGTGTCTTCATAGACCTTTTAGCTTATACACCCTTGCCAGGCCTGCTGACAGCTGCCTGTGCACAGTTAATCTCACCAATGGGGATTTCCAATTAGTCCACAAGCTGTCCAGGAAACGTCTACAAAATTCACAGTGGTGTCTCCTGCCACCTAGTGCTCATAGCAGGTACTACATAGTCTACCAAAATTAGCTAGAAGGGCCACTGACAGGTGTGTAGGGCTTGAAGGGACAAGAGAGCCCCAATGGGGCTTGGAGCTCCTCCCTTCTGCCTCTGAGAAGACCAGAAGTCCCCAGAACTATTATCCGAGCTCCTATAACTGTATTACCCAAGCATGACTGAGCCTAATACCTTACACATTGAGAAGCCAGTGGCTGCTTCAGGGTGCCGCACTCTTTCCTGGGACTCAGAAGCAGAGCATGTTTAACCTTGCCCTGCTCTCCCTGCCAGAGGGGTAGGACCCAGGGATGTGCCTGCACAGCTGAGCCTAAGGAGTCTGGGAATTTTCAGGTCAGGGCCACTTCCTCAGATAACAGTGGAGTTAGGATTGGAAGATGGATTGGGGTAGTTCACTGGCAGAATCAGCCTTATGTCCAAAATCATTGTCCTAGCCTTAATAGTCAGGAAGAACAGTCTAGGGAGTGTCAGGGATGTGTCTAGGGCCTGGAAGAGAGCAGGATGCGAGAGGGAGAGGGGTGGTGGGTGGTGTACTGTGTGACCTTGGCCGTGTTGGTCTTTCTTTCTGGAATTCAAACTTCTTACCTTTAAAGCAAAAGATCTCCACACAGTTCTCAACTCCTAACAAGCTGATGAGCAGATAAACATCTGCAGAATATCGTCTTTGAACTTAAAATTCTAGCCAGGCAGTGGTGGCCTACACCTTTAATCTCAGCACTCAGAGTTTGAGACCAGCCTGGTCTACAGAGCGAATTCCAGGACAGTCAAGGCTGCATAGAGAAAGCATGTGGTTTGTACTGCACAGCTTGAAATACCTTAAAACCTCAATTAGAGGAAATGCTAGAGATTAAGGATATTTTTAAATAAAAAATTTAAATGGGCCAATATTTTGGTCGGTGGCTCAGTAGGTAAAGGCAGTTGCCGCGAAGCCTGGGGACCCCAGTTCAATTCCCGCAACTCATGTGGTAGAAGGAAAGAGCTGATTTCTGCAAGTGACCCTCTGGCCTCCACATGAGTGTGCCCACAAATTTATGTACACAAAATAAAGCTTTAAATGTAATAACATTTTTTAAATGGACAGTATCTCACTTTGTAGCTCTGGCTGCCTTTGAACTTGCTAATAGACCAAATTAGTATCCAATTCAAAGATCCACCTGCTTCTGCCTCCATCATGCCTCCATCATGCCTAGCTTCAAAATTTCTTACTATTTTAATCCTTAAAAACTTAATGCAGTGAAAAAAATTCCTGTACATCTTTGAAAATTCTTTATATAATATATAACATATATACACAATTGATAATATAGGAAATATATTCATGGATAATACAATATATATAATACATGAATATATGCATATACATGAATAATACATAATACATATGTAGATAATATATTCATGGATTATATGTAATACATATACATATTTTAAAGCATGCATATGATGTAGTGAGTGGGTTGCTTCCCAGTGCCTTCTTTCCCCACCTGAAGCATCCCTGTCTCTTAGTTTCTTATGCATCCTATATATTTTAAAACACTTAAAATTTTATTTTAAATTTAAAAACTTATTTTAAAATATCATTTTAAAAATACTGAATTTGAATTACAGTCTTGGAGGAGTTGCTAGGTCTCTTTGTCTTCTTCCCAATATGACCGCACTGAATAAATATCCTCAGCCAGGTGTGGTAAACTATACCTTTAATCCCAGCACTCAGAAGGCAAAAGCTGGACGATCTCTATGAGTTTAAGCTAGCCTGGTCCCCATCATGAATTTCAGGCCAGGGCTAAGTAGTAATATATGTTATATGAAATATATATTATGTAGTAATATAATAGTTTTATAATAATTGTTTTATTTTATATTGTATATAATGTGGAAGTATTATGTGTAACAATTATATATTAAGCTATAATTATATATAAATATATGTTATATATGGAATGAATGTATATTTTCCAAATGATTCCTTCTTGAGAGGAAAAATGTGAGCCAGTCTGTACTGTAAAGTACCAACTGGTAAGGCTGCCCAGGGCACCATAGTTGCATAAAGCCGCTGAAGAAGGTTGTGGAGTGTGGATGCCCCCTGGTGGCTGTGGCAGGAGGGGCATGTTGGAAGCAGTGGGCTGGACCACACACTTTGGGAGCAGCTTCCCCCAAGTGTAGGGGGATCCAGACCTTCCTAGCTCAGTCTGTGTCCTTGACCCCACAGGTTCCTACTACCTGACCACCACCTACGGGGCCCTGGAGCACATCAAGAACTATGACAAGATCACGGTGACTAGACAACTAAGCGTGGAGGTACAGGACTCCATCCATCGCTGGGAACGTAGGCGCACGCTCAACAAGGCCAGGGCCTCCCGCTCCTCTGTGCAGGTAATGCTGGGGACCGTGGTGACTGGGGCCCCGGGCTGTACAGATGCCACCTGTGCTCTGTGTTTGGCTGCTTTGGCCTGCCAGCCTTACTTACCCTTAGGGTGAGCGGTGGGCATAGAAATGCCACCAGGCAGTGTTATAACCCAGTGGGCAAAGTGGTATGGGAGGAACAGTTATTCCACACACCCCAGGCTGCATCAAATCTAGTCACCCGGTTGTCCCCAAACAGCCCAGATCAGCTCCCTGTGGCCCAGCATCCGCCCAGGCTGGTGCATCACCTTCTCTTCACTGGTTATCCAGTATCTCCAACAGCCCTCCTCTGAGGAGCTCCCCTGATAGCCCCCCCCAGTACACACACACACACACACACACACACCAGTCCTTTGCCCTGCACTGCCTACCATCGCGTCCCCATTACAATACCCATTGTACCATGTTGTTAATTTTCTGTATGAAGTTCTCATGTTGGGGAAGACAATGCCCACGGTTCATGTGTCTCAGACATACAAACCCCAGAACGTGGGACACAGCAGGACTGCCATGCATAGAAAATGGAAGGAGTTGGACCAGGCAGCCAGACAACCCTCCAGAACTATTGATGATTGTGTAGACTATGCATAGAAAGTAGAGTCCAATCCTCTGAGAGGCAGGAGGCCTACATTCTGGACCCCATCTTTGAACTAAGAGTTGATTCTATGCATCCTCTTTAGTTTAGCGAAAGAGAACATAAATAAGCCTCTGTCCTAGAAAGTCCTGGGTTAATCATTTGGGAGTAACGGTTACCCAGACTTGCTGTGTGGTCGAGCCCCCTGAGAAACTCCATTTCCTATTCATGTTGGCTAACTGAACTGAATGAGTTCTGACCCCGTCCATGTTCTGAGCTGCCAAACCAGCGTCTCTACTCCCTTCTTGAATCAACAACTTTTTAGAACCAATGGGGAGGGAAAAGAAAGTTCTGGCCTAAGCTTCTGCCGCTTACCATAGTGTAAACACTCCCGGCAATTTCAACTTGCATTGCTGAACTCGGAGTTAGAAGGAGATGCGTACCATAGACTGCCCCACGTTGATATATATTGGCATGAGCCAGTGCCAACCCACCACTCTCACTCCCAATAGACCTCTGTCCCACCAGAAGACCCTGCACCCTGTAAGTGCACACCTCCCTATAACATGGTCATTGGTGTTTTCATAGGTGTGACTGATATTGCCACTCCATCCACCGTAGGGCAGCTGCACACACATCATTTCATGCTGACTTGGGAGCAGCATGTGGGTCTTGCTACCTTGCGGTTGGGACTGCCCTCCTGTGGGCAAGTACAGAATGAATGATTGGACCGGGAGTGACAAGGAAGGGATGATGGAGAACCTGCAGGCTGGCCGTTGGGGTGGGAAGAGAGGAGTAGTTGTAACTCCCTTATTGCCATGATTTAAAATGATTGAATCGGCCAGAAAGCGGTGGCTTAGTTGGTAAAGGTGCTTGCCAGGCAAACTTAGCAACGCAAGTTCAATCTCTGGAATCATGTAAAAGTGGGAGGGAATCACCTCCACAAAGCTGTCTTGGGACTTCACATGGGCATTTGGGGCACACACATGCATCATGCGTATGCACAATAGCTAAATCCATATTTGAAACATGACTGAATCACCCAGGGTAAGTCCAGTGGGGAGGTGAGACCCAGAGAAGGAAGTTACCCTCCAGGCTCAATGGCAGATTAAGGAGGCACAGATGCCCCAACTCTCAGCTTCACAACTGTTTGAGACCCCTCTCTGTGCAGGGAAGTCAAGACAGGTCCAGTGTCATGCTCTTTCTGCTGGCCCTAGCTCCTGATGTTGGGATGAGGGTGACCCAGGATGCAATTGGCCAAGCCTGGTGACTCAAGCCTCCTCCATCTCACCTACAGGACTTCATCTGTGTGTCGTACCTGGAGCCTGAGCAGCAGTCACGGACACTGGCATCACGGGCGGACACGGAAGCCCAGGCACTGTGTGCACAGTGCGCCGAGAAGTTTGAGGTGGCGCAGCCCCAAGACTACCGACTCTTCGTGCTGGTGGATGGACGCTGCTTCCAGCTGGCCGACGAGGCACTGCCACACCGCATTAAGGGCTACCTGCTCCGGAGCGAGCCCAAGCGAGACTTCCACTTCGTGTACCGACCCCTGGACAGTGGCCGGGATGGCTCAAGCCAACCTTATCTAGTGGTGAGGGAGCCTAACTTCCTATGAGATGACCCACCGCTGACCTGTGGTGGCAGGCTCTCCTGAGACTGGGAGGTTTAAGGGACAAGGACTGGGCTCTCAGTGGCCACTCCCAAACTCAGTCATCTGAGTGTCTGACCACATATACTCTCAACATAGGTGCCTGTGTTGGTCACACTGGTATGCCACGCTCTGAGCGTGCCTAAACCAACAGGGCAGAGTTCTAGCCTGAGGCACCATGTTCTTCATTGGACAGTAAGGAAAACAATGACAAAAACATGAGGCTCAGGAGGAAGAAGCTCTCAAGACAGCTGCAGCAAACAAGCCCGACCCTGCTCACCCAGCCCCTCAGGCCATTCCCTCCACCTTCCTTCCCCAGGTCATGTCCCATCCCCTTCTTTAGTCCTAGAGAAGAGCTCACTTTCTCCAGGACTGGCTGATGAAGGGGTTCCTGGCCCCAGCTGCTTGCTCCCTGAGCCTCAGGTTGGAGCTGAGATGTTCCACACCAACCCAAGATCTCAGGAGTTTCTCCACGTGTGTGCTGAAGAGAGTCCTCACAACATCCCTGCCTCAGAGCTTGCCTTCAGCTACCAGACTACCCAGACTGCCAGGGCTCCTGAACCCAACTGGAAGCAGCCAAGCCAGCTCCAGGGAAAAGGACAAGTTCAGCCAATGCCATGAGACTGGGGGGCGGGGGTGACTGAAGGACCTATCCCCTGATGCAAACCCCACAGGTCATTGGTGTTGACAAGATCCACTGTGGGGGGTTAATAAAAGCCCTTTTGCAAATGCTAAGTCCTCTAACGTTCTGCTCACCAGTCCAGCATCCTTTGTTCCCGTCACCCCAGGCTCTAGATGATTTCTAGAACCATCCCTTCTACCCTTTGATATTACTCTTAGGAATTCTTTTGACCTTGGCTCTTCTATGATCCTCCAAAGCCCATCTCCAAGAAGCCTTCCTTGACTCCCAGTGTTAGTCACGCACTGATGAACTAGGTCTGTAAAGACAAATAGCTGGTCAGAACTATCAGCAGCCAAGGATAACCTTGAGCATCCGGAGCCTTCTGGGACTGCTGGGAAGACAGATGTACACCATCACGGCCAGTTTATCTGGTGCTGGCCCAGGGATAAGTGAGCTACATCCTCAGCCCCAGTGCTGCTTTTTACCTTTGCTTTCTCCCTACCATCCTCTCTCCCTGCCATCCTTCCTCCCCACCATCCTTCCTCCCTGCCATCCTTCCTCCCCCATCCTTCCTCCCCGCCATCCTTCCTCCCCCATCCTTCCTCCCCGCCCTCCTCCCTCCCCGCCATCCTTCCTCCCTACCATCCTTCTCCCAGCCATCCTCACTCCCCGCCATCCTTCCTCCCCCATCCTTCCTCCCCGCCCTCCTCCCTCCCCGCCATCCTTCCTCCCTACCATCCTCACTCCCTGCCATCCTTCCTCCCCGCCATCCTTCTTCCCCGCCATCCTCTCTCCCTGCCATCCTTCCTCCCTGCCATCCTCACTCCCCGCCATCCTTCCTCCCCACCATCCTTCCTCCCCGCCATCCTCTCTCCCTGCCATCCTCTCTCCCCGCCATCCTCTCTCCCCGCCATCCTTCCTCTCTGCCATCCTTTCTCCCCCCTCATCCTCTCTCCCTGCCATACTTTCTCCCCGACTTCCTCCCTGCCCAGCTATATGACCTTTTTTACAGCTGTTTTTGAGACATGGCCATGCAACACTGCCCCCACTAGCTTTGAACTCCTAGACTCAGCAATCCTCCTGCCTCAGCTTCCCCAGTGACCAAAACTACAGATACACACTGCTATGTCTAACTTTTACTCTATTGAGACTTAACTCACATGCCACTTAATTCTCCTGGTTAAAGCAAATAATCTAACCTCCTGAGCATTTGAAAATCTGCATAGAACTCTATGACATTTTACTTTTAATATGTGCATGTATGTGTCGGGGTAGGTACAGGTGTATGTAGTGCTGAAGGAGGCCAGAAGGAGGTGTCAGAAGCCCCTGGAGGTTGAGCTACAGGTAGTTGTAATCCTTAGGTGTCGGGAACCCAATTCAGGTCCTCCGCAAGTGCAGTTTGAGCTCTTAACTGTGGGGCCATCACTCCAGCCCCACAGTATATAACATTTGACACCCTCAAAATAAAACCTGCAATAGCCCACTGTTGACCTTACTACTAATAGTAGACCATAGCATAGGTTTAGGGGGTTTTGTTTTTCAATGTTTTTTTAAAATTTTTTATGTGTATAACTGTTTTGCCTGGATGTCTGTCTGTGCACCGTATGTGTGCCTGGTACCAGTGGAAACCAGACAAGGACACTGGGTCCCCTGAAACTAGAGTTACATGCAACTGTGAGCCTCCATGTGGGTGCTGGGAAATTGAACCTGGGTCCTCTAAAACAGCCAGTGCTCTTACTAACCAATGGGCCATTTCTCCAGCCCCGTGGCCCAGGACTTTATGTTTTGTGTGCTGTATTTGATGAAAGGGGGCAAAAAAAAAAATATCACTCTTTACAGGGATCAAGTGAAGAGACAGATAAGCTCTGTGTCCTTGTCCCAAGGTCCTGAGTTTGAGCTGACAGCCGGCTGGTTTTGCACTTAGGAGGCAACACTATCTTACTCTGTTTACATGTCTCTTTATTGTTGACGGTAACAGGTGGTGTGTGTGTGTGTGTAAATATTTTTTATTTCTCAGTTATATGTGTCATCTGTGTTTTTAAACAAATTTCTGAAAGCAACCGCGCTTCTCCACAGACCCACACAGTTCAAACCCACGGTGTCTGAGGCTTCACTGTGCTCGCATTACTGAGCCACACAACAGTTGCTTCCCAACCCTTCCACCATCTCTGATGGGAAACTGAACCAGGCATGAAGGAGCACACCTGTGTCCTGGCTCCTTGGGGAGAGGGGGATGCTAAGACAGGAGGATTCCTGAATTCTAGGCCTGCCTTGCAACATAGTGAAATCCTGTAAGAGGGGGCTGAGGGAGGCTTATACCATCAGCAGGCTCCCCCAAACATTCCCTCCTCCATCCCTAGCACCAATAAGCTTCCATGAGGATTTGCCTAATCTGCACATTTCACATAAACAAAGCTATGATACATGGTTTTGGAGGGTTTGGGTTTGGTTTGGTTTGGTTTTTCAAGACAGGGTTTCTCTGTAGCTTTGAGTTCTGTCCTGGAACTAGCTCTTGTAGATCAGACTGGACTCAAACTCACAGAGATCTGCCTGCCTCTGCCTCCCCGGTACTGGGATTAAAGGTGTGCGCCACCACTGCCCAGCACTATGATACATGGTTTTAGCAACTGGCTTGGTTCAACTGGCCTAGCTCTGTCCCCTGTAGAGACTTCACTCCTTTATACTGCGGTACAGTATCTCCTGCATGGATACAGCAGCACTGATTTCAGATCTCTAACAAACCCATCTCTAGACCTTGAGTGTGCTGCACCAGAGAAACAGAGTTCAGGTGACCTCAGGCCTGGGGAGTACACCTTCTCCAGGGGCCTGTTCCCCCCCTCCACTTTGCAACTGACCATGCCGCTAGAGATGCGTGACACAGACGGCCCGAGAATGCTGCTTGTGATGGTGTTTCCCGGTTAGCCAGGCTGCTTCATCATGGTGAACAAACTTAGGGGAGGGAGGACTTACTAATACTTTGCTTCACAGTCTCAGGGTTTGGTGCATGGTTACCTGGGTAGAATGTCATGGTGACGGGAACGCAGTATATGGCAGACAGCGGGGGTTCGACCCCTCTCAATGGGCAAAAAAACGGGGTGAAAGGAAGAACCTTGGGATCAAGCACACCCTCCACAGTGTATCACCAGCGGCCTTCCTCTAGCCAGGCCCCACAGCCTGAAGCTTCCAGAACTTCCCAAAACAGTGCTGCTAGTGAGGGACCAAACAGCCTGCAGTGAAGCCTGCTGGGGACATTCAAACCATAACAGGTAGGGAGCCGACGAGAGAGAAGCAAACTTAAGGATGAAAAGGGCCCTGAAGATGAAGGGGAGGAAGAACTGAACATTCCAGAACAAGAAAAAAGCAAGAGGGTATTGGGGAAGGGGGGGGGTAATGCGAGTTTACAGAGTGTGGAGCAGCGGAGAACACAGTGGGGGAGGGGAACAGGACCCAACACAAGGGTGAAACCCAGACCATGAAACCAGAGGCCAGGAACAAACATCTCACGTCACTTGTTTTTTTTAAAACATCCGTTATCACAGAATAAAATACAAAAGCAATCAAAAATTATATTTTCTAAAAATAATTCTCCTTAGAGGCTCACTACCCCCTCAGTAAAATCACTGTGAAGACAGAAAGTGGTTTCAGCTTCGAATTTCTCAGAAGGCTCCTTCGATGGCTACAGAAGCCGCAGTGAGTTTGCTCTTGAAAGCTAGTGGACAAAAAAACAACCAAAAAAAAAAACCTCCTAAGAAGCAAAAGTTCCTTTCTCCAGAGCGCTTTACCGCCCGAACTAGCTTCTTAGTGGGTCAGTATCTTCAGAAAGCACGCCCTGGGAGGGGCAGGCAGCATTCCAGGAGCTAGGCTTAGCCGCCTCTGGCTCCACCCCTTCGGTCTCAGGCCGGTACACATTCCAATGGACGGTGTTCACTCTTCGAGAAGCCCTGGGAAGGCAGCCGCTCAGTAGTGACCAAGGCACACCTTGTCCATGGCCATCTTTATCCTGGAAGAGACAGGAAGATAAATTTGGTGAGTTAGGCCAACCCTGAAGAAAGCAAGACATAAATCTATCCTGGGCAGGAATCATTTAGGACAAAGTCCCTGGTCATCACCACCGGGAACCCAGCCCCTCTGATTCCACTGACGAGGGGCCCCAGAACAAAACTGGGCCATGGACTACTGTCTGTCTATTTAGGCCAAGTCTTCCTAGGCCCGTGGCATGCTCCAGAGCCATTCAGAATGATGCCCATCTTCCCCGTGCTAGGTGCTGCCTTACCTGTCAATCGGATATGGCTTTTCACAGAGGTTGGCCAGCACGTACAAATGCCTCAAGGCATACTCGTACTGCAAGAGAACAAAGAAGCACGCGTGAGCATCTCGCCACGGAGTCAGCACGCCAGTTACCTCAACCAGGGATTCTAGGTCTGTTCAGGTCAATCTACGGGTACTGACAGACTCTCCCGAGAGAGATGCCATATATAAGGGTCACACACAATCTCAGGGAGCTGGTGGGCCTGCTGAAGTGCTGTCAAGTCTCAGTGTAGACTCAATGGCGATGGCTGATGGTGGGGGACCTCGCCTTTGATTCTGGGAACCTAGCTGAGGAGAGAATGGCATGCAAACACCAAGATGGATGGCAAAGCAGGCTCTTCCAGGGCTTGCTCTACAGGCCAAAGTTTGTTCACCCTTTCTCCAGCAGAATCCAAGAGCTCCATTGGAACCCAGGACTTTTTAGGGGGCAACTAGCTGACTGACACTCTACAATTGGTAGAAGCATCGTTCTTCCCTCTCAATGGACCAGGGTGTGCTCCAACAATAAATCTTGGGGAATGGTCAGAAGTCAAGAGGAGAAAGAAGCCAATGTCTGGCAAATGTGAGAGTCAGGTGAGGGGTGGGGCCACATCATCAAGAGAAGCAAGGACCCTTTAAAGTCAACAGAAAGGGGAATTGTCACCTGTGATTCTGGTAGACTGGGACCTAGACATATAACAGTGAACCTGGGCATCCAGGTTCCTAAGGCCCAGACGGAACCTTCTACAAGCCAATGCACCTGAGTTTAGCTATCAGATCTCAGCAGCAGGGAGGCCTGAGGACCTGGCTGGACTCACCGTAGGGGAGTGCCAGTTAAAGCAGTGTGTGCGGAAGTGGGTCACAGCCTCCTGGTAGCAGTCGTGTGCTGTGAGCAAGGCTCTCTCCGACAGAAGTTTCTCAGCAGTATCCCCAAACCCTGCCAGCAGGGAGACAATCTTCTGCACGGACTTCTCAATGACGTGCCTGGCCTAGGAAGAAGAGACAGCATTTTGAAACAGTTCTGGCTTAATGTACTCTCTCTGGGCCCTTCAGTAAGAAGTACATGCAAGGAAGTCTCCTGACACAGCCTTCAACGCACAGAGGATTGAAGCAGGTCAATAAATGCATTTGGGAGAGATGGAAAGTGTGCGTGGTTTCTGTGACACCGCACAGATCTGGCCTTCTTGTCATCCTACCACTATGGAAACACTGCTCCCTGACGCCTGGAGGGAGGGCAGCCCGTGCCCGATTTACACCCGCCTCCGAAGCACACCACTGGCCTCCTCATTTGACGCGGTGCTTTGCCTGCCCAGGAAAACCACGGCTGGTGGCATAGAAGGCACAGGGGCCCCGTGTTCCTCCCAGAAGAGTAGCGCTGTGAAGAAGACATTGTTGAACCCGACCCTGACTTCTCCATCAACGTCTCTGACCCACACAGTGTCTCTCTCCTTCGTGGCGGAATGCATCACACCACCCACAGTGTGCTGGGCCCACGTGTGTCCCGGATACAGGGTCTCTAGAGCTCTGTGAGCCCTGGAACGGCTTTTCTATGCTTCAGCCCAGACCCCAGAGCCGCAGAGGAAACATCGGCACAGTGTCCAGCTGCCTCCTCTCACACAGGGCACAGAAAAGTCTATACATGCGATGCAATGCTATGCTGCACACACACAAAAAGTGCTTTTGTTTTTTGGAAAAGCGGTTCTTTTCAGAAAATATACAAGGGCACAAAATGAGTTTCTTATGGTTATTTCTGAATAAGTTAAATGTTTTTATCTTGATATTTTTTAATTCTTTATTTTATATAAAAATAGAACAGTGCAACAGTTACCGGGAAACTGCTGAATCCAGTAAGTAAGTGTGTAGGCTTAGAAAGAGTTTTCACATTTACAGCAGACACCAGAGAAACTCTACAATGTACACAATTGCTGAAGCCAACACAAGGAAACTCTGGTTTAGTGTCTGTGACTACCCAGAGGATAAAGACAAAATGCCCTTTCATGACATTGTTGTTTGCTTCAGCAACAGGGTCTCGTATGACCCAGGGTGACCTCTAACCACATACTGGAACTCAGTATATAGCTGAGGAACTCCTGACCTCCCTGCCTCCACCTCCCAAGTGCTAGTATTTAAGGCATGGGACATGTTGCCTAAATCATTTAATTCTTGATGTAGTAACAATAGACATAATAAGTACCATAGATTAAAATCTCCCTAGGATCAATAAATTAAAGGTATGAAGAGGACAGTTATTTCTGCTGTGTTTGACACCACTTAAAAACACATCCTGGCCAAACGGTGGTGGCGCACGCCTTTAATCCCAGCACTGGGGGGTTGGAGGGGGGGCAAAGGCAGGTGGATCTCTGTGAGTTCAAGGCCAGCTGGGTCTACAAAGCAAGTTCCTAAACAGCCAGGACTGTTACACCGAGAAACCCTGTCTCAAAACAAACAAAACTACATCCTGGTCACTCAAGTTGTTATTTTCAGAGGGGGACAGGTTTCCAAAAACAAAAATAATTAAAGCTAAGCACTGGGGATGTGGCTCAGCTGGTAGAGTGCTTGCCCATATGCATGAAACCCTGGGTTCAGTTCCTAACCCTGAGACCCACACACACTGGGATGATGGGACTCCACACTCAGGTGGAGGAGAATCAGAAGTTGGAAGCCATCCTCTGCTACGTAACAAGTTGGAGACAGACAGCCTGGGACACGTGAGATTCTACTTGAAAAAAATAAAATAAAACAAACACGGATTTTTTTTTTAATCTTTCCACGTGTCCATCAGAGTACCACGTTGACTGGGGACTGATGTTGTTGGGACAGACGGGGACAAATGAGAGCTATGGTCAAAAAGATCCTCCTGCCAGTCCCATCAACTTCTGAACACAGCAACAGTTGTGAGGGACAGACAACAGTTTCAGGAAGCGACCGTGAGACAACCCGATTTTATAGATTGGATTAAAAACAAAAAGACTGACTAAGTCAAGAAGTGATAAGATAGAAACGTCTAGAAAGGATCACGCAAAGGCCAGAGCATCTTAGAAGAATTCTGAGAAGCTGGACCTCCAATCCTTCCCTTCCTGGCGCTCAAGAGGTCCGAGTCATTATAAAGAATGAAGACAGCTCCCCACTCGGCTGTTTGCTCTGCTTTCCAAGAGCAAAGAGGCCGAACTACTTTCTGTATGGGGGAGGAAGCACCCCGAGTTCTGGGTGCTGGTTGTGTGTATACCAGGGGCCACATGCACGCGCACACACACACACACACCTTCAGTCTAAACTGGCTGACCCAGCCTCTCGGAAGAGTCCCTTTGGCCACTACTTACATCCAGAAGCTGCTGGATCTGCCCGACGAGATTCTGGGATTGCTTCAGGTCATTGGTGCGCAGCAGTTTTCTCTTCAGGATGGCCAGGGGCACCTCTGGGCTGGGGGTGAGGTCAAGGCGTGTGACTGGAGGCAGAGAGATGGGGGAACTGGCTCTGTGCTTCATTCCCTGAAACTGCATCACTTTCATGCTAGAGATGGACTGGGGGAAGGGGAGAACACAAACACAAACCGTTAGGTCAGCTAAGCAGCTGTGACAAGCAGGCTAGGCTCCTCTGTGAGAGGGTCAGAGTGCCCTCCTAGCTTTAAGAACTCTGAAGGGTCCCAGTCACCTGAAAACACAGGGTCAACTCAGGCAGAGACAGACGGGCAGGGTGGCACACATGTGTGGCTGAAATCCACCACCGAAGAACTTCGAAAATACCCAGTGTGCTTTGCAGCAAGAGCTCCTTCATATGCAAAGCCAGCAGCAGATCCACAGTTTTAAAGTTTGTTTAAACTTGGGGAATCCTGGATATGCTTGCTCATCACCCCTGCTCCCCTGCCTGCTCCCAGGGGCCAGCAGCAAGGAGGTTCCAGCATCTGTCCAGGCTGAAGCTGAAGTCTGGGTCCCATGAGAATGGCAGAGCTAGGGCCATGGGCCAGGCTGACACTGGGCCTAAGACGCTAACAAAATGCATACAAGTGCCAGTCTATGTTTGTCAGACCTAACCCCAGGGGAACAAACAGCTCAAGTTTTCTCGGTCTCAAAGCAAGCAACGTTAATGCAAAACTTAATCCAAATCTGAAACCAAAATACAAACAGAAAAACAGAACGTTCCCAAAGATCCACCATTCACAGAGACACAGACAGGCAGACAAGAAATGGACCATGCTGAACACCTGTACTGAGACTGGGAAGCTGAAGGCAAAGCCACACAGCAGGGCATGGCATCTGATACACCTGTCTGGCTTTCACCCTATCCTGCTCTCTCCCACACCCATCCAAGTGCCAAGCCGGGTCAAAGCACCCTGGCCATACTTCTCATGTGAATTTTCTTCTGGGATGCCAGAGCTTGCACCCGAGAACAGAGCTCAGCTGGCAAGCTCTTAGGCCTGGGGACTGGCACACTGGAAGCTCCATTCTAAGTTGTTTTTTTTTTTTAAATTTTTCAGCCAAGCTGCACTTCCAAAGCCTTCCCAGCCAAGGCTCAAGCCTTCTGCATGCAGCCAGAGAGCGGGTCCCTGAGTACTACTATCTGACCATGTTAGTCCTGGCTGGACAGAGTTAGCGGTGGGGTATGTATGAACAGTCTCCAACTTCCTGCCAATGAGAAGTAATGACTGGCAGCTTGACATGCAAAATGCGGGGTTCAGTGGGACAGTCATGAAACAGAATGCATGCTTTCAGTCTCCATGGTCTCTTGCCATGTGACCATGCCTGCTCAGTGCTTCCCCCACACAACCTTGTCTGGTGTACCGGCTACCCTGAAAGCAGGGGCTCTGACAAATGAGGAAGGACACAGGTCCAGAGCTCATGCTTAACGCCCAGGTCTGTAAGTGCAAACCTGGCACGTCTGTTTCCTGAGCCTGAGACCCCAGGACAGAGAGGCTCCGTGAGGCAGAGCCATGCGGAGATCATTCCACACCTGGATCCCGTTTCTCTTTATCAAGGGACAAAGTTCTGAATGAACGTGCTTGAGGCGCCAGGATTAGGGAGCGAGGAAGTGAGGCCCCACTCACTTTGTTCCCATACTGCATGACGTGGCTGGTGTTGGTGTGCGACTTCACCAGGTGGTACTGCTTGTGGAGCGTCTCCTTGGTCAGATCCTCCTGTGAGAAGAACACAGAAGCCCTTTGAGGACTGCAGCCTGAGGGCTACACCATGGCGGGCTGAGCGGCCCTGACGAAGGCCTTACCACGTCCGAGTCTTCCATCCAGTTGACACTGTACCAGTCCCCCAGGTACGTGTTTCTCTTCTCGTCATAGTAGCAGGCGTAAGACGACTCCTTGGGGTTGGCGGCGGTAGTTGCATAGACTATGGAAGAGTAAAGGTGTATGTGAGACATGTTTTACTCTGGCCTCGGACCACCCTTGAAACTGAGGTCCCTCCTTTCCTCTGGCGACATCAAAGCTACACTCAATACAGGGAAAGCATGTCTCCCTCCATTCAGAACAATAACTCCTCTCAAACATGGAGGGAAGATAGCCAAAAAGGGACTCTTATTGCTGTTATGAGCAAAATCTTGTGTACGTGTGTGTTCAGAACACAACTTCGGGGAAGATGGCTGACAGGTCTTAACAAACTGGGAAACACAAAGAACATGGGCCCAGTTTGGTTTAGGGGAGACTGACAATTATTTAGAAAACACTGAAAAGGGTCGGGGGTGCATCAGAGTGCGTGCTGAGCAGGGATGAGGCCTGCAAAACGGTTAAACTGAACAAAACATAAAGCCAAGCATGGTAGTGCATGCCTGTAATCCCAGCACTTGGGAGGTAGAGGGAAAATCAGGAGTTCAAAGTCATCCTCAGTTACATAGCAGGTCTGAGATCAGCCTGGACTATGGGACTCCGTCTCAGACAAAGCACTCAGCTGGGCAGCACCTTTAAAGTGTCTGCATTTAGGATGTCACTCTTAACACACAGGCAGTTACTGTCCCCACGTTAAGGACCAAGTCACCTACCTGCCTGAGATCAAACAGACTGGGTGACCAGCACATAGCAAAGGAACAGAGCTGGTCACAATGCAGGGGCAGCATTGTGAAGCTTGCATAGAGACTCTTCTTGATACCATTATTTTGGGGGGATGGGGGTTGTCGTTTTTAGAATTGCTTTACTTTTATTTTGTGAGTATGAGTGTTTGCCTATTCATGTACCTTGAACACTAGGAGGCCATTGGTTCCCCTGAAAGTGGAGTTGTAGGTCGTTATGCACCTCCGTGGACCCAAACCCAGGTCTTCTACAAGAGCAGCCAGTGCTCCTGACCACTAAGCCAGGTCTCCAGTCCCCCACAGAATCTTTATTCCCTATGAACACTTACAGAGCAAAAGAAGCCAGATCTGGCCACAAGCATGTCCTCCATCTGTGTATTAGGCTACCATCAGTGTCCCTGCACAGGTGAAACACTTGGTCTCAAGTGGGCAGTAGCAAAGGACAGCCACCTACCATTGATGTCATCAGGCAGGTGGTTCATCATGGATCCAGACTCACATGCTTCAATGTAGAACACCATCTGCAAGGATCCAGGGCAGGTGAGCACCCAGCAGGCAGTGCACTCTTTCCATCCCTACCCACAGTCCTTTGCTCTGGGATCGGGGAGTCACTGTTGCTGTACAGAAGCGATTGTCAAAGGCTACAGAAGACATCTGACAATCACATTTCTTAACTAATGGAATCGTGACTGAGTCCGCAGAACACAGGGAGAACTGGAGCTGCCCAATGCTGAAGACGCTGGTTCTGGTATCTGATTGCGAGCAGCTCCAGAGAGCCAGACCGCGTGTCGGCCATCTTTCTGTGTTAACATCATAACCCCACCCTCTACAGCTTCTCCAGAGGGTGCAGAGCGGAAGGGGCCAAAGCAGACCGAGAGTAAGGTAGTAGGTGTTCTTCCCCAGCTGTCCCACACTGGGGCAGTCTCAGGAACTGTTCTCGCCTGTGTTCTCCGGACCTGCAGCAGGTAATTCACAGCCCCTGCCAACACCAAGCTGGGGTGAGGCCCACACCACGTTGTAACAAGCTCTATAAGAGGTATAGTGAACGCTGGGACACCACTGGTCAAAGCTGACCAGGTGAAACCCAGGAAGCCCAGCGAACTGTCCAAGAGCCAGCTGTGACAGTGTAGGCTTTGCTCCTGTACCTTCCTCGGGCTCCTTCCTCCCTCCCAAGGCACTGGGGAACTGAAGTTACCTTCTGGTACATCTTGTGTTCATACATGTAGCGAATAGTCTTGTTCAGGTCCTTGACATGGAGCTGCAAGGTAAGAAGTTGGACATTCAGACCAGCATCCTAGAGAAGCCACCACCACCACCTTATAAAGTCCTCCTTCCAATCAGTAAAAGAAACCAGGGTAAGCAGTAAACCCTAGAAGCCATCTCAGGCATTCCGTTTACACAGTGACAGACAAGAGAGGACACTTCTCTGTGCACAGCGTTGCCCTCAGCATTTGGAGACTTTCTTAGACTGTGTCTGCGATGTACTCAGTCCTGACTGACACGGCGGCAGGGAGAGAAGCGGCTAGAAAATAAAATACGGCCCTTCCAGCTGTAACACTTGTTCCCCGCTCCCTACCACAGCACTGACACCAACCCTGGTGGAACATCAGAAAACACGTCGTAGGTTTAATCTCAACACACAGGCCTTGTTTTCTATTTCCCTTTAAATTTTAAAGACAAATAAACTATCCTTTTCGTGTATCTTTAAAGAGTTAAGAAGGGGGCAGTGAGACGGCTCCGCCGGGAAAAGAGCTGGCTGCCAAGCCTGATGATGGGCTGAGTTTGATCCCCAGGACCTGCAGGCTGGAAGACGAGAACTGACCCCCCAAAAAATTGTCCTTAGACCTCCACATGTGTGACGTGGCACATAAAATAAATAAATGTAAAAATCAATGTTTAATGTTCAGAGAAATTGTGAAGGGCATAGCTCAGCGGTACAGCACTTGGCTAACACACACAAGGCCCTGCATACAATCCCCAGTACCCAATACCAATGACAACAACAGAAACCCACAATCAAAACGGTAAGCAGAACTCACATCATCACTAGGGAACACCAGGATTCCAGTAGCTCCGTGGTCAGTGAAGTAAACGAACACGTGATCCCGGGGACCGCTGCCAAGAAAGGACGGAAGAGCATGAGCCAGAGATCCCACAGCTTCCCCTTCCTGTTTCTGTGTCCATGTCCCCAAAAAGCTGCCTTCATCAAAAAGTTAAGAGGTTTGAGCAGGGCCTGGTAGCACATGGCTTTAATACCAGCACTTGGGAGGCTGGAGGCAGACTGATCTTTGAGTTTGAGACCAGCCTGGTCTATCTATATAGGGAGTTCTAAGTCAGCCAGGACTACATAGCAAGACCCTGTCTCCAAAAGGCAGAAAGGGGGAAATACACACATATGCACAAATGCAAGCACATGCTAACTCTAGAGGCTGAGGTGGACTACAAGTTCAAGAGCAGCCTGGACAAATTAAGTGGCACCCTGTATCAAGAAATAAATAATGGGAAGGTGTGCTAGGGAGGCAGGCAGTCATCGGGAAGGAAGAGGGGACAGGCAGGCTAGGCTTGGAGCTTAATGGTATATGCATAAAGTCATAAGGGGAAGAAAAACATGAGAGACCCTGGATCACAGGGGTATGGGCACAGCATCAGACTGTGTGGCCTGGGTCAGGACAAAGCTGTCCTCTAGCTTCTCCAAAGTGACAGGAGCAAAGAAAGAACTGTGCCCCTTCAGGTCTTCTGTGTACGGCTGCAGCTCTGAGAGTGTGGAACCCACGAAACAGACGGTACCTCTGCAGGACTTTTCCAGACCCCTTGCCCTTCATTGCTTCTGCATCGCCTCTCAGCACGGCGAGGAAGTTCTCTGGGGTCACATCCTACGAGGAATCAATAGGGAGTCAAAGCCAGAGCCGCTGTCACTTCTGAGCACAGTTCAGTCTGTGTCGGGCCCAGGGCACCCAGCTTCCAGTTCAATAGCAAACACTCCCACACCAGGAGGGATGACATTCCCGAGGCCCCAGGGTCTGTGAACTATGAAAATGTGAGGGCGTTCTCCTCCCAGTGGCTTCGGGCTTTAGTTCATTTATATCTCCCCCTCACCTCTCCAGTGTAATCCTTCGGGACACCTTTATACACGTCTGTGCCATTGGGTCGGTTGATCACAATGCCTGGAGTAGGGTTGCTGAAAATTAAAGGGCACAGTTGTAGCACAAAATGTGTCTCCCTTCAAAACACACCATTACAGGAACAAATAGCACATAGCTCTATTCTTGAAGACACTTCCTGTTGCCTGGATAGGCACCAACGCATGTGGTTTGGGCAGCTAGGGTTCTCGGTTCTCGGTTACCTAAACCCAAGTACTCCTGGTGGAAGCAGAGAGGAAAGGAGATCTTCAAACCCAGGGGAGGAGTCAAAGTGCAAATGTCCTGCCCCTGCTGGGAATCAGAGCACCTTGGCACAAGAGCATGCAAAAACAATGCTTTCAGAAAATGGACAAGCCAGGTGGTGCACACCTTCAATCCCAGCACTTGGGAGGCAGAGGCAGGTAGATCTCTGTGAGTTCGAGGCCAGCCTGGTCTACAGAGTTAGTACCAAGAAAGCAAGGGCTACACAGAGAAATCCTGTCTAGAAAAACCAAACGAATAGAACACAAAGCAAAGCTGAACACCCAGGCTCAATTACCACAATCAAGAGGGACTCCGCCCAAGAGCCCAAGCGCTGCTTAGCTCAGGGACATACCTGTCTTTTCTCAGTTCCCAGAACACTTGGGCAAGTGTGCAAGAGAACACAAGTCAGCAAGGAGCATGGTAGGAGATCCTGCACAGACTGGAACCTTGTACAGGCAGGTGCCTTGCTCAGAGCAAAGATTAAGGACAGGCTCCCAACCTCAGGGTTCGGCGCTACAATGCTCTCAAAAAACCTCCTTTTGCTCATTTCCTGTTTCCTGCCACCCCCACGGCATCCTAATACATGCTGAGAGCTCAACACATGACATCCCTGTGACTTTTCACCTGGGGCCACTCCCATGCCCACAGTGGGTCACTGTCCTAAGGAGCCCCATAAGCCTGACAGTGTTTTCAAATTCTGTTTCATGGCCAAGTTCAAAGCTCCCCACTTACTCTTCAGAGTTGGCAATGTCGTCATACATCATCACTATGATCTGCTCATCAGGAATCCCGTTCCGGTGAATGATCTGGTAGGCGTGGCATGCATCTGCCTGGAAGAAATAATTCCCTCGGCTTTTAGACATCTCAGGGAAGAAGGCCATCTCAGGGTATGTTCTATCTTGCAGAAGACTGATTCCCTGTGACTCATTCCCTACTGGTCAAGGTTTAACATCATTATTTTTTAAAACATTCATTTTCTTTTTTTTTTAAAGATTTGTTTATTTATATTTATTTATTATGTATACAGTGTTCTGTCTGCATGTATGCCACCAGACCAGAAGAGGGCACCAGATCTCATTATAGATGGTTGTGAGCCACCATGTGGTTGCTGGGAATTGAACTCAGGACCTCTGGAAGAGCAGGCAGTGCTCCTAACCTCTGAGCCATCTCTCCAGCCCCCTAAAACATTCATTTTCATTTTTAACTTCAACTTTAAACGATCCCCACTCTTATTACTCACAGTTACCTGGTAGTAGTAAGGTAGTACACACAGGCGCAGGGGTGTAAATACACAGGCACAGGTGTGCACACACGCAGGCACACACTGTCACGCCTACAGGTTAACAAGGGCCCTTGAAAGTTCTAAGCAACTTGTTTTCATATTTCAGACCACAGGACAGTGCAAAGCATAGATTCGGTCTCAAAGAGAATGACCCAGACGGGTGAAGCAACACGTTCACAGCTTTTATTTCACCCAACAGTCACTGTCCGGGCAAGTGTGATGTCTCAAAGTCCAACTCAGAAGCCAGACTGGTGACACAAGCCTGTAATCCCAGCTCTCTGGAAGTATAAGCAGGAGGAACAAGAGTTCAAGGACAGTCTGGACTACACAACAAGTAGGTTTGGGGCCTGCCGGGTTCCTGAGACTATCTCAAGGTAGATAGATAGACAGATAAATAGATAGATAGATAGATAGGTAGATACATACATACATACATACATACACACACACACACACACACACACACACACACTCACGCACATACATAGACAAAGAAGCACAGTTTGGGAAATGCTGTTTTGATGATGATAACAGTTAGGAATGTAGCTCAGTTGGTAGAGTGCTCGCCTGGTATGCCAAAAGTTCTAAGTTTACGTATATCACCACACAAACTGGGAGTGGTGGGCATACTTGCATTGGTAATACCACATTTTGGGGAGGTAAAGGCAGGCAAGAAGTTCAAAGTCATCCTTAGCTATGCAGTGACTTTGAAGTCTGCCTAGGCAACATGAGATCCTGTCTTATTATTATCATAATTTGAAACAAAAGAAGGCCATCAAGGGGACCATCCCTGTAGGAATGCCTTGTTTCAGATAATGCACACTGCACTCTGTGCAGAACAATTGAGATCAGAGATGAAACTGTTTGCCTAACTTTCCACTGACAATGTCATTCCAGGAACAGACACCTGCGCAAACACGGAGAGATGCTGTGGCCAGCATCAACATCCTCAGGCAGGCACTGCTGTATAAGCCATCACTGCACACAGCATCTTTAGCAGGTGCTGAAGAAAATAAAGCATCTGCAATGCCCGGCTTCTGCCTGCAGATGCCCATTCAGATGGACCTGTGTGATGGTAAATACGTGTGTTTAGCATCCATCTGCTATGACTGTGTAGGAACCCAGGACTCAGGAGCTGCCGGACAAGAGGACAGCTAAGTGTGAGACCTTCAATTTGCCTTGGGCTGACCTCAGGACCCTATCTCATTAGTCCTCAGGTGGCAAAGGTCTCACAGCTGGAGCACAGGAGGTCACGGAGAAAGAAGCCAAGCATTTTGACTACAGATCTTGATGGTTCTTCATGCAAGAGCAGCAGAGAAATTCACTAAATTTACAGAATCCCAAAGAGAAAGCAAAGGGCTAAAAACTAAACAGAAACAAAACAAGTCACGAATCATCACATACACCGTCGTGTAGGATCTGAGAATCACATCACTTGGAGATTCTGCCCAGAATTCACACAAAACAAGGCAGCTATCATGCCTAAGCAGTCAATTTTTCTGTGACCAGTCACTTAAGCAGTCTGTCTTGGGACTGGAGAGATGGCTCAGCAGTGAAGAGCACCAGCTGCTCTTCCAGAATACCCAGGTTCAACTGCCAGCGCCCACATGGCCGCTCAAAACTGTAACTCATGCTCCGAGGGATCCGACACCCTCACACCAAAGAACATAAAATTAAGTAGGTTTATTTTTTGTTTTTTGTTTTTTTTTTTTTAATAAAAGTCTGTCCTTAGACAGGCTTGGTGGTGCCCAGCACTCTGGAGGCAGAGACGGGTGGATTGCTCTGAGTTCACAGTAAGCCTGATCTACAGAGCGAGTTCCAGAAAGAAAAGGGGGGGGGGGGGGGACAGAAATAGAAAGAGAGAGAGAGAAAAGAAAAAGAAAAAAAGCAGAAATTGATAAGGTGATCCTAAAATTTACATGGAATTGCACAAGACCTACAGTAGCCAAATAATTAGGGAAAAGAACAAAGGTGAAGGCCTTTCACCTCCTGATTTCCAAGCCACACTAAGAAAGGAAGGATCTCCAAAAATGGTGCTGGATCAGATGAGACAGCCACATGCAAAAGGAGGAACCGTGTCTCACACTGCACACGAGGCAGTCCAGATCATGTGGATCACGGCTAGAACACTAAGTGACACAAGAGACAATCTTTAGGACCTTGAGTGACGATGTCACAGACATGACACCAAAAGCAAGATCCAGAAAGAAAACAATGAATAAATTAGAGCTCACAGAATTTAAAACTTAGTGCTTCAAAAACATCACTGAAGGAAGGGCTGGAGAGATGGCTCAGTCAGAGGGCCCGAGTTCACTTCCCAGCACCCGTGCTGGGTGGCTTGTAACTGTCTGTAACTCTAGCTCCAGGGGAGCCTCTGGCTTCTGTGGGAACCTGTACTGACATGTACGTACTGACACACAGACACACACATACAATTTAAAAATATAAATAAGTCTTTCTTTAAAGAAATGTTAGCCAGGCGCACACCTTTAATCCCAACACTCAGGGAGGTAGAGGCAGGCAGATCTCTGTGAAATCAAGGCCAGCCTGGTCTACAAGAGCTAGTTCCAGGACAGGCACCAAAAACTACAGAGAAATCCTGTCTCAAAAATCAAAAAAAAAAAAATGCTATTGAAGGGGTAGAATGTAAATCAGTGGTAGAGCACTTGCCTAGCACACACAGCCCTGGGTACCATGCCCAGAACTGAAAAAAAAAAAAAGCCATAAAGAAAACATTATGAGGACCTGAGAATAGAGAAGATCTGCAAAGCCTACATTGAATAAGGCTTACATATAAAACACAAAGAATGTTCGAGCCTCAAGAGTTTGCAAAGGCTTGAAAAACACCTTACCCAATAAGACAATGGCTCTAAGTCCACAAGAAAGAAGTTCAGCATCATTAGTCACAAGAGAAACACAAGCTGTCATGTCCCACCCAGACGGGTAATAACAAGTGCCCAGTGAGGACCAGGAGCTTTCAGATACACTCATGGGCATGTACAATGCCAATCACTGTAGGAAGCCTCTGCACAGTTAACAATGCCTCTAGTTACCATAAATGTCCACCCAGGAAAAACAAACATTCATCCTCATAAAGCTCAGCAACACTGTTCATGGGAGTGAAATAAGAAGCAGGCCCAGTGTCCATCACCTGACATGGACAAGCCAACTGTCCATCATTTGGACACAGTAGAATGCTACGTCACAACAGAAAGGATGGCAGTACCAACACTTGTGGCAATGTGGACTGTGCTCCATGACATCATCTAAGGGAAGACAGAAGCCAAAGACGACCCTGCAGACTTCTGAATAGATAAAGTTCTAGTTGGGGTCTGGGGGTGTAGCTCAGTGGGTGGAGTGCTTGCTGAGCATTCAAGAGGCCCCAGGTTCAATCCCTACCTTTGCATAACATTGGCTGTGATGGTGCACGCCTGTAACCCCAGCATTAGGGAGAGCGAGATGGGGAAGATTAGAAGTTGAAGGCTATCTTCAGCTATGTAGTGAGTTCAAGGTCAGCCTGGGCTACACAAGATCCTATCTTTTATATAGGATCAGAAAGAGCAACGTCTGCTTGAGACAGAATGTAGATTATTAGTGGTTGCTTAGAACTACTCGGGGGGCGGGGCATGTGGGTTACACGGGGTGATGGAATTGTTCTGGTGCTGGTTTGTGGTAAGGTTTGCATGACTCTGCAAATTACTAAAATAATGCAGAGTTGTGAGTCGGAAGTAGATGGGATGGCACAGAAACAATGCCTTGGTCAGGGTAGAGGCCTCGGGATGAGTTCTGTGTTGGTGCACTTCAGGGCTGCCTCGGGCCTCAGGACCACCCTGACAGGCGGGCACTCACTCCATTTTATAAGTGGGATGAGATCAAGGTTTGAACCCAAGTATCTTGCTCCAAACCTCGCCTCTTAACATTCAGTGATTTCCAAGTGAGGTTGAGGCTATATGCAGGGTCCTCAGAAGTACTCAGCTGCCTCTACCTTAGGAAAGTCAACAGGTTCTGCACTGGGTTGATATGAAATAAAGTGGAGTTCAGTGAACTCAGATAATGTGGAAACAGCAGAAAAGCCATAGGAGGTGATGCTGGGCTGATCATGACCTCATTACGGGGCACAGCCTCTGCAGTAAGTGGGCGATCGCTGTGACTCAGCTGATTTCAAAGCTCACACTGGGAATTGGCCAGGCTCACGGAGGAATCCCGTGACCTCCTGATACTGAAGCCTCTCATAATGTCACATGTACAGTGGGCACCACCCATCACCACCAGCTGTAAGCACAGTAAGACAGCGCTCGGAGCAAAGGTTAAAAACAGCTGGCGTGTGCTATATTTCTCCTCATGAGGAAAGGCTCTCTGACAATGTGTGCTTGCCGGGCAGGTGCTTATAAGCTCCTCCCCTCCTGACTCACATCCTGCCTTCCCGGCTTCTTGCATCCAAGTGCAGTGGTGGGGAGGTGCCAAGCTGGGGTTCTGCGGTGCCTGTCCCAGCCTTCCACCAAGTCCAAAGGAAGAGGCTGGGGTGTAAAGTGAGCTGACATCCTTTGTTCCTATTATACAGCAGGGACCCCAAACATCCCTGTCTTCACCACTGTTGGGCCCAGCGCTTCCAAACCCTCTCCCTGCATGCTAGCTGTCTTCAAAGGATGCTTTGCTTCAGGCACAAGCAGCTGACCGTTGCACCAATGAGGACCAACTTCCAAGACATCAGCCTAAGTGAATACTTTGTCTAGAGGACAAACGGTATGGCTGGCGGTCTGCTCCATGCCGCTTCCCCTCCCCAACTCCTACCTGGCTCCTGTCCCCGCCAGTCTCCCTTTTGCCTCTCTGCACTCCAAACACTCAAATTATTTACTGCCTGGCTCTTCCTGGAAGGGTCTGCTGACTGGTCCTGAGCCAGACAGTCATGGCACTGCGCTGAGTATGGTTACAGTGAAGGGGCTAAGCAGGTTCACAGGGTTCAGGGTGCCACACCCCTTAGGGGCCAACTCAACTTCTCTATCAAAACAATTACATTAGCCAGGCATGGTGGCACACATTTTTAATCCCAGCACTGGGAGGCAGAGGCAAGTGGATTTCTGTGAGTTTGAGACCAGCCTAGTCTACATAGTGAGTTCCAGACAGCCAGGGCTATATAGAGAGATCCTGTGTCCAAGAAAAAAAAAAAAAATGTTTATTAGAGTCTCACTGTGTAACCCCAGCTAGCCTGGACATCACTATGTAGACTAGGCTAGCCTCAAACTCAGAGATCCATCCACCTGGCTCTGTCTCCCGAACACTGAGATTAAAGGCGTGTACCACCCACAACCGTCTCCATCAAATTTTAGTTGCCTGGTCCCGTCAAAATGAAGAAAACGAGGCTTTGTAAGTTGTCCTTCTAATACAGCTCGCTGCTCACCCACTCCCGCTCCCCCCCCCCCCCCCCCCCCCCCGTCCCTATTCCAGTCTCTCGGCACTGTGCGCCATTCTTGCATAATCCCATCAGGAACGTCTCTGAGTCAGACCCAGAAATTCCCTTTCCTTCTCCAGGAATTGATGCTAACACAAGCATGTGACACGTGATGCAACTGTTGCCGGCCAGGGAGGGCAAAGTCTCCCCCCCACCCACTGACTCCCAGAAAAAGCCTTATCACTTGCGAGAGAGCCAAACGGACAACCGGTACAGGTGGCCTCTCTTTCCTCTACAGAGTTTTTGTTTGGAGGTGACTTCTGAAGCGGCTGCAACCATTTTATTATAAGGAACACTTATCTGGAGACAGGACCTCAAAACTGAAAAACAGAACTGTGTCAAATGGGCCTTGAGTTTAAGTGGCCAGCCTAGGGCTTTCCATGCTTGCCATGTAAAACACTCAGGAGGTTCTGGAAGCTAACAGACCGGCTATTCCCTCACTGTGGTTTTGCGTTGCCAGAGTTCACATGGAATACTCAGCTTTCCCATAGCTCATTCTACAGAAGCCCCTTGCCTTCCTTCCCTTCCCCCGTTCTTCCAACTGTCTGTCTGTCTGTCTGTCTGTCTGTCTGTCTCTCTCTCTCTCTCTCTCTCTCTCTCTCTCTCTCTCTCACACACACACACACACACACACACACACACAAAAATCTTAGTAAGGGTTTCTATTGCTGCAACAAAACACCATGACCACAAAGCAAATTGGGGAAGAAAAGGTTTATTTGGATTACACTTCAATATTGTTCCACTGAAAGAAATCAGAACAGAAACTCAAACAGGGCAGGGCCCTGGAAGCAGGAGCTGATGCAGAGGCCATGGAGGAGTGCTGCTTTCTGGCTTGCTCCTCATGGCTTGCTCAGCCTGCTTTTCTATATATATAATTAATTTTTTTTTTATTTTATGTGCATTGGTGTTTTGCCTGCATGCATGTCTGTGTGAAGGTGTCAGATCCTGGAGTTACAGACAGTTGTGAACTACCATGTAGGTGCTGGGAATTGAACCCTGGTCTTCTGGAAAAGCAGTCAGTGCTCTTAACCACTGAGCCATCTCTCCAGCCCAGGACCACCAGGCCAGAGATAGCACCTCCCACCATGGGTTGGGCCCTCCCCCATTGATCACTAATTGAGAAAATGCCTTACAGCTAGATCTCATGGAGGCATTTCCTCAACTGAGGCTCCTTCCTCTCTGATAGCCCTAGCTTGTATCAAGTTGACACACAAAATTAGCCAACCCACACACGCGCCTGATCAAGCTACACCCTGACCCTTATCTGGTACTTAGCAGTTCCCACAGGAACCAGCATTGTCAATCTGATGCCAGCTGGCCTTTCCTCCCAATTCTCTATCACCCTACCACCACATCCCTTGCAAACCACTGGCCCCCAAATAAAAAAAGTTAAATAGAATGGTGAGCCAGCTCAAGTCAACTCCATCTCAATGTCTCAGGAGATGCTATGGGAGAGGACAGTTTAGAATGCTACACCAGACACTCAGAGCCTCAGGAGATGCTATGGGAGAGGACAGTTTAGAATGCTACACCAGACACCCAGCACCTCAGGAGATGCTATGGGAGAAGACAGTTTAGAATGTTACACCAGACACCAGGAAGCTAAGGAACACAACTAATCAATTCTCTTTGGTTTATCTAATTTTTCCAAGTTTTCTGTGCTAACTTTAAACACATGTTAATAAAAGGGAAAGAAATTATTTTAAAACAGAACTTGATAAACGAAAGATACCTGGGCCGTGGAAGTAGAGGGAAGTGATGAATGAAGGCTGTGGAGCCATGCTGCCTGGTGGTTCAGATCCCATTTGTGCTTCTTGCTGGCTCTGTGATCTTATACAAGGTGCCTAACCATTCTGTGCCTCAGTTTGTCAGTCTGAGAATGGATCTGAGTAAGTCTCACTCTCTTGAGCTGTCTGAGGATAAATGAGAAGATATACACCAAGTGCTTGGCACTGGACCTGGCACCCAGTAAGGGGTGGCATTCTCCTTCCAGAATGTGGGTGCTGTTGTATCTCTGCGTTGTCAGTACCATGAATTGCACCTGACCGTCCGAACTCATGAATGCCCCAAAAGGAGGAAGAGTCATTTGCTGCGAGTTTGGTTCCTGAGTTACTTCCAGTCACCGCCTTTCGCCTCATCATAGAATCAGACTTCAGCTCCCACATCCAGACCCTCTTCCTAGCCTTGGCCTCCTTCCTTAGACTCTCTGTGTGCTCCTCTGTGAGATCAGGGGGTTGCCCAATCTGAAGGCTGCCCGTCTCACTCTTCTGTCCCCTCCTGCTGCTAGCCCCTCACCCTGACCTCCTTCTCTGACCCTGGGCTTCCAGAGGCTTCCTGTTTGCCCTCGGTTCTAGAGGCTAAACACAGAGTGACCAACCAGTGTCTCAAGACCAGCCCCCACTGCTCCCATTCCTGTTTGGAAAACAGAAATCCAGTTTGATCTGAAAAAGACTAGGCAGAAATAACCACCATAGTGCATATCAGACCCTTTGGCAAGGATGTGAGACACAGTGTGAAACCAAAGCAAGAGCTGGGGAAGGGGCCTCCTGTAGATCCTGGGCAACCTCAAGCCTCTATAAACACATCAGTTAAAACCTGCACGGGATCAAGGGACAGTTCTTAACTGACTGAACCTCCAGTGCTGGGTCCACTAGGGACAGAGGCACCCACACGGTTCACCAGGCACAGAGGCACCCACACAGTCCACTAGGCACAGAGGCACCCACGCAGTCCACCAGACATAGAGATACCCACGCAGTCCATCAGGCACAGAAGGACCTACGCAGCCCACCAGGCACAGAGACACCCACGCAGCCCACCAGGCACAGAGGCACCCACGCAGTTCACCAGACACAGAGGCACCCACGCAGTCCACCAGGCACAGAGGCACCCACGCAGCCCACCAAGCACAGAAGCATCCACGCAGCTCACTAGACACAGAGGCACCCACACAGTCCACTAGGCACAGAGGCAAACACACAGTCCACCAGGCACAGGGGGACCCACACAGCCTCAGCTCCATCCTTCCTAGGGGGAGACGGATTCACAGCTCCTGCTACGTCTGGACCCTTTCTTCTTTTCCTCCTCGCTCAATATTTCATATTCTTCCAGGGAAACTAGCAGTTCTCCCTTTTAAAGAAAATGTTTCTGGGAACAGCTGGGCATGGTGGCTTCTGACTGCAATCCCACACTCAGGAGGCTGAAGCAGGAAGATTGCTTTGAAGCCAAGGCTAGCCTGGACAACCCTGTCTTGAAGAATTCCATAAAGTAGGAGGATGGCCATGGTTAGACACCAGCTATGGCTAAGGTACTGAAAATGTTTAACCAATGTGTTCCTGAGTTGGCTGTATAAACACCAAGCAGCTGCTGAGCAGGCAGGCTTGCTGCCTACGGTCTGTGCTTAACTTATCTTCTCACTCAAAGGGAAAGAAATCAGCGATGATAACAACCATTAATCAGGCCGAATTTCCTTTCTGGCCAGCACACATAGGCCATTCAAGATGACTCAGAACTTCACCTAAGCCAAACCCCTTGATGATATACAGACAAACACCCAGACACACACAGAGAAACAACTCCATCTGTGCCAACCGCCCAACAGCCAGCCACTGTCCGGGAGCCAAGCGTCTGCACCATGGACAGTCCAAACTGAGACACCCTGAGACTCACATATAGACTGGATCTCAATGATTTAACTTCAAGAAAGCACATAGGGGCCAGCAAACTGGCTCTATTGACAAAGGTGCTTGCTGCCAAGCCTGACAACCTGAGTTCGATCCCCAGGACCCACATGGTAGAAAGAGAGAGTCAATACATCTGTTGTCCTCTGTCCTCCATGCATGCGCTATTAGTTTGCTTGTGCACACACACACACACACACACACACACACACACACACAAATAAATCTGATGAAAACTTCTTTAAAGAACGTAGGCTACCTCGACAGTAATTTTTATATTAATTACATGGCAAGTTGATATTCATTTAGACATCTGGTTTAAATGTCAAAATTAACTCCCTACATATATTTTCTGTGTTTATACATTTGTGTATAGAGGTGTGTGTGTGTGTGTGTGTGTGTGTGTGTGTGTGTGTGTGTGTGAATGTGGAGGCAAATGAATAATCTGGGGTGTTGATGCTCAGGTGCGGTGGTCTGAATGAGAATGGCCCCCATATTCGTATGCTTGGTACCCAGCTGGTAAAATGCTTGGAAGGGTTCAGAAGTGTGGCCTTGTTGGAGGAAGTGTGTCTCTCCGCCTGCTACATCCAGACCACGTTCTCTGCCATGATAATGGACTAGCCCTCTGAAACTGTACACACGCCCCCTGTTAAATACTTTCTTTTATAAGAGTTGTCTTGATCTCGGACGGGTGCTACTCACTTCATTTTTACTTGCGTATGTACATGTCTGCATGTTTGTATGTACATGCATGTGCAGTTTCCCAAGGAGTCCAGGAGAGGGCATCAGATCCCCCGGAGCTGGAGTTGCAGGAGGCTGCGATGGGGAAGCTGAGTCCTCTAGAGGAGCAGTGAGTGCTACTATCCACTGGACTACCTCTCCAGGCTACCCCCCAACTACAGACCCCGTTTTTGAGACACGGTCTCTCACTGGCCTGAAGTAAAGAGGCTGGCTGAATCCCAGGGTCCACATATCTCCACCTCATATTGAATTGGGAGTATGGACATACCCCAAAATTCCACGGTTTTGTTTGTTTTTAAGTGGATTCTAGAGATTGAACTCGGGTCCTGGAGCTATCACCACAAGCATTTTACTGAGCAGACTATCTCCTCAGCCCTTCCTCCATATTTCAAGCTTTTTCAAATGCGGCTGCTGGTTTTTCCATGACTCATGCAGCTCGTACTGGAACAGGTGGCTCTCAAGCCAGCTGGCTGGTTCTGCACCCTGCCCAACCCCCACCCCCAAGCACCGCTTGCCAGCTACACCACACTGGGCAAACTGCTGGCCACCTCCATTCAAGTGTTGTGGATAAAGGGGAATACGAACAGGTTGGGTTCCACACAGCCCCACCAGGAGGATCAAAGGACCTCAGAATGCTCACAACATGACCCTGTGGCAATCTATGCATCTTGCATGAAAAGTTTAAATCCACTTTTTTGTTTTGCTTTTGTTTTTCAAGACAGTTTCTCTATATAGCCCTGGCCGTCCTGGAACTAGCTCTGCTCTGTAGCCTAGGGCTGGGGCTGGCTTCAGACTCAGAGGTCTGCCTGCCTCTGCCTCCAAGTGCTGGGACTAAAAGCACGTGGCACCACACCCAGCTATAAAAAGACAGCATAATCAATCCCAGCCTTTAAAATACAGTGTGGTAGTTTCCGGTTCACTACCAGTGCAGCTATGGCCACTTTCTAACTGGGGAACAGTCTCACTACCCCCAATTCTTTGAGCATCATTCCCCAGTCTCTGCTCAGCCCAGCCTTTGTCCCTGCAGACTTTCTTAGTCTGCAGTGCCATTTAATGAAATCATTAGCTGTGTGGTCTTTGTGACTGGCTTCTTTTATTTAGCGTGTGTTTACAGTTCATCCATATTGAAGCACGTGTTTTTACTCCATCCCTCCTGTGGCCTGACCATGTTCCTACTCACATGTTCCTACAGGCTAATGTTAGTAAGGCTGATACTAGTACAAGTTTTTACACAGACATTTTTTTTGTTCCTTTAAGGTCCACTCCCTGGGGTGGGATCTCTGGATGCGGGGTAACTGTTTCTTCACCCTCTCTCCCAGACTGCCAAGCTGCTTTCCCAAGGTCACCCCTTCTTCCCGGCAGGAGGCTGGCTGTTAACTGTGTTCTTAGCTCTCACTTCCACAGGAAACACCAGGAGAGATAAGGTAAGGACAGACGCTGGGAGGACTGTGTTCCCCAGAGCTTCAGCCCTGCTTGCCTCCTTTCATGGGGTCTCAGTTAGGTCGCCTCCCCTCTTTAGCCCTCAGTGTCCTTTCTGTAAAATGAAGGTGTTAGCCCAAGGGCTCTCACCTGGCAATCTTGCCCCCAGGATATGTGGTGATGGTGACAGGCAGGCAAGTGATGCCGCCATCACCTCAGACACAGTACAGACCCAAAAAGTGAGTAACACCTGGTTCTGAAGGCCACTGATGAGGGAAGCAAGGAAATCCTACATTAGACTAAGGCAAAATTGTCTTCCAAAATGACCACACCACTTTGGGGAGACTAAGTCAGTGAGAAAGAAACTTCAGTTTCTTACCTGGTGGCGGTAATTATACCAGCCATTGGAGCCCGCCACAATCACCACCCAGTGCTTGCCACCATCCTCTGGATCATCCACACCAACGGGAAGAGCACCAGCACCCAGCACCAGGCTGAGAAGCACGGCCGCGATCCAGATCATTCTGCACCCTTCTGCACCCCAGTATCAGCTACCGAAGGCTAGAAAGGAAAACGCAGAGCTGGTTATAAAGGGACGCGGACTTCCGGAGATAACATCGCAGCAACTGAGTCAAAGGGCAGACTGCTTGGAGC